>NC_040096.1:34221550-34523217 GCF_003369695.1 Bos indicus x Bos taurus | reverse complement strand
CTCTCCCACATGACCTTGTCATGGGGTGGGGACTCCCGGGCTGGCTCCCGGCACCATATTTTCTTTCGTTTTCTTTGCTGGAATAGAATTCAGCTATTTTAATTCTGGCGTATTGATTTGGTGGTGTTTTAGTTCGTTCTTTTGAGTATTCCAGGAGTAAATGAGTGCCCTTTTGCTCTCCAGACCTACACCTCTTTGCATTAAGTCTGAATCCTTATCATGGAGCTCCTGTGGGCAGGTGCCCACCTCACCTCTGTCACCCCTAAAAATGCCAAGCACACAGGAGGTGAAGAACTAAGCCAAAGAAGTCATTCATGGTCTTGGGTGGCAGCCCCATGAGGGATCATTCTGATTCAGAGTCTGCACCTCAGTCTGAGCAGAAAGTTGGGCTTTGGGCCCCAGGGTGTCTGTTGTAAGGCCCCAAACAGAGAGAGACCTGAAGCTAATTGTCTCCTCCCATCCAGAGGGGAGTGGTGAGGGTATCACTCAGTGGTAGAGTATTTGACTGCAGAGGGGGAGTGATGGCTGGTTTCCCTTGGGAGACCGCATTTGGTGCAGAAGGGGCCAAAGAAGAGGACCCAGCAGAGACTGTGATCCACGCAGCAGGTCTTGCTCTCCCTCCAGAAAGGCCACTCTAGGGGTCCCCTTCCCAGCCTGGAGCACTCTTCTTTTTTTCTAAGTTTTTTTTTTTTAATGTGGGTATTTTTTAAAGTCTTCATTGAATTTGTTACAATATTGTTTCTGTTTTATGTTTTGGTTTTTTGGCCACGAGGCATGTGGGATCTTAGCTCCCAGACCAGGGATCAAACATATGCACCCCTGCATCGGAAGGTAAAGTCTTAACCACTGGACCACCAGGGAAATCCCTATGGAGCACCTTTTCTGAGAAAGGGACACTTACCACAGACTCACCCCCTCTCCCATGGACCCAAAGCTGAGAAAATGACAGCTGGTTCTAGTTCTCCCTTTATGTCTATAGCCTATCTAATCGTCCACATGGAGAAGGTGATGGCACCCCACTCCAGTACTCTTGCCTGGAAAATCCCATGGGCGGAGGAGCCCGGTAGGCTGCAGTCCATGGGGTCACGAAGAGTCCGACACAACTGAGCGACTTCACTTTCACTTTTTACTTTCATGCATTGGAGAAGGAAATGGCAACCCACTCCAGTGTTCTTGCCTGGAGAATCCCAGGGACGGGGGCGCCTGATGGGCTGCCGTCTATGGGGTCACACAGAGTCGGACACGACTGAAGCAACTTAGCAGCAGCAGCAGCATTGCCCACATCTAATAGAATTCCGTTCTTTAATTAAAAACATAGGTAATACATTGACACAGTTCAACCAGGAGAGCAAACTCAGAGGTGTACAGTGAAATGTCTTACTCCACCTCTGCCCTGCCCCATCCCATAACTAATAATTTGTAACCTTCCAAGGTTTCTTTATTCAAATGCAATCAAATATGAATATATTCTTATTTTTCTCCATTCATATACAAAGGGTAGCATTCTATATATACACTTCCACATCTTGATTTATTTAAAATATACATCATCATAATTGAATACAGTATATGCTGGTTACTGTTCTAACCTTATATACATGTAACACATCTAATCCTTCTACTACTCCTATTATTATCCTTATTTGCCAGGGAGATTTTTGCCTCTAATGAGCCTCCTCTGTTTTTTCCGGCTGTGTAGTACTCTGTTGCACAGGTGCATCTTAATTTATGTAACTCTTTAAGCAGTGATGGGCACTTAGGTTGTCTCTATTCTTTGCTATTATGGACTGTGTTACATTGTACAGATGTTACCTTTTATGCCTGGAGATAGAGCTGTAGAAAAGAAATCTAGAAGGGGGTGTTGCTGGGTCAAAGGATAAATACATTTGTAATTGTGATGAATATTGCCAAATTTCCCTCTCTAGAGTTACTCATTGTTTTCATAATCCTTGGCATTTCTCATTAATAGTGTCATTAGAGAACACTAATATTTCAGTCAATCATAATTATAGTCTTTGTTCAAAACATTCATGACGGACTTATTTGATCTTCTCCAGCACTCCCATATGAGGTGGGAATTACCCGAGGTCTCTGGACCTCGATAAGAAAACCGAGGTCCAGAGAGGTTACGTGACCTGCCAAGGAACGGCACAGAGCTGAGGTCAGATCCGCATCTGCCCAGCGTTTTTCTCTGCTCCCCCTACCACTTACCTCAGTCACTGGCCCTGCCTCACAGGCTAGATGAGTCTCTGTTACTTAGATCCAGTGTGCTGAGGCTGGAGGCGTTGAAGGCACATGACCCAGTAGTGACCCCCATTCCCTTTTCCGCACATTTTTCTGTTTCCAGAGAAGTTTTGCTAGTGTGAAATGAGTCTCCTCTGTTTGATCAAGAGGCTCAAGCCCTGGGACTTACCACCTTGGGTGACTTGGGAAGGTTGAGAGCTGGTGAAGCTGAGGACTCATACCTGGTACCTGGTGCCAAGACTTTGGAACTGGGTTGGCCAGCAGGCTCTCTGTTGGCATTTCTGGGACAAGTTGATCTCAATAATTGAGACCAAAGTGGCCCCAGCTAAAATCCATTCTCCTGGCCTTAGATGGGCTTACTTGTTATTCTCATTGCTGGTGAGAGTAAATTACAGCAGTATTTCTAGGGAAGTAACTAATATTTTTCCTGGTAATATTTTTTTAATCTATGATTAATGAACTTCTGGCTACGCTGGGTCGTCGTTGCTGCATTGCAGGCTTTCTCTAGTTGCGGTGAACCGGGGTTTCTCATTGCACTGGCTTCTCTTGTTGGCAGGGCACAGGCTCCAGGACACACGGGCTTCAGTAATTGTGGTGCCCAGGCTTAGTCACCTCCCTGCATGTGGGATCTTCCTGAACCAGGGGTCAAACCCATGTTCTCTGCCTTGGCAGGCAGATTCTTAACCACCAGATCACAGGGAGGTCCTCCTGGTGCTATTTGAAGAGTAATGTTTAATACAATGTTTCAGAATGTGGACTCTGAGCCAGGCTACTTGGGTTTTAGTTAGTTTCCTATTGTTGCTGTAACAATTTACCACAAATTTAGGAGCTTGAAGATGCTAAAGCTGAAACTCCAATATTTTGGCCACCTCATGTGAAGAGTTGACCCATTGGAAAAGACCTTAATGCTGGGAGGGATTGGGGGCAGGAGGAGAAGGGGACGACACAGGATCAGACGGCTGGATGCCATCACCGACTCGATGGACATGAGTTTGGGTGAACTCCGGGAGTTGGTGATAGACAGGGAGGCCTGGCGTGCTGCGATTCATGGGGTCGCAAAGAGTCGGACACGACTGAGCAACTGAACTGAACTGAACCATTACAGATAGATGGTTATTTACCTCTGGAGGTCAGAAGTCTGCAGTAGGTCTCATTGAGCTACAATCGAGATGCCTGTAGGACAGTGTTCCTTATGGAGGCTCTTGAGGAGAGTCCATTTTCTTGCCTTTTCCAGCTTCTAGAGGCTGCCTGCATTCTTTTCTTTTTTAAAAAAATATTGTTTATTTATTTATTTGACTGCTCCCAGCCTTAGTTGCAGCACATGGAATGTTTAGTTTTGGCATGTGGGATCTAGTTCCCTGACCAGGGATCAAAAGCAGAGTCTTAGCCACTAGACCTCCAGGGAAGTCCCTGCCTGCATTCTGTATTTCATGATCCCCTGCCACCTTCAAAGCCACCAGGGCAGTATCACTGTGACCTCCGCTTCCTCTCCCTCACTCTGCTGCCTCTCTCCTCTTTCCCCTATAAGGTCTCCTGTGATTACATTTGGAGAAGGCAATGGCACCCCACTCCAGTACTTTTACCTGGAAAATCCCATGGATGAAGGAGCCTGGAAGGCTGCAGTCCATGGGGTCCCTGAGGGTCGGACACGACTGAGCGACTTCACTTTCACTTTTTACTTTCATGCACTGGAGAAGGAAATGGCAACCCACTCCAGTGTTCTTGCCTGGAGAATCCCAGGGACAGGGGAGCCTGGTGGGCTGCTGTCTATGGGGTCGCACAGAGTCGGTGGGCTGCTGTCTATGGGATCACACAGAGTCAAACACGATTGAATCGACTTAGCAGCAGCAGCAGCAGCAGTGATTACATTGGGTCCACCCAGATAATCCAAGATAATCTTCCCATCTCAAGATCCTTAATGTAATCACACCTATCAAGTCCTTTTTGCCATGTGAAATGAAGTGAAAGTCACTCAGTCAAGTCCAACTCTTTGCGACCCCATGCCCTATACAGTCCATGGGATTCTGCAGGTTAGAATACTGGAGTGGGTAGCCTTTCCCTTCTCCGGGTGATCTTCCCAGCCCAGGGATCAAACCCAGGTCTCCCTCATTGCAGGTGGATTCTTTACCAACTGAGCCACAAGGGAAGCCCAAGAATACTGGAGTGGTTAGCCTATCCCTTCTCCAGGGGATCTTCCCAACCCAGAAATTGAACTGGGGTCTCCTGTGTTGCAGGCGGATTCTTTACCAACTGAGCTATCAGGGAAGCCCTCCTTGCCATGTGACATGTCATATTCAGGTTCCAGGAATCAGTACTTGAATGTACACCATTATTCTGCCTACTACAGAATTCTGCCTACTTCTGGACTCTATCACTTTCTAATTGTGTGACCTTGAACAAGTTATTGTACCTCATGCTTAGTTTCTCCATCCTTAAAATGGGAACAATGATAATTCCCACTCCATAACATTGTTATAAGGATTAAGTGAGCTGATATTTGTGAAAGGTTTATAAGTGTCTTAATACATAGTAAATGCTATGGAAGTGTCTGCTGGCTAAAATATATTCAATAAAAATATACACTCTCTTAGCAATTCTATTATTTTGTAATATATTTCATAGAAACAAAAGGATCCATGCATTAGGCTACATAAAGCATTGTCCATATTGGGGGGAAATGCACAAACAGGAAATCACCAGAATGCCCGTTAACACGGAGTTCTGCAACACCCTGGGCTGCTGACCCATCCTGGTCAGAAACCTAAGGAGGCTTCGTCTGCTGCTTCACATTGCTCTCATTACTGCCTGAACCACCCCTCGCCACCCCTCCTCCAACCCCTCCCCCTCCCCTGCACACACCCCGCCCACGCACCCTGTGGAAAAACTGTCTTCCACTAAAGTGGTCCAGTGCATTATTAATACAATGACTGAGTCAGTGTGGTCCATCTGGAATGTAATGGAGCTATTAAAGAATACATTAGTCCATCCTGAAGGAGATCAGTCCTGGGTGTTCATTGGTGGGACTGATGTTGAAGCTGAAACTCCAATACTTTGGCCACCTGATGCGAAGAGCTGACTCATTGGAAAAGACCCTGATGCTGGGAAAGATTGAGGGCAGGAGGAGAAGGGGACGAAGGAGGATGAGATGGTTGGATGGCATCACCGACTCAATGGACATGGGTTTGGGTGGACTCCGGGAGTTGGTGATGGACAGGGAGGCCTGGGGTGCTGCGGTTTATGGGGTTGCAAAGAGTCGGACACAACTGAGCGACTGAACTGAACTGAAGATAATGCTTGTAGACCTAGATGGGGAGTGTCCTGAACAAAAGTTAAATTAGAGAAGGAAGTTACAAAATAATCGTTTAGCATGATCTGATTTAAAAAAAAAAAAAAAATCAGCCTGCCCAAAATTGTTGTAGGTATGAGTCAGTTATTTAACCTCTGAACATCTTGATTTCTTCTATCTGTGAAGTGAGGATAATAATAGTTCTCTTAAGAAACTCTACGGAGGATTAAGTGGGATGAAATGTATCAAGTCCTTAGAATTCTGCTAGCAGTCTATGGGGTTGCACAGAGTCGGAAGACTGAAGCGACTTAGCAGCAGCAGCAGCAGCAGCAGAAGAGTGTGAATATTTATGTGAAGTGGTTTGAAGAGCCAGAGGTGTGAAGGATGCTCTCCTGGTTGCCTCCGAGGTGGAGAAAAGAAATTCAGAAGTGCTGGGTGCTTCTGATGATGATGAACTCTGCTTAAAAAAAAAAAAAATTTTTTTATTTAATTGGAGGATAATTACTTTACAATATTGTGATGATTTTTGCCATACATCGACATGAATCAGCCATGGGTATACATGTGTCGCCCCATCCTGAAACCCCCTCCCATCTCCCTCCCCACCCTATCCCTTTGGGTTGTCCCAGAGCACTAACTTTGGGTACCCTGCTTCACGCATCAAACTTGTACTGGTCATCTGTTTTACATATGGGAATGTACACATTTCGATGCTATTCTCTCAAATCATCCCACCCTCGCCTTCTCCCATAGAGTCCAAAAGTCTGTTCTTTACCTCTGTGCCCCTTTTGCTGCCCTGCATGTAGGATCTTTGTTACTGTCTTTCTAAATTACGTATATGTGTTAATATACAGTATTTCACAGATGGAGGCTAGCTATTGCTACTTTAGTAACTTTTTTATGTTCCAATAAGTTTTATTAGTAGTTTGGATACTACCACCATAACCAGAAACACTGAACTGAGAAAAGCACAGATGTAGAAACATACCAGGATTCAAAGTTTTGTAACTGTTTTGAAGAGGCATTTAATAAAGAACATTTAAAGAGAAAAAGAAAGCAGGAATGCCCTAAATCAGCCCAACCTTCTGTGTCCACAGCATCTACTGCCGAGGCTGCTCCAAGCCCTTGTGCTGCTCCTGCGCGCTCCTGGA
This sequence comes from Bos indicus x Bos taurus, assembly GCF_003369695.1. Taxonomy (NCBI): domain Eukaryota; kingdom Metazoa; phylum Chordata; class Mammalia; order Artiodactyla; family Bovidae; genus Bos; species Bos indicus x Bos taurus. The sequence continues at coordinate 34,516,536 of NC_040096.1, read as the reverse complement.
TAGGGGCCACAGCGAGCTCAAGTGTGACATCAGCATGGAGATCCAGCAGCGGCAGGATGAGCTGGACACCATGACCCAGGACCTGCAGGAGCAGGACCGCACCTTTGGGGCAGCGCAGGCGCAGATGCGCTCTGCCATCAGCCAGCTGGGCCGCGTACGCGCCGACACTGAGGAGTTCATCCGTGAGCGAGTGCGCGAGGTGGTAGCGCACGTGCTTGAGCAGGAGCGTGAGCTGCTGCAAGGCGTGGGTGCGCGGTACCAGCGCGACTATGAAGAGATAGCGGGCCAGCTGGGCCGGCTGGATGCCGTACTGCAGCGGATCCGTATGGGCAGCGTGCTGGTGCAGAGGATGAAACTCTACGCCTCAGATCAGGAGGTGCTGGACATGCATGACTTCCTGCGCAAGGCACTCCACCAGCTGCGCCAGGAGGAGCCCCAGAGCCTGCGAGCCACCGTGCACACAGACAGCTTCGACGAATTCAGGGTGCGCCTGCAGGACCTCGTCTCTTGCATCACCCGGGGTACAGGTAAGCCACCATCACCTCATGGCTGGCCTGTTTACCCTGGGAGGGCTTGGGCCTGCTACTGCCCCTGGGGAAAGGCAGGTGGAAAAGATCAGCCCCATGTGACATAAGAGGAAACTGGGGGTTTTATTAAGTCTCTTGGGTTTGATCACATCGTAGGTTACAGAGAGCAGGATAAGTCTGGGGGAGCGGAAGCCTGCAGCCACCCAGAAGGGTCACCTCTGACTAATTTACAAGACCCTAAGTATTAGTTGTGATCTTGTGACTCTTAAGGAAGTTGAAAGTGAAAGTCACTCGGTTGTGTCCAACTCTGTGATCCCATGAACTGTAGCCCACCAGGTTCCTCTGTCCATGGAATTCTCCAGGCAAGAGGGACTGGAATAGGTTGCCAGTTCCTTCTCCAGGGAATCTTCCCGACCCCGGGATTGAACCCTGGTATCCTGCATTGCAAGCAAATTCCTTACCGCTTGAGCCACTGGGGGAAGCCCCTCAAGGGACTTAAGAAACTATAAAGCTGAGAACCGTACCCTGTATCATTTTAGCCCAGAGGGGCCGACCACTACCACTACCACCACCACCGCTCCTGCCCCCCACCCCCATCCCCTGGTTGGGTGCTTACCCAAAACCAGGCTCAGTGGAGGGGATCTTTTGCCCCTCGGATGGCCTGCCATCTGGACTAGCTGCCTACCTTTGTGGGCCCTGCCTTGCCTGGGCACTGGGGAAGTGGGGAGACAGGACCAGTTTCTGACCTGGAGTTGTCCAGTCCAAATGGGAGACAAGGTTGGGGCACATCATGTGGCTGGAGAATGAGAGTGCTTGGCTCTGTAGCCCAAATCCAGGAGTTACAGCAGCTTTCTAGACGCTGGAGGCAGCACAGAGGCTTCCAAGAGACACAGGGGCTGCACAGGAGGGCCTCCGAGGTGGGGAGGCTGAAATGGCTCTTTGACAAAATCTCCGGCTCTGGTGTGAGGATGCCCTTTCACTGAGAAAGGGGAGGGAAGCCTCAGAATCTGAAGGTTCTTGGGCAGATGGCAGTGATGGAGACCTGCCCACTCCTGTCCTCGGAGCTAGTGGATGTGGATTCATCAAAATGCAGTCCTAGCGTGGACATGCGCCTTCTCTGCCTAGGCGGTAACTATTACCGCATGTACAGGAAACAACCTCCATAGAGTTTAAACAGCTTGCCTCGGTGGTGGCAGAGAAAGGAGTTATTTTATCTTCCAGCATGAGAGATTTAGATTTAATAAAAATGGGCCACAGGTCAGAAGAGTGTCATGGAGCTCTCACTGTGCAGAGAAATCGGTGAGCAGTAACACTGTTAGGATTGTCCGTGCCTTGCCTTGGTGACAGCCCCAAGTTGGAGAGAGCTGTGCTTGGGGTCTGGAGCCAAAGGCAAGCACTCTCCCATGCCACCCCTCTCTTCCTTCTAGGTGAGTTCATGCCCACTGCAATCAGGGAGCTTTCTTTGCAACTACAGCCACTCCATGGAGCTGCCAGAGGCCCTGGAAAAGGGGTCTCCAGGAAAAGCAACAGGAATGTTTTCTTTGTCACTGTCCTAAGACAGGATGCGTCTCACCAGGGATGTCCCTGACCTGCCCATGACCTTCTCTGTGTTCTCCAGATGCAGCTTTATCCAGGAGAGCCAGCCCAGAAGCTGCCAGCACTCCCAGAGACACCTGTGGCACTGACCCGGTGAGATGGACTTGAGGTTTGAAGGGGAGGTGGTCCATCCTGCAGGCCGGGTGGGTTGGGAGTTCCCCTCTATTGGGAAGGAAACTGAGTCTTGCTGTCCCCGTGTCTGCAGGCGACAGAGGAGAGGGAGCAACTGAGAGAATGACAGCAGGGCCTGGACTGGAGCCTTCAGTGGGAGGGGGCAGAGGAAGGGCTGGCTGGCTCTGGGCTTCTAAGTGCCATCGTAGGTCTTGATGTCATAGTAAGTCTCCAGGAGGTGTTAGGCCCAGCGATGGACAGGAGATAAAGCAGTGGTCCCTGGCAGGCAGGCCCTTTATAGACATGGCAGATGACCCTCCCCTCTGTGCGCCCCACTCCAGATATGTGGCCCTTTCCCCACATAGGGTTCTGGAGAGGAATGGAGAATGAGGCCAGGAGTCAGGCAGTGATCACAGCAGCCTGGGCTCCATCGATGTGATTTCAGGGCCATCACAGTCTTGAGAGCCATAGTATTCAGGGTTGGAAAGCGCCTGCACTCCCTCTCATGTGGTCATTCCCTCTGCAGCACCGCTGATCTGTGACTGTCCAGCCACCATGCACATACCTTCAGGGACAGGAAGTTTGCTCATTCTTGAGGCTTGAGCCACTCCCATCTCTGCAGTGCTCTTAGAACATATCCCTGGGTGCAAATGCAGTGGCATCCTGTTAACCTGTCGTCTTGGCTACTTGCATGCATTTCTCCTCTCTCCCAGGATAAGCTTTTTCAGTTCCTCCCTGGATCGGGCACCTGGTCTGCTCCCCATCCTGGTCATCCAGGTGTGTGTGCCTGTCAAGGAGCTGGGCCCAGGATTGACTGGTCCTCCATGGAAAGCAGGTCTTCTGGTGAGGGCAGCCAGCCTTTCTAGCTTTTCCATGGCGTGGCCCGTAGGAGACAGAAATTGCTGTAGGTTGAGGCAATCAGAAGAGGCTTCCTGTAGGAGGCAGAACTTAGGATCTGAGAGCTTTAGAGTTAGAAGAAATCTTGGAGTCTGATCTGCTCTTGTATAGAGGATGAAGCTAAGACCCCAAGAGAGGGTGTGACTTAACCCAAGGCCACACAGCATGCTAATGCTAACGGCAGGACATCGAGCCAGTTCCCAACTGTCTTGGGTACTGCATTCCCATATACACACATATAGAATTTTAAAAGGACATTTAATTCTGGATATTTAGGACAAGTAATACAATCGCATGGTCAGAAATTGTAATAAAAACATAGAAAGTGATAATGTCTTCCTCCCACCTTGTCCCCCATCTGACCAGTGTTTACACCCATATTGTTGTTTAGTCACTGAATTGTGTCCGACTCTTGCAACCCCATAAACTGTAGCCTGCCAGGCTCCTCTGTCCATGAGATTTCCCAGGCAAGAATACTAGAGTGGATTGTCTACCTTCTCCAGGGAATCTTCCCAACCCAGGGATCAAGCCTGCATCTCCTGCATTGAGAAGCTGATTCTTTACCACTGAGCCACCAGTGAAGGCCTACCTATATACGTTTATTTATTTCTTATATATCCTTCCAGAATTTCTTTATGTAGTTACAAGCAAATATGACTATATATTTGCTTTTTTTTTTGGACAAAGGTAGCACAGTGCCGCATATATACTATGCCTAGGGCACAGTACTATTGGGAATTCTTATCTCATCAGTAGGCAGGGAGCTTCCTGATGCCTTTTTACATCTGCATAGTGGTCCATGCTAAAATAGGTGTAGCGTGATTTATTTAGCCAGTTCCTTGGCTTTTAGGTTATTTTGATATGATAGACAATGCTAGAATGAAAAAAGGTCTTCAAAGAAGTTATGAATGGTGGTGAAAAGTGCCCCAGGGCCACAGACTGCTCTGGCTTCCAGGTGCCAGTCGTTAGTTAATGAACAGCAAGACAGCTTATGTTGTCTTGTGTGAAGAAGGTCTGGGCATTTTTCTGGGTCTCATCTTGTGCCCTCTCACCGCCAGTTACTAAGCAGGTTGAACTTGGAGCATCAGAAGAATGCTCTGTGCAGACTCTCTTGCTTTCACTTTGGTAATAGGCTTGGGGTGGGGATGGATGGAGCTGGGGAATGGAAGTGGGTCATACACCATGAGTGCAAAGGACAGGTGCGGCTGCTTGAGGGGGGCAGGCATGGTCCAGCTGTGCCAGGAGAGAAGCACCGCTTCGACCCACATTCCTGCCTTAGGAATTTATTTTAATCCCCACCCCATGCCTAGGTGGAGAGAATGATAAATACCAACTGGTGTAATTAACTAGGAGCGCTTGGGTAGGACGGCACCTCGGACATTGTCCTTCCTCTCTCTCCCTTGGTTCTTTTTGTAATGATGTCACAATACTTTAATGGAAAAAATAAATTGTTTTAAAACTGTAAAATAACTATGAATCAGTCATGATGATTTTTTTTTTTCTTTAATGAGCTCTCATGTGTGTCTCTGCTTCATTAACATGGGTAGGGGGTGTCAGGAAGATGGGGCAGAGGCTGAGAGGACCCCAGCCCTGCCTTTGGGGAGTTCACAGCCCACGTGGAAAGAGGTTCTCTTACATGTCAGCAGTTTTCAGAGACACACACAGACAGGCAGACGAAGACCTTTCGAACTCTTTTCATTTTTAAAAAAAGTTTATTTATTTTCTGGCTGCACTGGGTCTTCATTGCTCACTCGAGCTTTTTCTAGTTGCAGCAAGTAGGGGCTCCTCTCTGGTTGCGGCGTACATGCTTCTCAATGTAGGGGCTTCTCGTTGCAGAGCACAGGCTCTTAGAACGCAAGCTTAGTGGTTGTGGCACACAAACTTAGCTGCCCCTCAGCCTATGGAATCTTTCTGGACCAGAGATTGAACCCAGGTCCCCTGCATTAGAAGGCAGATTCTTAACCACTGGACCACCAGTAAAGTCCCCATTCTTTTATTTTTAATGGTGATCAAATACATATAACATATATTTGCCTGGAAGTGGAATTGCTGAATCATATAGTAATTCTGTTTTTAATTTTTGAGGAATCACCATAAAATTTTCCATAGTGGCTGCACAGTCCACAGCGGTTCCAGTTTCTCCACATTCTCATTCACACTTTTTTTTTAAGTAGTGGCCATCTTAATGACTGTGGAGTGGTTTAAACTTTTTGACCAGCACCCACTGTAAAAGATATATTTTACATCTAATCTACTGGTGTATACACATGCACATACCTATAGCTAAAACAGAAGCTTTATGCAATAAATTACACTTATAAATGTGGAATGTATAAGATTTTTCTGTTCTGTAGTGTTCTATGTAATACAAAAAATGCTAGTCATGACTTTGCTGCATTTCAAAAGCACTGGATTCGGACTTCCCTGTTGGCGCAGAGGATAAGAATCTGCCTACCGGTGCAGGGGACGTGGGTTCAATCCCTGGTCCAGGAAGATTCCACATGCCGCAGAGCAACTCAGCCCACACGCCGCAACTACTGCGCCCATGCGCCTAGAGCCTGTGCTCTAAGAAAGAGAAGCCCTCACACCGCAACTGGAGAGTAACCCCCTCTTGCCACAACTAGAGAAAGCCCGCACAAAGCAACAAAGATCCAATGCAGCCAAAAATAAACAAATTTTTTAAAAATTAAAAATAACACTAGTTTCGAGCCCCTGGTCCAGGCCCTTATTAGGTATATGACCTTAGGAAATCACTTCGCCTCTCTGTGCCTTGGTTTCCTTCTCTGTGGATGGGCAATAATCATAGTACCACCTCCTTTTTTTTAAACTAATTTCATTGTAAAATTCTCTATTTTAAAGTGTACCATGCAGTGACATTCAGTGCACTCACAGTCTGGTGTAACTGTCCCAGACTATAGTTCCTGTACTTTCATTTCCCCAAAAGGAAAGCCTGTATACACGGAGCAGTCACTCCTCACTTTACCTCCCCCAACCCTCGGCAACCTGCAGTCTGCTGTCTCTGCAGTTGGCACTTCTGGATATTTCGGATAAATGGAATCATACAATATGCATTCTTCTGTGGCTAGCTGTCCACTTAGCATGATGTGTTTAACGTTCATCCACCTTGTGTGGTCAGAACTTCATTCCTTTCTATGGCTGAATAGCATTCTCCTGAATGGCTACCCTATGTTTTATCTCTATCAGCTGACGTTTGGGCTGCTTCCACCCTTGGGCTATTGTGAACAGGTGATGGGGCAGGGGGCAATGTCAGCTCAGTGGAAGGGTCCCCTCCCTATGATGAATTTGCAGCTAGAGAGGAGCTACTACCTACCATTATAGGGACCACCACCACCACTTTGTCCCTAGGGTTGTCTGTGCTGGTCTCTGCTTAGTCACTCAGTCATGTCTGACTCTGCAGTGCCGTGGACCGTAGCCTGCCAGGCTCCTCTGTCCATGAGGATTCTCCAGGCAAGAATACTGGAGTGGGTTGCTATGCCCTCTTCCAGGGGATCATCTCAACCCAGGGATTGAACCCAGGTCTCCCATATTACAGGTGGATTCTTTACTGTCTGAGCCACCAGGGAAGCCCTGGAGTTGTCTAGACTGGGTCTAAGTAGACGTCAAGCAAGCCTTGAGGTGTTGGGCAGTGTGATCCCTAAGGTCATCTTCTGGCACCATTAGGATGCACAGGCATTTACGTAGTCCCTGGGATGCCAGCACCTTAAGGTTGCCAGAAGGTGAAGTCATGGAGGCTGCAGGGAAGACTTCTGGTCCCCAGTGGGCTCTGGGTATTGGACCAGGAGCCAGCTCTTATGTCTAGGTGAGGCCTTGGAGACTGAGCTGACCCCACACCAGGGGACCTGGCTGGTCATACTGCCTGGTCATTTTTGTTTTTTATATTTATTCATTTGGCTGCACTGGGCCTTAGTTGAGGCAATGTGCTCTTTAGTTTCAGCATGTGAGATCTAGCTCCCCAACCAGGATCAGACCTGAGCCCCCTGCATTGGGAGTGCAGGGACTTACCCACCTGACCACCAGGGAAGTCCCCTGCCTGGTCATTTCTGACTACTTTTGTTTCCCAACTTTGCAGCCAGAGGAGGTGCCGAGGGACCAGATGCAAGCCTCGGGATTGGCCGTGGTACAGCCGGTGCCAGGGGCACACCCTGTGCCAGTGTACGCCTTCTCCATCCAAGACCCCTCCCTCAGAGAAGTAAGATATTCCCCAGCCCTCGCCTCCCCTTCCCAGGGCCCAGATCCCACTAGGTGGTAAGAGGTGGAATGGAAGTGAGAACCCAGACCTCAATAGGCACTTACTCTGTGCTCTCCCAGCTCTTGGTTGCCGTGTTAGGAAGCCTCCCTCCAAGCAGGAGCCCCTCCCATGGCAGTCAGAAGCCAGCAGAGATCGGTGGTCAGTGGTCACCAGCAGGGCCAGTGTGCCTGCTGACCTGGGAGGGCCTCTGTGTAGAGAGGTGTGATCTTCATGGCAGGTAGCAAAGGGGACAGCAGGAGCCAAGGGCATGGGGCGGGGAACAGATTCCTACCACTCAGGTCTGGGTCTCTGCCCACTGCCCCAGTCCCCTGGAGGCTCCTGACCCTGCCCTGTGACACCCCACTGCACAGGAGGGCAGCAACACGACCACACCGCAGAAGAGGAAGGCCTGCCAGACCGAGTGCCCCCGGAAGGCCGTCAAGATGGAGTCTGAGGAGGGGGAAGAGTCTAGGTTGGCTTGGAGCTCCCCTGAGCAGCCCAGGCCCAGCACCTCCAGAGCAGTCTCGCCACCCCACCTGGATGGGCCCCCCAGCCCCAAGAGCCCCATCATAAGAGATGAGCTCTCCCTGCCCGAGAGCAACCATCAAACCGGCGACCCTGCAGAGACAGGTAGGGAGTGGGGATGGGCAGGATGGGCTGAGGCCTGCATGCTGTCTTCCAGGGGCTGGGTGGGACCCCTCCTCTGCATCCTGACGCCCTTCCCAGGAAGCCCAAGGCAAGCAGCATACCCTGTGTGTCTTGCCCTCTGCTGCTGCTGCTGCTGCTAAGTCACTTCAGTCGTGTCCGACTCTGTGCGACCTCATAGATGGCAGCCCGCCAGGCTCCCCTGTCCCTGGGATTCTCCAGGCAAGAACACTGGAGTGGGTTGCCATTGCCTTCTCCAATGCATGAAAGTGAAAAGTGAAAGTGAAGTCACTCAGTCGTGTCTGACTTTTCGGGACCCCATGGACTGCAGCCCACCAGGCTCCTCCGCCCATGGGATTTTCCAGGCAAGAGTACTGGAGTGGGGTGCCATTGCCTTCTCCATCTTGCCCTCAGCTGCCACCAAATGGGGAAGGGCAAGCCCAGGGTTTGTCTGGGGGCGGGGCGGGGAGGGGTGGCACGAGAGTGGATGGTTTAGCCCATGCTTTGCTGGGATGCCCATGTAGGGAGCATGATGGCCTGGGGAACACATTTCCTTAGCTCCTTCCCCTGACACACCCTTTTTGAACCCAGTACCATGCCTCTGCACAGGATGGGTCTCCCCAAACAATGTTTGTTGGTGGGTGTCTAGCACATGCTCAGAGAAGACTTGGGTAAAGTCCATACCCATCGGTTCCCAAATTTTTTTACAAAGGCCATCCACCTAAAGTATCTCGCTTGTTCAAGGTATCTTTTATGGCCACTGCCAGACAGGGAGTCCTTTCATGTAAGTGGAGGTCAACACACAGAATCCTGGAATGTTCAAGACAGTTCTTCCTGGAGCTGTTTTACCCAGTGTCCAGCTTTGTTTTCATTCTAGGTCCTACACTGACCCCTGACCCTGGCCATACACTCAGCCCCAATGGAGAATCCTTGCTCACAAATGCTATTGGTAATCAGAAGGTTTTGTAAACCTAAAGTATCTTTTAACTGAAACATCTCGGCTCACAGAGCTGAGAATCGGAACAACCAGTGTGCTGCTTTAGGATGGCCAAAGGTTCCAAACCAGGTGGTATTTGTCACACCCCCTCCACGGGTAGTCAGTTCTGAATCATTCCAGGGCCAGCAGCTGAATTAAGTCTTCACAGACAAGGCATAGCAGGCAGTGATGGAAAGCCACCTTGAGTAACCCCTCCATACAGGCAGATCCTGGCTTCCCAGGTGGCCCAGTGGTAAAGAACCCGCCTGCCAACACAGGTAGATGTCAGAGAGGCGGGTTCGATCCCTGCATTGGGGGTCCCCTGAAAGAAGGCACGGCAACCCACTCCAGGATTCTTGCCTGGAGAATTCCACTGGCAGAGAGGCCTGGCGGGCTACAGTCCACAGGGTTGCAAAGAGTCGAACATAAATGAGCGACTAAAGAGGCAGATCCATGCTGGCACGCACGCTGAATGTTGACAGCCCCCTTTCAGGGCACATGTCACCCACCCAGCCCACTGGCCTGCAAGGATTCCCACAGGAGCGCACCCTGGGCTCCGTCCATGAGCAGCCCTGGCAGGACCTAACCCCATTTCCCCTGCTCCGTTTCAGAGGAGCGCGTCGTGGTGATCAGCAGCTCGGAAGACTCAGATGCTGAGAACCCGGTGAGTGGCTCAGAAGTCCGGCCCAGGACACTGCCTCCGCCCATTCCAGGTCCCCGGGGGCACAGCCCCAGCAGATGACTCTCAGACTCACCTCGCACCCAGGGGATTTATCAGCGAGGCAGGGAGTCCTGAGCTGTCTGGAGGTTAGTCTCCAATTGCCAGCTGTGGCCTGGATCGCCCCGGCCCTCCCATCGTACCAGGGTAGGAGCCGTCAGTAATCACATGTATTCTTTCTGAAGACCTGGACAGGGCTTCCCTTCAGAGCCCTGTGTCTTTTCTGGACTAGCCAATGCCTGTGTCTGCAGCTTCCTTATGAATTTTCTGCCCTCCTAAGTCTCAGTGAGGAGGGCGGACCCACACCAGCTCCCCGGTTAACGGCAGCAATGCAGGGCCACGTGGGGGTGTGAGGGCGCAGGGCAGCACCACGCAGGGCCCAGACTAGCACATTGTGACTCCATGTAAACAAGAACTTTCTTTAAAGCCATCCCACAGTGGGACAAGTGGCTGCATGGGTTGTGACCCTCCTGTCCCTGGAGGTTTGTTCATAGCGGTTCATAGAGGCCGGGCTGTCACCTGCCCAGGGGTGAAAAGGATCGGAATTAGAGTGGAAGGCTGGACTGGGTGGCCCCTGAGGCCCCTGCCAGCCCTCAGTCTGAGGTTCTGTGTTGGAAAGCGTGCGGAGCCCACTGAGACCGCTGTCCTGCCTCCTTCCTCGTCCGTCCACCCCCCGCTGAGAGCTCGCCGAGCGTCCCACTCCCTCCAGGCCTCTCGTCTGTCCCACGGCACATGCCGCCCCCCGGCTTGGCCTCCCCACCATCCTGCCGAGCAAGCTGCCATCCCCGACGCTGAGAGTCCCAGCCAGCCTGCCGGTCACCAGGAGCAAGCCGCCGTCCACCGTGGGATCAGCTTCCTGTCACGCGGGGCACAAAGAGCCCTGCGCCCTCGAAGCACCTTTCACCTGCCGCTCAAAACGTATGGTGCCCACACGTGCACTTGGCCTCCCTCCATGGGTCAAGCCACCACCCTGGCCACCACTGGGCCTCCCAGCCAACCTGCCAATCCCCAGGAGGATCCCACCCACCCCCAAAGAGCAGGCAGCCAACCCCGCCTGGTGCAACTGGCTGCACGACCCCTTGACCCCTTCCCTTCTGTGTCCCAGTGGCTCAACATCTTTCCCCTTCCTCATTCCCCTGGGATCTCCCAGCGTAACACCTTTTACAGGAGAATAATGGGGGGAGGCAGAGCATCCCAGATTCCTGGACCAGTGATCTCCCTTGGGGATTCTGGCAGGGCCCCCATGGAAAATCCCCCAGCCCAGGTCCCCCCGGAGGCCTCTCCAAGTGCTTTCCTACCACCCCACCCTCTGGAGAGGCCACCCACTGGCACAGACACCCCGCAGACAAGCCTCTGAGAGTCCCAAGTGCCTCCCTTCTCTGCAGCCCTGGAGACTGGCAGGTTGGCATCCCGAAAGTCTTGTCACAGAATGAAGCAGGGAATGAATGGCTCCGTGGACCTCTGAACAAAGAGGCTTAAGGCCTCCCCAGTCAGGATATTCTCATTCCTCACATCCTCAAGTCTCTGCCCAAGATGAAGCTTCTTGCACCCTTTGCAACTCCCACTGCCCCATTCTCCCACCCCAAGCCTTCCCACTGGGCCTCTGCCAGGATGTAAGCCCATGAGGGCAGGGACTGTGTGGCTCCCAGGCCCTGGCAGGTGCGGCTGCTCAATAAACACTTATTGAACGATTACCCTCGCAAACCCTTCTTCCATGACCATCAGATTCCCTGCTGGGCCTAGCTCCTCCTGGCTGGTGGTCTTTGTCTCCTCTGCACGGACACTTGGTTCACCTTTGGGGCTGCTGTGACCCTCTTTCCTCCATACCCTGTGTAAGCATCAGAGGTGGGAGGTGGGGTCCAGGCCTTCTGTGCCTCCTGGACTGTTTTGGTTCTGCTATCTGGCAGCGTCCTCCATGCCCCGGAGGCTCGGGCTCTCCGGATGAACCCACTTTCCCCAGCTCATCTTAGACATCCTTCTGCTCCCCACTGTATAGGAAGACTGCCTCCTAGGTCTCCTCTCCCCACCCGGGTCCCGCTTTCTTCCTGGATAACTTCAACATGCGCCACCCTGGCCTCTCCTCTCCTTGACCTTTCAGGGATCTTTGCCCCATTCCCCTGTAGCTGCCACCCCACCCCCCTTGCCTCCTGCCCCCAGACCACTCCATCACTGAGAACCTTCCCTCTCTAGACTGGCCCAGACTGACCATAGCTTCCTTTTCCTTGAGCTCTCCGTCAGTTACTTCCAGGACTTGGGCTGTTTGCCTCCCAGTTCCTTCTGCCATTACCTCCCGCCCACCAGCCAGCAAGATCCACCATTTCAGCCAGTCTTCCACCAGGATCTTGGTGCCCTGTCTCCCCACCACCCGCTTCTGGTAGCCTGCCCTCCAAAGACAGCCCTGGAAGGATGCACTCGTTTCCCCTGCTCTGCACTGCCACCTGGAGGCCAACTTCTGTTGGAGAAAAGTCGAGGGGAGGAAAGCTATAAATGATTTGTCTCCTGGGCTCCTTAGCCTCCTGCCTGGGCATGCCCCGCCCCCTGCCCTCCATGGCACCTCGCTGCACCCCTGCTTCCCTAGCTCTGGTCCGTCTTCCCCACCCTCGCTCTTGGCCGGTGGCTGAACCTTCTGCCCTAGGAGGACCACAGGACAGGTGGCGTAGCAGCAGCCCACATCTTGCTCTCTGATGACCGATTGACCCGACCCCATCACATCCCTCCCCATCCCTTCTGTTAGGACTAGAGGACCCCCCTCTAGGACTCACTCCTCCTCTCCCTGGCCATGCCCTCCTGCCCCCTTGGGAACCTCCTTCCATCTCCCCATCCTCATTTGCATCTTCAAACACTTCCTGTGGGCTGTAACTAAGCACCCTGGAGAAGTCCCATCTTTGCATGCACCCCCCACACACAAACCATTTACCCTTCAACCTTCACCCCCTCAGTGCTCCTTCCTTGCCCCAGTCCCCTGCCTTTCCCCACCATGCCCGTGAGCCCTGCCACCATCTCCAGGGTAACCTCCGTGCCTCTGAGTCCAGTGGTCACCTTCAGTCCTAATGCCCCAACACTCTGCTTCCCTTGGGTTCAGGAGGTTTCCTCCTGCAGCTCTGCTAGTCCTCCTCACTCCCCCTTCAGGTCTCTTTGTTTTTTTAAATGTTGTTCTTCCAGCTTAGCTTCTGGGATCTCATCTCCTAGAATCTGTACACTGTCCCCATGATCTCAACCATGCGCACAGCCGCATAGCAGCCGCCCAGTGTCTCCACTCAGATGCCCCACAGAAACCTCAAACTTACCTTGCCTCTTGTCCTTTCTGTAAATTGCACACATCTGCCTAGTTGCAGAAGGTGGGACCCCAGAGCTGCCCAGGACTCCCCCTACCCTTTTCACTATTCCTCAGAGCCAATCACTTTGTGAATCTCACCATGTTCTAAATTCCTCAGAAAGCTGGTTACTTCTTTCTATCCCATAATCTTGATAACATTAAAACAAGGCTAACCCTGGATGGAAGTAGAAGCCTGGGAAAGAAAGAGCAAGAGAAGGATTCGAATGCTGTTAATCTGGCCAGACTTCGTGAGAGTCAGGTGGAAGTCCTGAAACCAGCAATATTTTGGTGGCGTGGGGGCGGGGGTGGGGTCAGACTAGCACTTAGCTGTCAGGCAAGAAGCCACTAGGTGCTATCTGAGGTTGATCAACTCAGGAAGGAGAAGTGCATTTCAGGTTACAAAGAATTAAATGATTAGAAACAGCTGCTCGTGTTTGGAGACCAGGTCTGGAGGCAAGGGAACCAGAGGCTCACTACTTTTGTGTGGGCGTTCTTCAGACATGTTTTTAAAATTAACCATTACGGGAGTCTGAAACTTATTGGGGAAAAAATTTTTTTACAAAGCAAACAAATTAGATCCTCCTAAGTAGGTGTGTCTCTCACCCACCTGCCATGCCCGCTTCCAGACCCCTGGTGCTCCCAGAGTTCCTTAGCAGAAGGGGGCAGGGTGATGTCTGCAGGATGCTCCCGGCTCCCATGTCCTCCCCTCCCTGTGGCCTTTATCCGTCCTGCCGCTGTGTGAGAGCTTCGGAATGCCTGCTTAGTCGCTTTAGTTGTATCCATCTCTTTGTGACCCCATGGACTGTAGTTCACCAGGCTTTTCTGTCCATGGGATTCTCCAGGCAAGAATACTGGAGTGGGTTGCTGTTTCTTTCTCCAAGGGCTCTTCCCCACCCAGGGGTTGAACTCACGTCTCTTACGTCGCCTGTGGAATAGTGGCCTGCTAAGATACTGTGTTTTCCAAGTGTACCAGGGCATGCAAGCCCCCAGCTTGGGCTGCAGCTGTGTCAGTGGCTGGAATCCAGACATGTCAGGGCTCTGGCACTGATCTGGTGTGGTGGGCAGGGCTGGGGAGAGGCTGCTCGAGCAGCTCGGGTGTTGTGTCAGAGACCTCGCCCCTGCTGGGAGAGGCAGTGGGGCTGTACTCTTGGGGTGGAGAGGGAGTCCCAGGTCTGATGCTGGAGACCTGGGGTGAGGACTGTGTTTAAAAATGAGGTGGGTCAGCCACACCTCTACTGCGGGCCCTGTGTCAACAGAGCCAAAGGAGAAAAAGGTAGATGTCTTCACCCACTCTTGGAACAGAAGATGCCCCAGTTCCTGGTAGCAACAGGACAAGGTGGAAGCAGGAGGTGGCCTTGCCGAGGGGGCAGCCCCCAGAAGAAGTGCATGGTGACCGGCAGTGGAAGGAAGGCCCGGGGGAGCAACTGACCCAGGGGAGGGACCATGATGCTGGTGAGTGTGCACATCAGAAAAAGACACAGGTGCTTGGCTGAGAAGATGGGAGCCGTGGCCCCTGGAGCCTGCAGAGGGGCCAGAGCAGGAGACAGAGGGCCGTAGGGACCACAGGCTGGCTAATGGGATCATCTGGGTTAACAGATAACATGTGCGGTATCTCTGGGGCCTTCAGGCTTTGCAAGAGCTAGGGTTTTCTGGCTGCAAAATACAGGCATGCGTGTGTCTGGCCAATCTGATCCCAATTGTAAGCTCAAGTGCTGAGAAAGTTCCTCAGGAGCCAAGGACCTCTCAGTTCAGTTCAGTTCAGTCACTCAGTCGTGTCCAACTCTTTGCGACCCCATGAATTGCAGCATGCCAGGCCTCACTGTCCATCACAAACTCCCGGAGTTCATTCAGACTCATGTCCATCGAGTCAGTGATGCCATCCAGCCATCTCATCCTCTGTCGTCCCCTTCTCCTCCTGCCCCCAATCCCTCCCAGCATCAGAGTCTTTTCCAATGAGTCAACTCTTCGCATGAGGTGGCCAAAGTACTGGAGTTTCAGCTTCAGCATCATTCCCTCCAAAGAAATCCCAGGGCAGTTCTCCTTCAGAATGGACTGGTTGGATCTCCTTGCAGTCCAAGGGACTCTCAAGAGTCTTCTCCAACACCACAGTTCAAAAGCATCAATTCTTCGGCGCTCAGCCTTCTTCGCAGTCCAACTCTCAC
Source organism: Bos indicus x Bos taurus (assembly GCF_003369695.1). Lineage (NCBI taxonomy): Eukaryota > Metazoa > Chordata > Mammalia > Artiodactyla > Bovidae > Bos > Bos indicus x Bos taurus. Next base: position 34,501,339 of record NC_040096.1, on the reverse strand, counting down.
ATCCATACATGACCACAGGAAAAACCATAGCCTTGACTAGACTGACCTTTGTTGGCAAAGTAATGTCTCTGCTTTTGAATATGCTATCTAGGTTGGTCATAACTTTCCTTCCAAGGAGTAAGTGTCTTTTAATTTCATGGCTGCAGTCACCATCTGCAGTGATTCTGGAGCCCAAAAAAATAAAGTCTGACACTGTTTCCACTGTTTCCACATCTATTTCCCATGAAGTGATGGGACTGGATGCCATGATCTTCGTTTTCTGAATGTTGAGCTTTAAGCCAACTTTTTCACTCTCCTCTTTCACTTTCATCAAGAGGCTTTTTAGTTCCCCTTCACTTTCTGCCATAGGGTGGTGTCATCTGCATATCTGAGGTTATTGATATTTCTCCCGCCAACCTTGATTCCAGCTTGTGTTTCTTCCAGTCCAGCGTTTCTCATAATGTACTCTGCATATAAGTTAAATAAGCAGGGTGACAATATACAACCTTGACGTACTCCTTTTCCTATTTGGAACCAGTCTGTTGTTCCATGTCCAGTTCTAACTGTTGCTTCCTGACCTGCATACAGGTTTCTCAAGAGGCAGGTCAGGTGGTCTGGTATGCCCATCTCTTTCAGAATTTTCCACAGTTTATTGTGATCCACACAGTCAAAGGCTTTGGCATAGTCAATAAAACAGAAATAGATGTTTTTCTGGAACTCTCTTGCTTTTTCCATGATCCAGCGGATGTTGGCAATTTGATCTCTGGTTCCTCTGCCTTTTCTAAAACCAGCTTGAACATCAGGAAGTTCACGGTTCACGTATTGCTGAAGCCCGGCTTGAAGAATTTTGAGCATTACTTTACTAGCATGTGAGATGAGTGCAATTGTGCAGTAGTTTGAGCATTCTTTGGCATTGCCTTTCTTTGGGATTGGAATGAAAACTGACCTTTTCCAGTCCTGTGGCCACTGCTGAGTTTTCCAAATTTGCTGGCATATTGAATGCAGCACTTTCACAGCATCATCTTTCAGGATTTGAAATAGCTCAACTGGAATTCCATCACCTCCACTAGCTTTGTTCGTAGTGATGCTTTCTAAGGCCCACCTGACTTCACATTCCAGGATGTTTGGCTCTAGGTGAGTGATCACACCATTGTGATTATCTGGGTCGTGAAGATCTTTTTTGTATAGTTCTTCTGTGTATTCCTGCCACCTCTTCTTAATATCTTCTGCTTCTGTTAGGTCCATACCATTTCTGTCCTTTATCGAGCCCATCTTTGCATGAAATGTTCCCTTGGTATCTCTAATTTTCTTGAAGAGATCTCTAGGCTTTCCCATTCTGTTGTTTTCCTCTATTTCTTTGCATTGATCGCTGAGGAAGGCCTTCTTATCTCTTCTTGCTATTCTTTGGAACTCTGCATTCAGATGCTTATATCTTTCCTTTTCTCCTTTGCTTTTCGCTTCTCTTCTTTTCACAGCTATTTGTAAGGCCTCTAAATTAGCATTAATGTCAATACTAGATACTTCAGGTGAGAATGTTGAATAGCAAAGAGCTTGGCTTCTGTCTGCTTTGCTGATGCCCAAACGTGGAATGAACCCGTAATTAGGACAGTTGTTCCCCATCCTGGCTGTGCACTGCTATCACTTGGGGGTCTTACCAAGGACAGATTCCTGAGTCCCACCCCCAGGGAGTCTAACTATATTGGTCTGGGGCTCAGCCTGGACATAAAGATTTTTTTAAACTGCTTATGCACAATCAAGGTGGTTGTGTTGTTCAGTCACTAAGTCGTGTCTAACTTTGCGACCCCATGGACTGCAGCACACCAGGCTTCCCCGTCCTTCGCTGTCTCCCAGGGCTTGCTCAAACCATGTCCATTGAGTTGTTGATGCCATTCGACCATCTCCTCCTCTGTCGCCCCCTTCTCCTCTTGAGGGATTCGATTGCATATCTGTGTCAAAGAAATGCTGCTCATTTGTGTACGTATCAGCCTTGAACAGAGGTGACGTATACATGCTGGCATATGATCCAGGTTGGGAAGGGGAGATGCTGGGTCTTTCCAGATAAACCTCCTAGAGGTTTTTTGAAAGGTGATAAGCTAGCAGCTTCCTAGGAGCACCTCAGTATGGCCATTCCACCTGCTGTGCTAAGTTGAGATGTGGTTAATCTGCTAAGTTGACTGTGATGAAGATGAGTGAAATGGAGTTCGTGAACCTGATTGCACATGTATCCTGATTGTCTGTGTATCCTGAGAAATATCCCAGATCCCACATGGCTCAGTTTTGCAGTCAAAGAAACACAGTCCATTAACCAATTATCTAGTATATAGTCATCTTTCAAAGACTATTACAGAGAATACAACTCATAACTCACGGCAACACTCCTTAAATCCTTCATCCCTTCACACTCACCACCGTCATCTCCTACTCACGGGTCCCTCAAAGCCTTTTCTCACTTTCCACTTTCCAGTCTTCACATGAGGGCTCTGATCTCCTCCACCCTCTGGTTCTTTCTGCTGCCATTCCTTTCCCTTCCAAGCAAATCTCAAGCTTTTTCCAACAAAAGGCCCTCTCCTGGATTCTTGGGTTCAGGTCTCTGCTACTCTCCCCCTCTATGCTCCATGCTCCTACACCCCCTTAATCCTGATTGTGGAATGAGGTTGAGGAGTGGCAGTGGGGGGCGTGGAAGGACAGAAAGATATCCAGCATCAGAGCTGGATATCAGCTGGATAATCAGCTGTGCTGATTCTGTTAACCCTGGGTCTTTAGGAAAGTCTTTTTTAAATGTCAGTACTTCCCAGCTGTACTGCTGGGATTTAAGGCAGGGATGGGGAACTGCTTGCAGTGCTAGCTGGAGTTCAGTGGAAGGCATTCCTGTGAGACCAGCCCAGTGGAGTAGCCATACTTTATGGTCGTCCCCAAGGGCAAGAGAAATCTGGGTGGAAGAGGAGTCTGGGCTGGAAGATTCAGCCTTCCCTCCCTTGACAACTCAATGGAAAGGGGTGTTCTTTTATTAAGGTGGCCAGCAGGGTCTTCAGTAAGTTCAGGACAAAGGATATTTCCACGACTATAAAAGAGAGAATGACCCCAGGGCCACGAGAAGCTCTTAAAAAGTGAGGGTCTCGTGGCTATCATAAGTGACCCTGGAATAAAGATGGGGAAGTTAGCTCAAAGATGCTGCTCTCCAGGGAGATCAAGTCTTGGAAAGGACTATCTGAAGAGAAGGCGCTGGCTTTCCAGCCTGAAGAGACAGTCCCGGAAGACAGACGGAAGCACTCAGGGCCACTGTGAGGGCTTTGGCAGTTTGGAGCAAAGAGAAGAAGGAAGAGGGGAAGGCCAAGTCGGTGGGTGGCAGAGAAGACTGGGCCAAGGGGACGGCACTTCACCTGAAGCGCAGGGGAGGCCGCAGCAAGGGGAGTCCAGCTGTTTCCACCAGCCCGAGTGTGAGAGCACCCCTGCCTGTGATCGGAACAGGCACTGGAAGCTTGGAGACAGGAAACAACTAGATCTCCCACGGGGGAAGAAGGTAGTGTCTCCTGTCTGCTCTAGCAACTTCAAAGAAGACTCCCGGAGAAGGCTCCCTCCAGGGAGGCATGGGAGCCCTGACAGCATGACAGAGACTCAGCAGGACATGCCAAACCAGCCTTGGATGCGTGGCCAACTCGAGGATACTGATCCATAAGGCCTACATTTTGTCAAAGTAGGGCCTCAGATATAGAGTCCCAGAAAACTCACAGGCTGCTTTAAGCCAAACCAGCTCTATATGGACTCAGTGAGTGTCTGTTTTTATCAGCGCCTAGGAGGAAGTTGGAGAGGGCTATGAAATGCACATAAAGCAGAAATCAGCCACTCGCAGGAAAATCCCAGCACATTTTAGTTGTGGTTAGCAAAGACTTTGCACTTGGCTGAAGTTTCAGTAAAACAGAGGTTTGACCTGGAGAGTGGAAGGGCCGAAGACAGTAGGCTAGTTCTGCCCCAGGCCAGGGACGACAGCCAGACGTCAGAGTTCAGAGAGGCCTCAGGCGAGGCCAACTCCGTCAGCCACCAGGGCAGTCTGTCAGAGGGCAAGGTTGGGGCCCGCTCTGGACTCTGTCCCAGCAGTGCCCTCAGCAGGCCGTGTGACAGTGGCCACGTCCCTTCCTCCTGGTGTCTGGTTAATATCCATAGGTGACACAGGAAGTTCTGAGCGGGCCCCCAAGCTTTGCCAGGTGTGCAGATGATAAGCAATTACCTATATTATGAAAGGCTCTACCTCCCTCGTTCGCCCCAGCCCCGGGGGTCTAAACGCTTACAGCTAGAGCCCCTCCCACCCCCAGGGCCCTTCAACAGCGTTCACACCTTGGTGGAGAACAGAGCCTCAGGTGCCCAGCCTGGCGGAGCCCCAGCCTGCTTGCCTAAGCAGCTGTCTTCTGGACGCCAAATGGCAGAGGGCTCCCGGGTCTGAGCCGCCGCCTCTCCACTACTCTCACAGCCAGGCGCCTTGTGCCCCCTAGGGGTGGCGTCCCAGGGGCCGGGCGGCCCTCCCCTCTCCTTTGCGCAGGGTGCCGGGCCCTCAGCTCACCTGGGGGACAAGAAAAGCCAGGCGTCCTGCCCCTTCCAGAGAAACACCTGAGGTTCGAGATGGGACTCCTTCCCCCAGCGCCCCCCAGTTCATGATGTTTGTTCTGAGTCAGCTCAATGAGTTGAAGCGAGGAGCAGACACATTGGGCCCTGCCCACCTCAGCCCCGACACCTTCCCTGAGCCTCCCCCCGAGCCCTGCTCACCCATGTGCACACTCAGCCACACAGTATCACACTTGCACACACACCTGTGTCAACGCAGGCCCACAAACCCACACCCCCCATACACACACACACACACACACACACACACACACACACAATATTTGCATTCATTCCCACACTTTTTTCACACTCACTCACACTTGCCCCCATGATCCCATCCTACTCACGCACTAAGACACGTGCCCTGATTCACACGCATGACCCTCACACGTGTGCATGCACGTTCACATCTGTTCAGGCACTCGCTTGGAAGTGCCCCCTCTTTCCCAGTAACAGGCCCTCCCTGAGGCACACACAGACCCCCCGACATACTCACGCACTCTCATCGCCCCCCGCCCCACGCTCACACACACACCAGCACACACGCCTGTTGACAAGGAACCGGCTCACATGGCTGCTGCCCGCTCTCGGCCCCCATAGCCCCCTGACCTGTTGGTTTCTTCTGTGTTGCAGGACTCCCGAGAGCTGGCCGACAACAGCAGCGAGTCCAGTGACCTCCAGCTGGAGGGCCCCAGCTCCCTCGGAGTCCTGGACGACAGCCCCTCCAATTCCCTGGTGGAAGACAAGCCCCTTGTTTTCTTTGACCTCAAGATTGACAATGAAAGTGGGTTCTCCGGTGGCCACCCCCCAACCCTTTCTTGCTCAGTCCCTAAGTCCCCAGGATAAGTGCAGGCAGAGCCATCTGTGAGCCCGGGAGAGCCCTGAGCTGTGGCCAGAGCACCGCACTTCCCGGGGACTCTCGGGTGTTTGAACTTGGTTCTCTGAATAAGGACGTCTGCTTTGACCAGGGCCTGAGGCATGAGGCAAGCACCTCCATGAGTCCCTCCCTGACTGGTGCTTCCATTAGGGAGCCTTGGGAACACACTTCTAAATAGAAACGCAACGTTAAAGTCGCCGAGGTGACACCAGCAATCCAAACACAGCCTTAGGCTGAGTACAGAGCCCATTCTTTCCATGGTTGCTGCAAGGTCACAGAGAAATGTGACCCCTTCTCCTTCAATTCCGCGGTGCTTACCCTGGCCCTGCAGGAAGCTGGGTCCCATCCAGCTGCCTGGGCTCAGCATGAGGCCAGCCCAGGGAGACACAAGCAGCGAGTATTTCACAGGACAGGGAAGCCGTTTGCAGACCTCACTGGAAGATTCGGGGCCATGCTCTGAATGGAGTGGATTGGGCAGGTGTGCTGTCTGAGCCAGCACTCTGATGCTGAGGGCTTTAGCTACATGGCTGATGGGGTTGGCGGCCAGGGGAAAGGGAGTGAGGGGCTAGGCTGAAGCAGTGAGGGGTCCCTAGTGTAGGTGGGTGGAGGCTGGCAGAAGACAGGAGGGACCCGAAGTGAAAGGGTTTGGGGAACTCCGGAACGTGGCAGGGCAGGGGGGAGCAGGACTCCCAGCAGGGGAGGAAGGGGGCCTGGAGGGCAGCCCCCCTCCCCTTCTGACCCCCATCCCTATCAGAGCCAGGGTCAGAGCTGCGTTTGAGGCTGATGCTTGATTCCTGCCATCAGGCCCCAAGGTGGGGTCTCTGGATGGTGGGGTTGGTGCCCCTAGCCTTGCCCTTGAGGCCTCACGCTGCCGTTCTCTCCTGCCCAGCCCAGAAGATTAGCCAGCTGGCAGCCGTGAACCAGGAAAGCCAGTTCCGCGCGCTCATCCAGCCCGAGGTGCTCAACGTGTACTCCAAGGCTGTCTCCCTGGAGGTGGGACTGCAGCACTTCCTGCATTTCCTAGCGAGCATGCGCCAGCCCATCCTGGCCTGCTATAAGCTGTGGGGGCCCAGTCTCCCCAGCTTCTTCCAGGCTCTGGAGGAGATGAACATGCTGGGGAAGTTCCAGAAGTCCATCTCGGGCTTCCTAGCCACCCTGCCCCTCATCCGGGAGTGCGTGCCGGGGGCCAGCAGCTTCAAACTCAAGAGCCTGGCCAAGACCTACCTGGCGAGAAACATGAGCGAACGCAGCGCCCTGGCGGCCGTGCTGACCATGCGCGACCTGTGCCGCCTGCTCGAGGTGTCCCCCAGCCCCCAGCTGGCCCTGCACGTCCACCCCTTCAGCAGCCTGCAGTGCTTCTCATCCCTGCAGCCCCTGGTGCGGGCAGCCATCCTGCCCCGGGCCGAGGCCCGCTTGCTGGCCCTCCACAAGGTCACCTTCATAGAGCTGCTGACCGCACACCACCATGACCCGCAGGGCGGCCTGAGGAAGTACAACCGATTCCTGAGCCTCCAGAGCCCCACGTCGTCCCAGCCTGCGTTCGACCTGCATTCTCTAGGCACCTACTTCGAAGGCCTGCTGGGGGCGCCGGCCTCGGCAGGGGCAGGAGGCGTCGCTGCCCCTCCGGCTGGCCACAGCTTGGCAGAAAGGGCTACGCAGCAGACCTGAGGGGAGGGGCTGACTAGCTCAGACTCTCTGGGGACAGAGAGAGATGGGGTCCCTGAGCCAGCCCCTGCCCACCACAGCATTCCCAGGTCCTGGTCCCCAGTTATCTCCCTTGTCATTTGGTCCTTCTCCGGGACCAAATTCCACCTCTCTAAAAATTCCACAGAGAAGGTTCCAAGGCCAAGCAACCACCCGACGGAGGCCACCAGATCCCTGGGTGGCCCTGAGAGCACCATGAGTTAGCTCGAAGACCCCCTGGGCCTCCCACTCCAGGAGCCAGAACCAGGGGCAGGGCGGGGTCCCTGGTGAAGAAGGCCTGGTCGCTAGGCTCTCGAAGCAGCCCCCATATTGCCCCAGCCAACCTCAGAGGGGCCCTTACTGCTCCTTCCTGAGCCCTGGCATGGCCCCAGGGGACCTGCTGACAGCACCCACAGACACTGCCTACACCACCAGGGGCCCCACGGGTACCAAAGTGCCTTTCAAACCAAACCTTCCCTGAAGGGTTTGGGTTCTTCCAGCCTTTGCCTGCCTGGAGGCCAGCCCAGTTCATGTCCCCTCTGGGGCACTTTCACCCTCAAAGGGCCTCCTCTCAGCAGAGATGGGGCCTGCCACTCCCTGCCGCTCCCTGCTTCCAGACATGACCTTCCAAGCCTGCTTCCCTCCTGCTGGCCACACTGGGCCCTTCTCTCTCTCTCTGCCATGCCACCACCTGCCCCAAGCCCTCCCAAGGGGTGACCTCCAACCCAGCACTGCTCTCAGTGGAGTCCAGGGACCTGCAGCATGGGAATCTCTGGGGTGGGGCCCAGCAGACTGCTTTAGCAGGTTCTCCAGATGATTCTGAGGCCCGCCAAGTTTCAGCGCCTTTGCTCTGATAGACTGCCCTCCCAGGAGAAGCAGTGTGGAGCAGCAGAGGAAGTCCTGGCTCTGGTTGTGTGCGCCGAGTGGGACCCAGGAAAGGGCCCCTTCCTGAGCCCCCACGTCCCCACCTATAAAATGGGCTGGTTATCCTGCATGGTCCCAGAGCTCTCATCTAGCCCCGCCATTCTGGGGTTTTAGGAATGAGCAGCAGGCTTCTGGGGCAGTGGTGAAGGAGGTTTTCGTTCTTGAGCCCTTGGCCCCAACCCTAAGCTAACTAAGGCCCCCAAACTTGAGCGGAACACAGGCAGGTGGTCTCATCTGACTAGCGGAACCACTGCCCCTTCCCCTCAGCCCCTCTGCCATCCCTCTTCCTTGACGCCCTGATCCTGGGGATACCCCCATGGCCTCAGCTTTCACATGGGTGAAGGCTGTGTGCCCACATCCCCACCCCCACCCACTGGGGACCCTGAAGACCCACAGAGGGATCACATAGGAACTTGTTGCCATGTGAGAGTGCTGGCTCTAATAGTGAACTCTGATGCATTTAAAATCAGATTCCGACTTAAAAGTAGGCACTGGCTCTGAAGCTCGGTAAAACTAGCGGCTGGGTGAGGGGAGGAGGGGGCTGGAGCCTCAGTCTGCCTGTGATGACCATCTTGGCTGCAGCAGGGAAGGAATTGGGCCCCTCCTCACCGTATCTTCCCCCCAGCCCCACCCCAAGACTGAACCTGCTGATTTCCAGCTCCAAGCCAGCCCCACAAGGCTTTCTTCCTTCAGATGGAGTTGATCACATTTGTTATAGCAAAGGACTGTTCAGCCCTCTCGCCACTGTCAAAGCCTTTAATAAAGATGTGAATCTTCAAAGCCTGGTGTGCCAATCACAGACTGCCCAACCCACCCCAGAGTCCTGAGCAGTCTCTTGCCTGGTGAAGGGGAAGCTAGCTGGCATAGCTCTTCTTTGTGAGGGCGTCTTTCAGGACTCAACAGAGCTGAGAACCCCTCATTGCTCAGTGATGAGTGTCTCAAGGACATAAGCCCCTGTTCTAAGTGGAGATACCAGGGTGGACCTATCTGGGATCATCTCCAAGGGCGGGTAACCACATGGAGGGAAAGAAGCACCAGTTTCAAGAATCACCCCCTAGAGGTAGTCAGGGACCAGAGAGACCAGGGACTTTACATCTGCCTCCTGCTGGGTAACTTTGTACCCTGGCCATCTCAGGTGGAGTTCTCATTAGTGCCTGCGGGGGTTCCCTTGGCAAAGGCGCTGTAGGAATTAGTGCCCCCCGGCCTGGGTGAGGACCCAGGTAATGTGATTTGATCAGTACCCCCATCCTTAGCCTCACCTACCTGTCTCACTTAGCCATGTCCGACTTCTTGTGGCCCCATAGACTAACCCGCCAGGTTCCTCTGACCATAGAATTTTCCAGGCAAGAATACTGGAGTGGGTTGCCATTTCTTTTTCCAGGCAATCTTCCCGGCCTAGAGACCGAACCCGTGTCTCTTGCATTTCCTGCATTGGCAGGCAGGTTCTTTACCACTAGTGCTACCTGGGAAGTCCAAGTCTCTAATGGCAAATCCAGATACTTCCCCTGTGCTTTGAATCTCTGAATCGATCTCAGGTTTACCTATGTCAATGAACCACAAGCTTGCTGGGCTGGAAGCCAGGGCAGAGTTTCAGTCCTCACTCAGTAGCCCCTGACTCTGGTCTGCTGCATCAAGCTCACTGATGTTCAGGCTCCCAGTCTGTAACATGGTATAAGATGGGTCATTTTTTACTTCATAGGATCCTGTGTGAACCAGTAAGGAGACGTTTGTGAAAATAGCCTTTTAATGTATGAAGAATTGCACAAATGTAAGATCTTAGCAACAAACAAGATGACAGTGTTATTGCTTTATAAACAATAGAAAAATAAACAGATACTGGATCTTAGTAAACAAAGGACTTGGGCTTGCCTTCAGGGGGATGAAGAACAAGCTCTGGGATGGAGCCGAGAACTAAGGAGTGGGGTTGGGGTGGGGTGTGCTGGTCCTGGGTCCCAGGAAGGAGAGCCAGGGAGTCTACCCTGGAGTGGTCGAGCAGTGGGTGGCTTTGCGCCCCCTAAACACCCAGATGGGAGGTTTCAACCACACAGACCTGGAGCTGAAAACAGCCTTCCCGTGACAACCAGCTCGGCCCTGCCCAACCCTCCCCAACTCTAGGGCCCCCTTCTGAGGCCCAGGAGCTCACTGACACCCCCAGGAAGGTGATCTGCAAGTCCATTTTCATCTCAACCTCGCCCTGCCTTTTACCTGCACAATTTCACCGCCGGGTGCTGCTGTTCCCCTGAGCTGCACCCTCCTCTCATCCAGCCCTGGCCGGCCCTGCCCTTAACATCTACCCTAGACTCATTCCAATCCCTCAGTCCCGTCCCTGACAATCCTCCGTAATTCAGAGTTGACCCTTCACCCCGCACCTGCCCGAGGCCCAGCCCCCGCCCTGTACCCACCTCCTCCGACCTCAGGCGGGTCTCCACCTTGCACCCCAAGTGCCCCAGCCCCTGCACCTGCAGCAGGGGGTCCTTTCTCACTTCTCTTCACGCCTCACAACGAAGGAAAACTACACCGCTAGTGACATCAAACGTCCAGTCGGAGAGAGTCCCTCCTTGTGGCTCCAGCCCAGGCGGAAGGGGAGTCGAGCCGGAGAGGCTCCCAAACTGGCCAGCAGAGGGCGCTGCAGCCCCACTGAGACCCGTGCTGAGGCTGCTGCTCCTTGAGGATGGGGAGCGGCGTGGTGTGGGCTCAGGCTCGTGATGGCAGCATCTTTTCCAAAGCGCCACGCGTACCGCCGGTGGCGTGGCAGGTATCTTTAAGTAGATGGTGCATGGAGAAGCATTTTTAACGTGTTGACAACTTTGTATTTATTTTAACATCTATCAGAAAATATATAACCAGCCTATCAATGCCCTGATTTCTGGAATCTGGCTGCTCAGAATGATGCTAAAAGAGAATTCTTTAAAGGTCTGATTTAAGGACAACTATGAAGTGACTTGGAGAAGGCAATGGCACCCCACTCCAGTACTCTTGCCTGGAAGATCCCGTGGACGGAGGAGCCTGGTAGGCTGCAGTCCATGGGGTCGCTAAGAGTCGGACACAACTGAGCGTCTTCACTTTCACTTTTCACTTGCATGCATTGAAGAAGGAAATGGCAACCCACTCCAGTGTTCTTGCCTGGAGAATCCCAGGGACGGGGGAGCCTGATGGGCTGCCGTCTATGGGGTCGCAGAGAGTCGGACACGACTGAAGTGACTTCAGCCGCAGCAGCAGCATGAAGTAACTACAAGCTCAGAAGGATCACAGGAACAGCAAAACTTACGGCAGTGGAAGTGGAAGACTTAATCTGGGGAAATACTGGGTTTGCTGTTGCTCTGTTGCTAAGTCATATCCGTGTTCGGTGGCTAAGCGTAGCCATCCTCTTCTAGAAGCATCCAGCAGGGATTCCACCTGAGCTTACTGAACCCTGGGGAGGACACAATGACCATCCAGGTGAGAGTGCCTGGGACAATCAGGTGAATAAAGCTCCCAACTAACATGACTGAAAGGTCACTGGACACTCGTTTCTCACTCAGCAGAGCAGCCTTATCGTCTCCCCAGACACCCTGTGCGGTTTACATTATCGTCCTCATTCTATTCTGGACCTGGGATGGGGGCTGAGGAAGGAAGGTTGAGTACCTTGCTCCAGGTCATTGAACTTGAATGCGGCAGAGTTGGGATTTGCCCCACAGGGAGGCTGTGTCTACACTGGAGCCTTGTATAGCCCACACTGCCAGGTATCTTGCCATGCATTTGGGTGGGGTTTCCACCCTCTCCTTCCGGTGGCCTCCTGGGCTGTTTGATCTCACACGATGCAAAATGCAGGGCCCAGAAAACTCACACCAAAACCTTCTGGCCCCAGGGTCCCAGAATTTGAACTTATCCTAGTTCTATTTTTTTCTTTAAAGACCCTGCTTCTCCAATTTCTTTCTCCATTATTGCCTGACACCCCCCACCACCAAGGAGCCTTTTTAGACAATGTTTTTTCCTAGTTGAGACTCTCTCCCATGAAATTTTAATACTTGATTCCTTAGGGTTTTCTATATACAAAATTATGTCATCTGCAAATAGAGATCATTTTACTTCTTCCTTATACAGGTGTCCTATATATCTGTGTATGTTCTGTGGTCCTTTGGAAGGTCAGAAACCATTGGAATATCTAAAGTCTTAGTGCCCTCTCTACCCTGAACCAATTTTCATCCTCTCTGGGGCAATATGGCCCCTGTTGAGAGTGCATAATTTAGGGTAAGGCCCTATCTCTGATTATAATGCAAGTCAAGAAGTCATGATTGGTGTCAGCCCCTCCATGTGGCTTGGTTCACAGTGGGGTTGAGGTGAGTCTAGGCTACAGGGAGATGGGAGGGAATGTGGGCAGAGGTCTCTGAGGACACGTTTCCCTGGGGTGGCCTTAGTCCTGGACTCAGGCCCAGATCCAGGCTGAGCCTGGGGCTAGGAGGGATGGGGCAGCACCATTATTGATTATTATTTATTATTTATTTTTGTCTTGGAATCCAGGTGTCAGCTCCAAAGCTTTTGGACCTGAATAAAGCAGAGATAGATCTAGAATTTCAGCTGACTCCCCCTCTCAAAAAACAAAACCCAAAGTTTGAAAATCTCTACCCACTCCTACAGAATGCATTTGCTGCCAACAGAGGGGGAAAATTCCTTCATTCTTGGCTCAAGGAACTTCCTTAAACTCAGCCCAGAAGAATTCTTTAAAGACCAGCTGCCTGGACTATGCTGAAGTCAATTGATAAATATTATAAATATCCCAAAGTTGATAGCTAAGCAGATTACAAAAGCTAGCTAGCAAACCACAGAAAATTTCCACAAAGCTATCCAGCCAAACAATTGTGACCGGAAATATTCCAAAATCCAGTGTCGCATGTCTGATTGTCTAAAACTGCGTTCTTTGTGCAGACAAAATGCAGAGGGCCTGGGGGTAGGGTTTATCTGAGGGCTTTCTTTCTGGAGTTCTCCTGGAGTTCTCCAGCCATGAAGCTCTGGCCGACACCACAGCAGACTGATTGTAGAGTAAAGCAGACCAACCAAGGAGAAGGCAGGGGGTGGGTGGCCCTGGGCCCACGGTGACAGTGCCCTTGTCAAGTCTGCTTGGGGGCGTCGCGGGGGAGAAGATGAGTAGTAGTTAGGACGTGGGCTTTGGAGGGACCTGGTTCAAACCCTAGCTCTGCTGAATGACCTTGAACAAACAACTTAGCCTCTGAGGTCTCAGATGCAAATTGGAGGTGATAATACATACTTATAAAATTGTGAAGATCAGATGAAATACATACAGCATTAACTTTGTGAATTGAAAAGTGAAAGTGTTAGTCACTCAGTCATGTCCAACTCTTTGCAATCCCATGGACTGTAGCCCACCCGGCTCCTCTGTCCATGGGATTCTCCAGGCAAGAATACTGGAGTGGGTTGCCATTTCTTTCTCCAAGGGATGTTCAGATGCGGCAATGCTCAGTAAAAAATAACTATACATCCAGTGCCACAGAGAAGGCACTGGGTTGACTCCCAGAAAGCGATTGGTCTATAATACTCCTCTCCCGTGCCCTCCCCTCCCCCTCCCCCTTCCCCTACCTCTCTCCCCTTCCTCTCTTCTGGTTCCAGTTTATTAGGATTTGGGCAACTCTGTCCCCAGCTCCGTCGACTAGTACCTCTGTCCGCATCTCTTCAAGCCTCCTCCGCCATCTCCTCTACCCCGATGGGGTCACCCTGCAGGCTGCAGGCTGGATGGATTTACTACAGCTTCCCCCCCGCCCAGACACAGCTATCTGCAGGAAGGTCACTTTCTTGCAGTACCAACAAAGATGTGGGTTGGACAGAGGAGGTCCTGGGAGAAGCTAATAAATACATCAAGTTCCCAGCTGGGTCTGGAGATAAGGGCTCCGGAGACAGGCTGTGGCATCGCTGTATGGGTTCACGCTTCTCAGCCTGTCCACGCTGGTTTTCCTGGCAGCAGGAAACCCTATTTGGGGAACTTCAGAGATGACATTGCAGAGAACTGCGGGGTGGGGGCGTTGAGGGCAGGGACGGGGCTGTCCCTCCTGGGGATGAATTTGGTAGGGACAGGCCTGACAAAAAAGAATATGATGGATCCTAGCTACTGTTCCAGCTGGGGCCGGTGGGTGGGGAGGGATGGTTAGCCCCAAGGCTCAGGAAGGGAAACTGAATCCAAGAACGGAGAGAAGCTTTTCCAAAAGGCTTAGAGGAAATTGGTGGAAAAGCAGGTACAGCTCCCCATCCCTGATCTCCTGTTCTGGATCCCCTTACGCTGACCACCACCAAGGGGTGGCCATTAGAACTGGACTTGCCCAGCTACAGATTGGAGGCCCCTCTGCATCAGGCCAAGACCCACTGAGGAGAGCTCTCCTTTCTCTAAACCTCTGGCCCAGCTGGCTGCCGGGATGAAGGCTGTAATCAGGGCTGTTCCAATCCAGGGCACCTCAGTCTGGCTCAGACATGGGCACGGCTCAGCTGCTGATGACCACGGGGCCCAGAGGAGAATGACAGGGTACTAATACAAGAAACCTGAAGTCGGAGCACCTGTCCCACTCCAGAAACACCTGCCCTCTGCTGTCGGAGAGGCCACACCTACCAAGAGTCTCGAGGGCTTCCTAACCAGCAAGGTCAGTGATGGCCACTGAGCTCAGCCTGCCCTTGACCAGACTGCCCTGGGAGAGCATCTCAGAGAAGCTGCCTGCCGGGGGCATCTCGCAGCCCTGCCTGCTCTGTGACCTCCGTCTTGGCCTGTCTTCTCTCCTGTAAAGTGGAGAGGTAGGGGGAGAGGAGCTCCAGGGCCTGAGCTCTGATGCTCTGTAAATCCAGACAGCTCCTTATCTGTCCTTCATCTCAGGCAGGTGCAGGCTTCAGAGAGTCCTTCTGACTTTGGCCCAGGTGACCTGTTGGAGCCTGTCCAAGGGATACTTGCCTTCCAGAAGCTGGTTCATACACACAGGAGATTTGATCATGCTGGGAGGTACAGGGGCCCATAAGCTCTCTTAGGGCAGAGACAGTGTCTGCCTGGTTCACAGCTTGCCCAGGCCAAGCAGGGCACCCGGTAACAGGGTGGGGGGCTCTGCATAGTCGCTCAGTTGTGCCTGACTCTTTGTGACACCCCCCACCCCACACCACCCCATGGACTGTAGCCCACCAGGCATCTCTGTCCAAAGGGATTCTCCAGACAAGAATACTGAAGTGGGTTGAAGAATACTGGAGTGGGTTGCCATGCCCTTCTCCAGGGGATCTTCCCAACCCAGGGACTGAACCCAGGTCTCCAGCATTGCAGGCAGATTCTTTACCAGCTGAGCTACCAGGGATGGGGAGACTCAATTAATATTTGTGGAATGAATGATGCTTGCCATCCCTCTGCTTCTGTGTGCTTTTATTTGGTGAGGGGCGTGGTGTTGGGTCTCGCAGCAGGTGGAGGTGGGATCTTGGTTGTGGTGCAGGCTTCTTTCCAGAGCCCACAGGTTCAGTAGTTGTGGTGCATGGGCTTAGTTGCTCCTTGGCACATGGAATCTTAGTTTCCAGACCAGGAATTGAACCTGCGTCCCTTGCATTGGAAGGCAGATTCTTAACCACTGGACCACCAAGAGAGTCCCTGCTTCTGTGTGCTTTACTTCTGACAGCTCACACCTGCAACTTTCTTCCAAGGCCTGCCCTTCAGCTGCTGAAACTGATTGCCTACAGGCACAGAGAGGGAAATGCCTGGAAGCTTCCAACCCCAGGGGCAGCCCCTTAAGACTACCTGTGTCTGTGGAAGCCAAGCTCCCCTCCCTACATCAGGGCAAACTCTGAGGTGTGATTATGCCTAGAGCTTCCTGGGATCGGGCTAAGCCTGCCTGAAATCACACCCTGGCTTGGCTTCCTCCCCTTCCTCTCCTGCCTCCCTTCTCCCTTGCTGGTTTCTGCTGAGGCATTTCCTTAATGGATCACTGGGGTGCAAATCCCTGCCTCCGTTCTGCTCTCTGGGAAACCATATTCAGAAACAAATGAAAAGCCTGATTGCCACAGGAGACTAAAGATTCCCAGGAGGAAATTCAATTTAGTCCATGCCGCCACATGACCCCCATGGGCTTTGATGGGGACAGCGGATGCAGAGACCCCGGGTGACCCTCCAGGAGCTTTGAGTCTGAGGGATGGAAGTGGCGGAGGTTCCCTGGGCCTTGCTTGCCCTTGTGGGCTCTGGCAGAGACCACACTGGGTTGGGGGGCAGAGAGTCTCTGACAGCATATTTATTGTGATCTGCTCTCCAAGTCCTCTGATAATGCCAAGCAAGAGAGAGCTGAGGGCCCCGGAACAGAGATGAGTGGCCTCAGCTGTTGGAAGAGTTGGAATCCCTTCTGCATCCCTACCCCCAACCCCACCCCACCAGCCAGGGAGTCCCTGGCAACCTTGGCCTTTCTTTCTAAGCCTACCTGCCATGTTCTTGAAATATTCATTGATTGGATTTAATCTCTAATTACATCACGCCCTCTGCCCCCAGACTCCTACTATGTGAAGGACCTTCAGGAAGTGTTTTGTAGCAGGAATCCCCCTGCCCACAGAGTTGTGGACAGCACTCTGGGGAAGGGTGAGCTCTTGGGCGCAGGGATGCTGATGGCCTCAAGAGATGAGGTGGGCTGCAGTGTGATGGGAGGGGAACAAGAAACCTGTCTGGGGGCATGAGGAGGAGGGCAAGAGGTGGTCCCCAGACTTGATGAAGAGCCCCTCCTGCAGGAAGCCCTGGCAGATGCCCCCTAGAGGCCTCAATTCAACCTGCAAGCTTGCTTCTCAAGCTGCAGCACCCCAGACAGCTCTTCTAGCCCGTTCGTCTACCTTCCCAATGGTAGAGACTTAGAATGAGAGAGGGCGAGGAGTTGCTTGAGATCACACAGCAAATCTGTGAAGCTGACACCTTTGTGCCACCTCCGCGTTCTTCACAAGACCAGTAGACTTCTTCCTCCTGTTTTCCACCTCGACAGTAAAATGCCTCTCTCCCCTGCCTTGGGACCCAGTGACATGTTCAGGATGTGAAGTCATGTAGGAACAGTCTTTGAATTCAGAAACATCTCCTGTTCATAAATACCCAACTAACGACTGAAACTTCCACGGCTCCCAAAATAGCTTTGGATCCAGCGCTGGCATTTCCAAGAACAGATTTTTATCCTTTCAAGAATTCTATGAAAGCAGAGAATCCTCTAGTCTGTATGCCTGCTCAAGAGAGCTCCCTGATCCTGGTCACACGTTGAGCCTTGACCATGGTCACAATCTGTGGACATAATCTGGTCTTATTTCCAGATAAAAGGTATCTACTACGGTTCATTATAATTATGTCAACCTCAATTCATTTTAACACAATGTTAGATTACTCTGATCATGCAATTCCCCAACTTCTATTGAAAGGAGATTTCTTGCTTGTAGTGAATCTTGGGACTGACTCCTCAACATCTATTTCAGGACTAGATGATTACTCTAAGCCAATCAATCCTATCCCCTCTGCCAGTGACTGGCTCAAAGATGGAGAGTCCTAAGTCAATATGTGTCCAAAAGACCTAATGAGAGGCAATAGTTCCAGTCTCTCTCTTCTGGGGTGTGCTACTGATAAGCATGTTACCTGAGCTGCTGCCAAAGCCCTCCAATGACGCTGAGGGACATGACGCTCAAGTTGAAGCCCTGTTGAGAATGGGAGAAGAGACAGAAGAACCCAAGCCTGCCAATGTCATTGAGCTACTGAATCAGCCCGCCCTGAAGCCAGACCTGCTTCCTGCTTGTAAGATGATGCACTTAATAGTTTAACACACTTTAAGATGGGCATTCTGTTATCTGCAGATGGAAGCATCATAAATGATTCCCTGGCCTCCCTGCCCCTGCTTCCCCCTGCCATGGAGAGGCTGGCTGCCCAGGACTCCAGCTCTAGGGGTTCCAGTCATGCCTGGACTGGGTAGAATAGCTAAGCGTGTTGCCCAGGCAGGCGTGTTGTATCTTCCAGGTGGGACTTTCCCATCTTTGGTGAGACAAGCACAGACTCAGATAATTACATGAGATGCCACTGGAAAAGCTGTCGTTAATTTTGATGGCAATAAAGCGCCTTGCCAGCAAGTTAAGCTAATTTCATGAAAGCGCTGGGAGGAAGGTCATGGACTGGATTCCAGCTTATTAATAATGTCGAGCTTCATTTGAACCATTCAGGAAATTCCTCCCAGTTGCCTCCAGCAAACTGCCACAGGTTGCTACTTTCCTCTGAAATCAACAGTCTTCCCATATGCAAATGTGGATTTTTCTGTTTTTCCCTAGAAAATAATTAAAGTCACAGAGCCCAATAAATACTTAAACAGATTGTGGTTTTAATTAAAAACCTTTCTCCAAGCCTGCAGCTGCAGGTCTCTCTTCCCAAACAGGCACACTGGTGACAGCTGCAAATATGAGAACCTGGGTTTAAGCATCTGAGACTAGAAAGACTTTACAAATAATGATAATAGCAATTCTGATTTTTACCTGTGCCATGGTGTGTGGGAGGTACAGGAGGAATGAAGAGAGATTTTAGGGGGAGGGCCAAGGCCTTTCTTCCTACTGGAGAGGCAGTACACAAACATATAGGAGCATGCTCAGTGGAACATCTCATCATACCTGTACCCAGTGCTGTAAGATAATAATGATAGTTAATTCTAGCTATTGTTGGGAGGCAGGGAATAGCTCATTTCTGAGTACTACCTAAGTGCCAGTGTTTTGCATGCATTGACTCACTTAATCCTCACAGCAACCCAATAAAACAGTTATTCTTATTTATACCCTCCACTCCACTGCCCCCACTCCACACAGAGAGGTTAAGTAACTTGGCCAAGGTCACACAGTGCATACACGGTGAAGTCAGATGCTAGCACCTTCCCTCCTAACCACTATGTAGAGTGTGTATGAGGAGAAGGAGAGATGGAAGTTGGGATTGAAGTGTGTTAGTCTCTCAGTCGTGTCCAACTCTTTGTTGAACCCCAAGGACTGTAGCCCACCAGGCTTCTCTGTCCATGGAACTCTCCAGGCAAGAATACTGGAGTGGGTTGCCATGCATTCTCTAGGGGATCTTCCTGACCCAGGGATTAAACCCAGGTCTCCTGCATTGCCAGCAGATTCTTTATCATCTGAGCCAAGGTTGAGGACAGGCTGGGGGTGGTGGTGGTGGTGTGGTTTTATAAACAAGGACTACAGAAGCTGAAAGGTGGGAAGCTGTGGGTTTAAGAGATTTTGGCTGGAGGGCAGGTGGGAAGGGTCTCCTGAATAGGTTGCTATGCTGAAGATACTTGATGCCCTTCTGGGTTCTGGCTTTCTTACTCTCAGAGACCCTTGTTCTTTCATTAAATCACCTGCCTGTCACATTAAATACAAGGGCATGATTTCCAAGTCATTGTCTGCTAATTCCATCATCTCTGTGATTTCTATTTCTGTTGACTAATTTTTTTCTTAGTTATGGGTCCTATATCCACCTTCTTTACAAGTACAGTAAGTTTTGGTTGGACATGGCCCATTATGGATGTTTGGATTTTTGTTCTTTTCCTTTAAAAAGCATTGAGCTTTTCTTTAGGAAGGCAGTAAATAAATACAAGGGCGTGTACAACTCTGCGTGCAGTTGCAAAGGAATGGTCTGCACAATGTTATATGTCCTAAACATTTCATCAAACGTCTACTACTTCCAACTCTGCAGTTTTCTATTTCCTTCTTAGAGCCTGAAAGAGATTTTGTTTTTCAGATACAGGCATTTTATAGGTCTGGCAAAATCAGAAGACCTAAGGTCGGCCTTCTAGCCGTGTGTGTGTGTGTGTGTGTGTGTGTGTGTGTGTGTGTGTTAGTCGTTCAGTCGTGTCCGACTCATTGCGACCCACAGGCTGTAGCCTACCAGGCTCCTCCATCCTTGGGATTTTTCCAGGCAAGGGTACTGGAGTGGGTTGCCATTCTCTTCTCCGGTCCAAGCCTGGGTACTGGACTCAAAGAGAAAGCACTTAGCCCGCACAGGGAAGGTAGGGGAGGAGTACAGGGTGGCTTCCTCCCAGGAGAAAGAAACTTCTTCGTTGCTCACCGAGTATCCAGAAGGTGCCAACTGTGCCCTCGGCGTGGGAAACACAGCGGGGTGCAAAGCGAGGACTGTGCCTGTGTTGTGCGGGGGTGAAGAGGCTGCAGATTCCTGGGACGTCCGCTGAGTGGTGGGCATGGGGACGAAAGCTTTGTTGCTTGGGTTAGCATGTCCCACTTCGGAATGTCGCACCGCGGGATGAAGAACCGGGAGCCGCGCAGGCTTCGGTCCTGGCCCCGGTTCGAGCCTCAGAACCTCCCGGCCCAAGGTACCCCAGCCGCTGCCCTGCGCCTCTGAGCCCGACAGGCGGTTTCCAGCAGGGGGAGCGCGCGAACCAGCCCTGGGCCCTAGCTTTGAATAGAATCCGGGTAGCTTAGTGCCGGGATCCAGGGGGTCTCAACTCTCCCTACCCTCGGAACCGTGAGGGTCGGCAAGGTCGCAGTTAAAAGTCCACAAAAAGCTGCCCAGAGCTCGAGTTATCCTCTCTGGGTGAATCTAGGGTCGGCACCACAGCCTGGTCCAAAAACCTTAGCCTAGATTCTGCAGATTTCAAACCTGGGCCTCCACGCTGGCGTCTTGGAAACTTGTACCCCGTCTCTCCCCTATTTCCACGCACCTAATTAGGTGTCTGTTTCTTTAACCATAAAAGACGTAGGCGGAGGTGGGGGTGGTATCTTCGCTCCCGGTTCCCCAACCCTTCAGTAACTGTACCATCATCCACATTACAAACATTAGAGAGGCTGGCTCTTGCGCGCCTGGCGGCGCCGGTGGAAATACGCGCAGCCTTCTCCAAGAGGAGCTCGGAGCCTGATCCTGGAGTCGTAGCTCCCAACCGAGACCTCGGCGGACTCTGCCCGGGGCGACTCGGGCTCCAGCCCTGCCTTGGCGGGCACTGAACTCTTCAGGGTTCAAGGCGGGGGTAAGGGTTGTCTTTTTTCCCCAAGGCAGGCTCGGGGAACAAAAGCGCTTGCAGGAGAGTGGGTGGGAGCTGCGGGGGTCCGCGGGAATTGACGCCCTCTCCTGGGTGGCTACTGCGCCCTTAGCCCCTCTCCAGGCTCCTGGAGCCCTGTCTCCCTGCCAAATTCACCTGACTTCTGCATCCCCGGGAAAAGAGCAAGGAAGGGGGTCTTTCTTGGCTCTCGGGCCCCAGAGGTTCCCAGGTTGGGCGAGTCCCCGCGGTCGAGGGAAGTTCTTCTGCGGAGAGAGAGGTCATTTTTCCTTCCATTCCCCAGCCTCTGTCTTCCAGTCCCTCAACCCTTCCGAGCTACCCTAACCCTGCCTCCCCTTAGGCTTCCTAGCCCAAGGCAAAAAGAACCAAAACAGGGGGAGGGAGTGAAAACCGGTCCACAAGTCACCTGCCTCCAAGCCAGAGTCTAGGTCACTGCCTTTAAGCCAGACACCCCTCCCCCTGCCAAAGAAAGTCTCCAGGACCCCCCATCCAGGACTCTATTCTCCAACCTGGCTGCAGGGCCCCCATCTCCCCAGATCCCTCTTATTCGACCAAGGCTCCTGGAATTGCCCTTCAAGATTCCCAAGTCGCTCAGACTGTACATCCAGGAAACCCCCCTTGCTGAGCAGACAAAGAAGCTGTGCCAGGCCCGCGGCCGGCGCCATGGGGACCTACTGGTGCCGCCCCTACCTCGTGGTCAAGAGCCTCTTACCCCTCCTCCCTCCTCGAAGCCACCTTCTCCCTCTGGGTGCCCCCATCACCTTCCCCGGAGGTGTCTGTAGGGATTACAGACACAGGCAAGTGAAGTGAAGTTCAGGGTTCTGAATTCTGGGTTGATGAGATGCGCTGGTCCCATCAGGGCTGCCTGTAGCGACCGCAGGAATAGGCGAGAGGAAAGGATGCGGAGTATGCATGGAGCAGTCTGTTCATATTTAATTTACAAAGCCTCCTCGGAACCCCTCGTGGGGTGGTCTCTTTAGATGCAGCCCTCCTCACCCGTCGCTCTCCCCCACCTACTCAGCTCATTAAAATGCTCAAATTCAAGTAAGAAGATTGATCTCAGAGGCCCCAAACCGACCCACCTCCAGAGACCGCCTTGGCCGGAGTGAGGGCTGGGGGGCCAAGAGCCCCCAGAGTGCTCAGTGTCTACGGAAAAACCGAGGAACGGGGCTCTGCATGTTCACCGCCTGCACCCTCCTTTCCGATTCTGGTCAGCAACTCTGTCTCCAGGGCTGTCATAGACACTGTGGGGGAACAGAAGTCGAGTTCTATACAAATGCATGGACATCCCTGAGCCTCCACTTTCTTGTCGCTAGAAGAATTGTCGGAGTTTCGCCAGAGACTGGAAGAGCAAATATTCGAGTCTGCTGAGGCCGACTGTTGTGTGAGGGTGTGAGACAGTAGGGCGGTATCGGGGCTGCGGAGGCTGTCAGGGATAGTGGGGGGGGCGGTGGTGGCTGATGGTGTGTTTGCTGGTTAGACCGTGAAGACGTTGGTGGGGGCGGAGGAGGGAGAGAGATGCTCAAGCCTTACATCCCCAACCCACAGTGCTCAAAAGGAGCAGACGTTTTGTAACCATGCCTCTCCATCCCGCCGTCTGCTGCAGCCTCGGAGCCCCAAGCTAGCAAGACCAGAGGGCGAGGCGCTGGGGTGCGCCTGGGTGGGCTTCCTGGGAGCGCAGGATGGTACCCAAGCGCCCTGCCCTACTCTGCGATACGCACGGTCCCATACGCTGGGCGGTGGGCTTCAAGCACTGGGTTAGCCACAAAAGACAAGACGTACGCAGTCCAGCTGAGGAGGCTGGGCTGGGGCGGTGGTGGGCTGGGGAGGGGAGCGTCGCTTCTCCGCGCGCCCAGCAGGGCGGTGCGTTCTAGTCTCCGGGTTGGGCTGTTGGGGGTGGGGAGGGGGCGGGGAAGACCGGGGCTTGTAGCTGCCCGGATCCAGGCAAAAATAGCAGGGAGGGTGAGGCGCTCTGCTAACACTATCAATTATGCATCGTGTTGAACGTGGCTTCGGGGAGGAGGCGGCTAGCAGCGAGGGTGCGGGAAGGAAGGGTCCGCGCGAGCCGGGCGGCGCGCAGCTCAGCCAGTCCCGGGCGAGGTCTGTCGGCACCACCGCCTGCCTTTGCAGAAAGAGTTTTAAGGCAAAGACACGCCTCCCCCACTTCAGGCGTGCGCCTTTCCTTCCCCCAATTCCTCAAAGATGGTTTGTCTCACGTGTTGCGGGGCGTAAAAGAGGCTCGCATTCAATTAGCAGCAAAGCTAACGGGCCCTGGCGGGACCCGGGCGTGAGGGTGAGTGCGCATGAATGTGTGTGCGTGCAGGAGGAGGAGAATGGTGAGTGTCCCGGGTGTGAACACTCACCGGCGAGTGAAAATGTGCGTGAACGAAGCGAGAGCTCAACACATTGGCGCGATTATTACATGATGATGGGTGATTCTAATATTGAAGAGCAACTGTGTGGACGGTGTGAGGGTCTGTGTCTGTGCCAACATGTTTGAACAGGGGGAGGGGGCTGTATAATTAAGAATAGTGCTCATGTCTGCAGATGTGTAGATGAAGGGGAAACGTGGGTTTTGGGAGTGCGGTGAACTAGAAAGAGCCAAGTCGAGGGCGGTGGGCGTGGGGGCGCCTCTTTGTGACCAGGGGACGAATCTCTACGGCTTTAACAAATGTAGATGATGCGGGAGGTGGGAGAGGCTGCGCAAAGCCCCGCAGCCCGGGAGGACTCTTCAATCTGCAGCCGGTGAGAGGTGCGGGGAGACAGATGCGAAAGAGAAAACTGAAGTGGGACCTCAGGGCCAGGGGAATCCGCAACTTACCTGTCCCTTTCTCTGCCTCTCTACCATCTTCCCCCACAGTCGCAGCAACAGATGTGGGAAGCGCCCTTGGGCTGTCGTCCTGGCTCCGCGACATCCAGTCTGGAGAGGGGGTTGCAACCCGAGGGCAGCGCACGGAGAGTTGGAGAGCAGCCGGTAAGCCTCGGAGACCACTGCACAACCCTGACCCAGGAAGGTGTAGAGTCCGTCCAGGGTGCCAGACCCTGCTGGCTCTTGCAAGCAGGAGACGGGGAGCAGAGGGGAGGGGCTTTCCCTCGGGAACAAGAGGAAGTGGGGGATGCCGGTTCTAAAGACCGGAGTGTGGGAGGGGCTCTGGCAACCTGTCAGGAGCCCTAAGTGGAAGCCGGGATTCTGTTTGTAGGTGCGTTTGTTGTGACTGGGGATAAGAATCTTTTTTGGGGGGAGGCGGGGGCGTTGTCAGGCATCTGGGCTGCAGAAGAGAGGCCAAATTTTGAACCTTCTACTTGATTAGCTAGTGACAGCCGCCTTGACCCCACTGGCTAGGGACACCCCCTCACCCCATGGGAGGTCCCGAGGGGGAAGTAAGAATCTTTAGTGACATCCCTCCATTGCTCTTGGTCCCAGCTTGGAGAAGGAAGGTTGACTGAGCAGCCCTGATGGTTTTCCCCTCCCTGGAGTTGCAGCCCCCGGGGAAGGCAGCTTTGATTGCAGCCCGAGAGGGGCCTGGCGAGTCTGCTTCCCCGTTCCCGTCCCAGTCTTCTTGCCACCTGCAGCAAGTTCACACCTTTTGCTGAGCCGCTGGGATTTCAGTCTCAGAGGGCTGTCTACAGACGCAAGTGCCCGCCTGTGTCCCGGTATGTGGGTCCGCGCATGTGAGGATTTGTGCCCTGATGTCTGTCAGTTCCAACAATGAACAGGAAAGTGCCTTGCCCGGTGCTGGAGAACGCTGTACAAATGCTGTGTTCAGTTCAGAGAACAATGAGGTCTCCAGAGGATATGGTGCCTGTGTCTGGGTGTCTTTGTGTTTGTCTGTCTATTAAATGTGTTGGGACCCCCTAAACAGAAGTCCCGGTTTGATGGCAGGCGCCTGGGCTTGTGTTGTATTGTCCGGTGTCTGTATGGGCGTGTGTGGGCGATTTCTGTGCAGTGCGACAAAGAGTTCAGGGGAGGACAGACAGTCATGGACAAAAATAGCCTATGTATCCCTTTCACTGAGTTAAACCTAGGGTTAGAAACAGAGTCAGGGATCAATGCAAAGCTCAGGGCAGACCGGGTATAGGCCCAGCCTGTGGAGGGTCTAGCTGTGGAGGCTGACGGGATAGGTAGAGAGAAAAGAGCGAGGTAGGAGGCTGCTAGAAAAGGAAGTCCTGAGAGGGAGCACGCATTGAATCCCGAGACTTATTGAGCTCCAACTCGTGCCTAAGAGAGACTCTGGGCCCAGAGCAGAAAGTTACCAGAGCCCTGCGATCTGCCCTAGACAGGTTTACAGGAGGCAGAGCTTGGCAGGGGAGGGAAGCTGGAGCTCGGTGAGTCACATTCTCCCCCTCCCTCTCCCCGTCCTACGCCTACCCCCTCCCTCTCCCATGCCTATCCTACCCCCACCCCACGCCTACCATCCCCTCACCCCGCCCCCCCCCCACCCCCGTTTCCACCTGCAGGATCAGCGATGGTGCCCTTGAGGGCCCTGTGTCTGGCTTGGGCGCTGCTAGGAGCGGCCACAGCGTGCCCAGAGCCGTGCGCCTGCGTGGACAAGTACGCGCACCAGTTCGCCGACTGCGCCTACAAAGAGCTGCGCGAGGTTCCAGAAGGACTGCCGGCCAACGTGACCACGCTCAGTCTGTCGGCGAACAAGATCACCGTATTGCGGCGCGGGGCTTTCGCCGACGTCACGCAGGTCACCTCGCTGTGGTTGGCGCACAATGAGGTGCGCACGGTGGAACCCGGCTCGCTGGCCGTGCTGAGCCAGCTCAAGAACCTCGACCTGAGCCACAACCTCATATCCAGCTTCCCATGGAGCGACCTGCGTAATCTGAGCGCGCTACAGCTGCTCAAGATGAACCACAACCGCCTGGGCTCGTTGCCCCGGGACGCACTCGGTGCGCTGCCTGATCTGCGCTCTCTGCGCATCAACAACAACCGGCTTCGCACACTGGCTCCCGGCACCTTCGACGCGCTAAGCGCGCTGTCGCATCTGCAACTCTACCACAACCCCTTCCACTGCAGTTGCAGTCTTGTGTGGCTGCAGGCCTGGGCCGCGAGCACCCGGGTCTCCTTGCCCGAGCCCGACTCCATCGCGTGCGCCTCGCCTCCTGAGCTGCAGGGCGTGCCGGTGCATCGCCTGCCAGCCCTGTCCTGTGTACCGCCCAGTGTGCATCTGAGTATGGAGCCGCCGCCCGAAGCGCCAGGCAGCCCCCTGCCCTCTGGCCTGACGCTCATGGTACACTGCGTCGCCGAAGGACACCCCACGCCCCGCCTGCAATGGCAACTTCAGATCCCGGGTGGCACCGTAGTGCTAGCCCCGCAAGTCCTGAGCGGGGAGGACGGCGGGGACGGGGCGGAAGACGGGGAGGGGGAAGGAGATGGGGACGGGCCAACGCAGACAGAGGCCCCAACCCTGACTCCAGCACATGCCTGGCCGGCTCCCCCAGCCACCCAGCGCTTCCTGGCCCTCACCAATGGCTCCCTGTTGGTGCCCTTCCTGAGTGCCAAGGAGGCAGGCGTCTACACCTGCCGTGCCCACAACGAGCTGGGCGCCAACTCCACGTCGGTTCGTGTGGCAGTGGCAGCTGCCGGCCCCCCAAAGCACGCTCCTGGCGCAGGGGGAGACCCTGATGGGCAGGCTCCAACCTCTGAGCGTAAGTCCACAGCTAAAACCCGGGGCAACAGCGTCTTAACGTCCAAGCCCGAAGGCAAAATCAAAGGCCAAGGCGTGGGCCGGGTTAGCGTCCTCGGGGATTCAGAGATGGGGCCGGAGCAGGAGGAGGCGGAGGAGGAGGCAGGTGAGGGTGAAGAAGCGGAAAATCAGGTCCCCGCCGACCCAATGGAGGAGCAGCGCTGTGGCCAAGGAGACCTCTCGCGGTACGTGTCCAACCACGCCTTCAACCAGAGCGCCGAGCTCAAGCCTCACGTTTTTGAGCTGGGCGTCATCGCGCTGGACGTGGCGGAGCGGGAGGCGCGGGTGCAGCTGACGCCCTTGGCGGCTCGCTGGGGCCCGGGGCCCGGGGGCGCTTCGGGAGGAGGGCGACCCGGGCGGCGGCCACTGCGCCTGCTTTATCTGTGCCCGGCGGGGGGCGGCGCAGCAGTGCAGTGGTCGCGTGTAGAGGAGGGCGTCAACGCCTACTGGTTCCGTGGCCTGCGGCCCGGCACCAACTACTCCGTGTGCCTGGCGCTAGCAGGCGAGGCCTGCCACGTGCAAGTGGTGTTCGCCACCAAGAAAGAGCTGCCCTCGCTGCTGGTGATCGTGGCGGTGAGCGTGTTCCTTCTGGTGCTGGCCACCGTGCCCCTGCTGGGCGCCGCCTGCTGCCATCTGCTGGCCAAACACCCGGGCAAGCCCTACCGCCTAATCCTGAGGCCGCAGGCCCCCGACCCCATGGAGAAGCGCATCGCCGCCGACTTCGACCCGCGCGCCTCCTACCTCGAGTCCGAGAAAAGCTACCCCGCAGGTGGCGAGGCGGGCGGGGAGGAGCCAGAAGAGGCCCCCGGGGAGGGCCTTGACGAAGATGCGGAGCAGGGGGACCCCAGTGGGGACCTGCAGAGAGAGGAGAGCCTGGCGGCTTGCTCGCTGGTGGAATCCCAGTCCAAGGCCAACCAAGAGGAGTTCGAGGCGGGCTCCGAGTACAGTGACCGGTTGCCCTTGGGTGCCGAAGCGGTCGACATCGCCCAGGAGATTAATGGCAACTACAGGCAGACGGTGGGCTGAACCCCCAGCCTACCAGGCGGCCCATCACCGTCCCCGACCTCGGGTATCTGGGAGCAGAGGCGTAGGGCTGTTAGGATTTATGCCCCAACCCCACCTTCACTTCCTCCACCTCCTTACCCTGACTACTGGGAGCGTCCAGTGGGGAGTGGGACGATTCCACCAGTCCCACCCACGACGGTCGTTGTCCCTGTGGGCTGAATTCCCCTCCATGCAAGCACAGTTCCCCCCCCCCCCCCCCCCCCCGCTCCTCCCGCCCTGTGTGAGACACCATCCGCTGACCGTGAGGCGAACTCCAAGCCTCTCCATTCCCATTCCAATTATCTGCGCAATCCCGCCCCGGAGCCCACTTCACTGTGGGCCCGGAAGCCGAAGGAAATAGAAGAAGACGTTGGAAATATCTGATGGTCATGCTGTGGCTCGCGGTCAGCCCGGGACCCCCAGCAGACGTCCCTGGCGTGGAGCGCTATGGCGTCCCGCCTCAACCCCCTACTCTGCCCTTTCCGGGGCTGCGCATCCCAGAAACCAGGATTCGGCGGCAATCCCGTTTCTAGTTTCAAAGCCCCCTCCTGCCTGGAAACCAAACGCTTCTGTACTTTCATCGTTTCTTCACTTCGGACCGGCTGGAGCCGAGCCGGGTGCCTGGGGCGCATTTCAGCGCCGCACTTTGATTTTCGTATTTTCGTTGTGTTCCAAGACAGCGACTCTCCGGGTCTGGTGCTAACACTCCCTTCTTTGCCTCTGGTGAAAAATGTGTGTGTGTGTGTCTTGGGGTGGGGGGAATCCGTCTTCTTTCGCCCTCTCCCCTAACTTAAAGTGCCGGAGAACCACGCACCCCTTTCCCGCTGAGGGTGCGGCCTTGGTCCCGGGCCAATTTCGTTGTGGGGGACTTGGGGTTTCCGGAGACTCGACAGCTCCGCTTCCGCTGCTGCTCGCGGCCTGGACCTCAGCTAGAGAAGGGCCGGGGAGCCCAGGAAGCCTGCTCTGGCCTCCTGGATCAGGTCTCCCGTGAGGGGCTAGTGCTCCAGTTCACACAAAGCCTGCGTGTGACTGCGGCGGGGTCCTGATGGAGAAAAGCCACGGATGCTCGCGCCTCCCCCGCCCCGCCCCTCCTTCTTCGAGAATAGTGTTTGCCCGGCTGTAGCCCTAGACGAGCGTGCTCCGTAGGAGAAAAGTCTGTGTCCCGTAAAAGTGTATCAAGTATAGTGTTGGGAGTCGGGCGGGAGGGAGGGCGGGGTGGGCGCGGCAACTGGGGCGGTGGTCTTTTTTTCGTTCTTCTTGCAGAAAAGCCTAGGGGTTGGGGTGGGGGGTTAGGGGCATCGGGGACCAGACCTGTCGGTGAAGCGCAGCACAAGTGAGGCCTCGGGGCGGAATAGCCCCCTGGAGCCCGCGCCCTTTTCTAAAGGCGTCTGTATGATGTAAACAGTCAATAAAACAATCGATTTGGACTGGGCTTGGTGACTCTTTGTCGGGGGTGGGGAGGGGAACAGAGGGAGGGGATGCAAGAGGAAGCCGCAGAAGGAAGGAACCCCTGGGATCCTCCCTTTGGGGTCCTTTGTGTGATTTTTTTGCTTGACTGCTTTGTGATTTTTGCCAG
The DNA here is from genome assembly GCF_003369695.1 of Bos indicus x Bos taurus. Classification (NCBI taxonomy): domain Eukaryota; kingdom Metazoa; phylum Chordata; class Mammalia; order Artiodactyla; family Bovidae; genus Bos; species Bos indicus x Bos taurus. The sequence continues at coordinate 34,471,978 of NC_040096.1, read as the reverse complement.
GTGTTTACATCCTGGTGCCTGCTCTGTGCGCCACCAACTCAGGGATGGAGCCGGGAGACCAAGTGGGATGGGGGAGGCTGCAAGTGAGTGAGGAAGGTTAGCAGGGAGGGAGGGGTGGTTTTCTGCAGACTGAACTCTTGGGGAGCTCCAGAGTGTGTGTGTAAGTGTGAGAGCATGCACAATCCTCCCTGGTTTGACCCTATCACCATGATGGGCTGTGGCTTTGTGTGTGAGGACTGCCTAGTTTCTGTGTCTCAGCACCAGCTTGGGTTCTCTGAGGAGGTAGAGGGGCAAGACTTATGCACAAAAGTTGGCACAAGTCATGTAAAGGACAGAGCGGGCAAATGATGGAGAGCAGCAAAGGGGGAAAACTGCAAAAACAAGCTGGCACCTTTACCCCAGGAGCCGGTGTGTGTGTGTGTGTGTGTGTGTGTGTGTGTGTGTGTTGGTGGTGGCAGTGATGATGCTCAGTGAAGTGATGCATGGACACTTGGTAGGGCATGTGATGTTGGTGTGGGCTGAGGTACGTACCCTCAGGATTGGAAGCAGACTGATTTTAGTCCTAGAAACTGGGCTTCTTGGGTGGGAAACAGGAGAGAAGAGGGATGAAAAGTGACACTCCTGTCCAGCTTACAGTGCTGGGACTGGGCTGGTGTGTTTCAGCTGAATCGCGGGGTAGGAAGTGGGGTGGAAGAGGAAAGGAATAGAAAAGAGTGGGGCAGGTGAAGAGTCCATCCCTACGCTCCCTACTTCTCGCTTCCAGTCTATCTCATCCCTCACCGTCTCTATGAGTATCAGGTCTTCCTAACTGGATCAGCCCTGTCTGGAGACCAGGCCCATGTCCTGACATCCAGCATCCTGTCCCAGCTGGGACGCTTCCCGGGGCCAGAGCCCAGTTTCCCTTCCCAGGCCAGCAAAGCTGTCTCTGAGAAAGATTCCCCTCTGAGGGTCACAGCCCCAAGCCCCGCCACCGTAGTCCACACCACTGTCAGGGACGTAACTCAGAAGTATAATCTTTTAGGAGGAGGGCTGATTTGTTCTACCTGCAAATGCTGCTTTTGAGCAGGGGGCAGGGACTGGCCTGATGTCTATGATTGGTTCATGAATCCAACCACACAGTTGCATTTGGACACAGGCCCGGCTGCTGAGTGCTTGTGGATGTCAATCCCACACAATCCTCTCATTGTGGGAGGGCAGGCTCGGAGGACGAAGGGCTCCTTCTTGTCCTCTCTGTTCTAAGGATTGAGAACCCTCCTGGAGAACTCCTAAGATCCTGCGTGCCCCTAAGAGATTGTGCAGAGTTGCTGAGAGTTCTGCCCTTCTTTGTCCCAGGCCAAGCTTCCTAATGAACACACACTGCTCAGGTGGGCCTCATGCCCCCTGGGTGGGGCCAGGCCCAAAGGCTTGGCCCACAGGACAGGAATGGGTGGGTGCTGAAGGGTGCTGTGACACTCTGTGCACCACCCATTGAGACACCAGCCTCTCAGGAACTCTGCACTTTCTATCTGAATATTTGGCCCATGCATAGAACGGTCCCCAGCCTTCGGCCTTCCTTCCTGTCTCTTTTTATATTTTATTCTTTCACTTTCTCCCCCTCTCTCCTCTGTTTTTTTTTTTTTTCTTTCCTGCCTCTCCCCTTTTTCTTCCACAAGGAATGTCATAAAATCCCAGGATGGGAAGGGACCCTGAAGACTTACTAATTCAACTACCCCCTGAGATGCGATTCTTTTCCACACTGTCTATCAGGTAGTTGTGCCACCTCAGTCTACCTGGGCACTCACTGTTCACTCCCTCTCACTGAAGAACCGGTGTTGAGCAGTTTAAAATGTCTGTCCTCCGCCCTTCCAGCCCCCAGGCCTGACACTGCTTTGCCACGTGCTCTGTGAGAACTACAGAGGTGCGGAGGTGAGAGCCCTGCCTCCATCCCTCGCTTCAGGGCTCCAAAGCTTCTCATGCAAAGCACATTTGTGAGCCTCTACTGTATGCTTTGGGTGCTGTGCTAGCTAGCTAGCTCCAGTGCATTTTGTCATAAAGCTTGTTTGGGTGGGAGTGGTGTGTAATGGGTTGAAGAGACAGAGAGAGAGAATCTAAGTGTGTATGAGGGGACCTGGAAAATGGTCAGAGAATGCAGGATGACAGCGGTAGCCTTGGAACTCAGAGCAATTTATCAGGAGCAGTAATTCTTTGAGCTACAGAAACCAGATGCCCAGGATGTGGCCTTGAATCAGATCGGAAAACTGTCTGCAGAAAGGTGATTTGAAAGGAGTGGCCCCCTCCCACCGCCCAGCATCTCCTAAAGATCAGCTGGAATGAGAACCGTCTAGAAGATCCTTAGAGAAAGTCCACTAATACAAAAGGACAAAAGGAGGCAGGGCTTCTTTGAGGAAGCAGCAGCTGGTGCAGGGTCCTCTGCGTCCTGATCTCCTGTCTGGAAAGCAACCCCCACCACCCCCATGACACCTGAATAACATCCACAGCTAAAGCTAACATCTCTGAAGATTACCTGAGTCGGTAAATGTTTGAATTGCTATTCCCTGGGGGTGATGCTAACCTTGGATTTCCTTCTGGGGTATCAGGGTGATGCATTTTGGTACATAAAGGAAAGGGGATGGATGGCATCTTGCCATGGCTGCCTTGCCCCAGATTTTTTTTTTTTTTAAACATAAGTTCTCTAAACTCTACTTTGTTTTTTGAGGATTTTTCTGAAGGAGTACTTTTTTTCTTCTTCTTCTTTTTTTTTTTTTTTTTTTAATTTAACTGTCAGGTCTTAGTCATGGCAAGGGGCTTAGTTGCTCCAGGGCACATGGGATCTTCGTTCCTGCCCAGGAATCAAACCCATACCCCCTACATTGCAGGGCACTTCACAGGGAAAGAGGGACCTTCTGTCTGCACAAAAGAAGGCATCATCTATAAAGAAAGAACCCTGACGGCAAGAGCATGAGCAAAAGAAACTGGGGGACCTCGTCCTTCTAGGGATTATATGTGTTCTCTGCTGAAAAGACAAGCCCAGATACTAGGATATAAGAAAGACCCCAGGTAGAGGCCATAAATTGCCAAGTTTAACCTAACAAATACCTTTACCTTGTAAATCTCCAACATAATGACAAGAGCAATTCTGGAAAATTGAAGATGGAGCAACCAAAGCCACTTCAGTTGTAATGTGTCAATTAATTGATTGTATTTGCAACACACCCACCCACGCATATGTGCTCAATGACAAGCTTTTGCCTTAGGACTCAATAGAGAATAACATTATATTGAAAATGAAAGATATCTGCTGTGACTGGCATACAAAAGAGATTGAATTATAAAATGTCTTACAATATTAGCATTTATTTCAAAATATGGCCAGTGTTCCTAATGAGACTTGATATGGATTAAAAAAAGAAAAAAGCCATCCAAAGACCCCATGATGGGTAGACTTGTTGGTTTAAATTAGTTGGAAAGATTTTGTATCATCTGTTGGTTGAATAAGCAATTTAGGTAATTTGAAGATGGTATGATATTTTAAATTGTGCTAATTGCATATGCTTTGTCTGGACACGTGAGTGTAAGTTCAATAATTAAGTTCAAGTCCACATGGAATAAGGAGAATGAAAGTGTTTATATTTTTATCAACTGTTTGCTGCTTAAACATTTCCCCTTGTGTATTAGGAGTTAATTTGGTTTTGGCAAATTAGACGCATTTTCTCTTAGCAACACTCTAGCAAACTGGTCTTTAAATTGAGTCTAAAAGCCATTCAAGGCATCCAACCAATTGTGAGAAAAACTGCCACAATCATAGAGATCAGAGAGAAACTTCATAAGAATTGATCAGTGTGGAAATGGAGAAAAGAATGGGAATGGAGAATTAATTACCAATGCTTTGTAATAAAAGTGGACTATCATGTATTAAAACTGGCTGAAAACACTATTGGTCATCAAACGTTAATAAAAATATTAATAATAGTAATACTAGCTAAGATTCATTGAACTACCATATTTAAGGCACATGCTATAGAACTTGTAAGCATTATTTTATTAATCCTTACCATAATCCTGTGAGATGATATTATTCCATTTATAGACAGAGACTAAAGCACAGAGAGGGTTAGTCATTTGCTGAAGGTCACATAGCTGTTACTTGCAGAGTTGAGTGAGATTTGTTCTTTGGTTATCTGACTCCAACATCGGAACTCTAAGACGCCAAGCCAAACCTCCTCCCAATACCTATATAAATCAGTTTAAGCAAAGGGTAGTGTATTTTACACAGTGTTGCCAAATTTGCTTCTAATTATGGAATTTGTCTAGAAAAAGGATTTCTCTTGCTGTCTCTCTTATTTCTCAAACTAGCATCACCCCACCCCCGCCCCCGCCACAATTATAAAAGGTAGGCATGATTTAATACATATGGTTATAGCCACATTGGGACAAATCTTTGACAGTATTCTAAAGGTAAAGATACAAAGAACTTATGATACAGCAATTTCACTCTCGGGCAAATACCCAATAGAAACGAATGCTTATGTCCATCAAAAGACAAGCGAGACTTTTGATAGACATAAGCACAAGGATGTTCATACTGCCTTTATTTGTAATAGCCCCAAATTAGAAATAACACAAATATTCACCAACAGTAGGATGGGGTGGGGGGTGGTGCCGGGACTGTGGTATATTCATACAATGGGATGAATATCCCACACAACCACGAAAAAGAACAAAGCTACAATTACACACAACAGCATGGATGTCATAAGATTGAGTGAAAGAAGAATATGTAATGTGTGATTTCATTTACATCAAGTTCAAACATGGGTCAAACTAGTTTTTGGTGAAAGAAGTCAGAATAGTGTTGAAAGGGACTGACTAGGAGTGGGAGCAGTCAAAGGAGTACTCTGAATTGTGAGAAAGTGTTTCACAGCTGGATCCCAGCGGTGGTTTTCTTTTTCTTTATTTTGGCCGCTCTGTGAGGCTTGTGGGATCTTAGTTCCCTGACCAGGGATCAAACCTGGGCCTTCAGCAGTGAGAGCCTGGAGTCCTAGTCACTGGACTGTTAGGGAATTCCCCCAGTGGTGGTTTATATCTGGAGATAGGTGGTAGTTTCATGGGTCTGTGCATATGTCAAAATTCATCAAGCTATAAACTTGAAATTTGTGCACTTTATTGTATTTGTTATACTCTGATTTTTAAAAATGGAAAAATAACCCTTGGAAACAAAGCAACAAAATAATATGAACTCATTATATTAGAACTGCCCTGACCAATGCAGCAGCCACTAGCCACATGTGGTTATTTAGATTTAATTTTAATTAATTAAAATGAAATGAAAAATTCAGTCCTTCATCGAATTTCACAGTTCCTAACCACATTTCAAGTGCCCAATAGCCACACATGGCTAGTGATTTCAGTATATCGGGTAGCAGAGAGACAGAACATTTCCATCCTCACGGAAAATTCTGTTGGTAGTGTTTCAACAGAAAATTGAAAAATGCTGAAATATATAGAAACTTCCCTGGTGATACAGTGGTTAAGAATCAGCCTTGCAATTCAGGGGATGCAGGTTTGATCCCTAGTCAGAGAACTAAGATCCCACATACCCCAGGGCAGCTAAGCCCCTGCGCCATAACTATTGAGCCCACGCACCTCACCAAAGGGAAAGATCCCATGTGCTGCAATGGAGACCTGAGACAGCCAAATAAATAAATATTTTTAAAAAGTATATAGAAAAATAACAGTATTCATAGTACCGCATCCAACAAAAACCATAGTTAACATTTCGTATGCCTTCCAGGCTTGCTCTAAAAGAAGTTTTTATGAAACGTACATGAAACTTTTTGAAATTACATGAGTGATGTGTGAATGCATTCTCATCCTGAAATAATTAAACGCTGATTAATTGAAACTCCCCTTGACCACTAGCTGCAATCCCAGCGTTCTCTCCAGTGATAATCACTCTTATTGGGGGAGCATGTAGCTTTTCACACCCTTTTTGCATGCTCTTGTAAACATGTATGTATCTGTATGGGCGCGAGTGGTAAAGAACCCACCTGCCAATGCAGGAGACATGAGACTCAGGTTCCATCTCTGGGTTAGGAAGATCCCCTGGAGGACGGCATGGCAACCCACTCCAGTATTCTTCCCTGAAGAACCCCATGGACAGAGGAGCCTTGTGGGCTATAGTCCATGGGGTCGCAAAGAGTCAGACACAACTGAAGCAACCTAGCAGGCACACATGCTTGTGTCTGTATGGAAATATAAGCAGTGTCATTAACACCACCCCAGCTCAGGGAGTTTCCATCTGGTTCAGTTCAGTCTCTCCCAGTTCATGTAAAGGATGTTATCTCCACCATCCACACCCCACCGGGGTCAAGGGCTCCACTCCCCTTCATCTTGAGCTACTGTGATCCTGAGGTTTCGTAAGAACAAATGTCACGAGGGCAAGTCAGAGAGGGGCCTAAGCACGGTCTCAGCCCAGAGGTGCTTCTCCTACTGGATGCTCCCAGGACAAAGAGCTGACGATAAATCAGGCAGAGTGTTACTCCATACTGACTGTACGGAGAGCTAGCCTGAGGCCCAGGGCCAGCCTGATTGATGCTGGTGCTTGCTAGGATAAAGCCTGGGAGGTCTGCAGGCAGGACTCTGCTCCCACTGGGTGGCCTCACACAAAGGTCTTTTGCAGCTCTCACACCATGATGGAGCATGGAACTCTTTTGTGAGGCTGCCCAGGATCGCATTAGTACCAACATAATAATTTTCTCTCCGAGCAGCACTGCAAGGGTTGTGGCACAGGCTCCCTCTGACTCAGACCAATGCAACTCTCAGTGTTTACCTTCTGAGTTCTGTTCTTAATTCATTAAATTTTAAATTTTCTTGATTTTAATATATGCATCTATAGCTATTAATGTCCCCCTAAGTGACACTTTAACAACATCCCCCAAGTTTTGACAGAGAGTGTTTGCATTGTCACTTAGTTTTAAATATTTTATTTCCATGAGATTTGTTCTTTGACTAGTGAATTATTGAGACATATACTTCTAAATTTCCAAATGTATGCGTTTTCCCCTGCCACTTTTGTGTTTGATACTAATAGTTGTATTCAAAGAATAAGGACTGTACAATGTTGATTAATTGATTATTAAAACTTGCTCTGAGGAATAGTATGTAATAAATTCAGGTAAATGTTTATATATATTTAAAAGAATGTTTATTATTGAATTGTTGGGTTCATGTTTATATGATATGTTAATTAGATCAATTTGTTAATTTTATTATTTACATCTTCTATTTCCTCACCAGTTTTTTGGTCTGCTTGCTCTATTAATTTCTGAGAAAGATGTATTAAAATCTCCTTCTATGATGTGGATTTATCCACTTTTCCTTGTATTTTGCTTATTTTGCATTGTGTATTTTTGAGGCAATGTCATAAGATTCATTCTTTTTCAGTTAGATTTTTATCAAAGTATAACATACATACAGAAAAATATTTTCACAAGCAGAAATCATGTATACCATCATTCACATCAACAAAAAGAAAATTATCAGCATCCACAGCCTCCCCATACTCTCTTCAGGTCACTCCCCTGCCCCTACTATCCTAACTTGTAACATCACAGACTAGTTTTGCCTCTATGTACAGTATGTCTCTGAGAGTGATTCATCCAGGTCATTGCATATAGTTCATTCATTCTCACTGTTGTATAGTGTTCCAGCATGTAAATATACCACAATTCATTTATTCATACTACTGCTGATGGACTTTTATGCTGTTTCCATGGGGACTATTAGAAATAATCCTGTTATATACATTCCTGTATATGTCTTTGGGGAATTGATACATTTTTGTAGGAGTAGAATTGCAGGACAATACAGTGTGCATACACAGCATTGGTAGATACCACCAAACAGGTTTTCAATATGTACCAATTAACACTTGCACCAACAATGAGTCTTCATCAGCACTCAGCACTGTCTCCTTTGGTTTTAGTCATTCTGTTATGTATGTAGCAGCACTGCACTGTGGTTATACTTGGCATTTCGCTCATAAGATGAACATTGTTCTTTACTATCCATTTGGATATATATATGTATGTATTTGGCTTCACTGAGTCTTAGTTGCAGCACATGAACTCTTAGTTGAAGCACATAGGATCTAATTAATACCCTGACCATGAGTAGAGTCCCCTGTATTGGGAACATGGAGTCTTAGCCACTGAACCACCAGGGAAGTCCTGGGTATCCTCTTAAGTAAAATGTCTTTTACTCATTCTTCTGTTGGGTTGCCCAGCCTTTTCTTTCTGATTCCTAGAGTTTTTAATATGTTCTGGGTAGGATACCCCTGTATTTAAAATGTCCTCTCCCTGTTTATGTCTTCTATTTCCATTCTTTGTGTGTTGAGGGGATGGATGGGTGGGTGGCAGGGTGGATGGGTGGGTCTGTGCTTTAATGAAAAGTTGTTCTTAATTTTTGTTGTTCCTATTTAGTTGCTAAGTCTGACTCTATTGCAATCCCACGCACTGTAGCCTGGCTCCTCTGTCCATGGGATTTCCCAGGCAAGAATATTGGAATGGGTTGCCATTTTACCATTTCTTTCTCCAGGCGATCTTCCCAACCCAGAGACTGAATCCACGTTTCCTGCTTGCCAGGCGAATTCTTTACCAATTCTTAATTTTAATGTATTCCAGTTATTTTTTTCTATATGGTTAGAACTTTTTTGGAGTTTAAGAAATCCTTGCCTATCCCAAGGTAAAATATTCTCTTATGTTTTCTTCTAAAAGGTGTTCTTTTTTTTTTTTTTTGCCTTTTACATTTAGATCTACAAGCCATCTGGAAGTTATTTTTGTGTATGGAGTAAGGTGAGGTCAAGATTCATGTTTTTCTAGGTGGATAACCAGGTGATCGCACATCTTTTATTGAAAAGAAGCTCTTCCCCCACCCCCCAGCCCCCAGTTTAAGGCTTTGGCACCTTTATCATTGGTTAGGAGACTATATATGTGTGCTTTTTTTTTCCTGGACTCTCTGATCATCTTTGGTCATCATATCTCTTTTTGTGTCTCTTTTCTATGTCTTTCTTCTATTTTTAAGGATCTTTGTGATCATGTTGAGTCCATCCAGATAATCCAGGATAATCTCCTCATTTTAAATCAGCTGATTAACTATTTTAATTCCGTGTAACCTTAATTCTCCTTAGGCACCAAACCTGAAATACTCAGAGGCTCTAGGGATTAGGGTATGTACATCTTTGTTGTCATTCAGTCGCTAAGTCACATCCAGCTCTTTGCAACCCCATGAACTGAAGCACGCCAAGCTTCCCTATCACTCTGTCTCCCAGAGTTTGCTCAAACTCATGCCTTTCCCAGCTTCAGGGTCTTTTCCAGTGGGTCAGCTCTTTGCATCAGGTGGCCAAAGTATTGGAGCTTCTGCTTCAGCAACTGTCCTTCCAATGAATATATCTTTGGAGGTCCATTATTCTTCCTACTGGAATGAGTGATTCAGTTTTTCTGCATCCTCACAAACATTTGGTGTTTTCACTATTTTTTATTTTAGTCATTCTGGTATGTGTATGGTGATACCTCATTGTGTGGTTTTAATTTGCAGTTCCCTAGTGGGCAATTGCACCCCACTCCAGTACTCTTGCCTGGAAAATCCCATGGACAGAGGAGCCTGGTAGGCTGCAGTCCATGGGGTCGTGAAGAGTCGGACATGACTGAGCGACTTCGCTTTCACTTTTCACTTTCATGCATTGGAGAAGGAAATGGCAACCCACTCCAGTGTTCTTGCCTGGAGAATCCCAAGGACGGGGGAGCCTGGTGGGCTGCTGTCTATGGGGTCGCATAGAGTCGGACACGACTGAAGCGACTTAGCAGCAGCAGCAATGGGGAATGATGTTGAATATGTTTTCATGTGTTTACATGCCATTTATACATCCTTCTCAGCAAAATGTCTGTTCATATCTTTTGCTGATTTCCTAATTAGATTGTTTGGAATTTTTTGCTATGGAATTTTGAAAGTTCTTTGTATATTCCAGATTCTAGTCCTCTGTTGGATATATGGTTTGCAAGTATTTTCTTCCACACTGCAGTTTTTCTGATTGTTCTCTTAAGAGTTTTTCATATAGCAAATATTTTTAACTCAGATGAGGTCAAATTTGGATGAGGTCAAAATCTTTGCTTTTGTGAATTGTGATTTTGCTTTCAAGTTGAAGAAGACTGCCAAACCTAAAAGAAGATTTTCATTTATATTTTTCTCCAAAGTTTTACAGTTGTAGGTTTTATATTTATATCTGTGATCTGTTTTAAGTTAATTTTTGTATAAACTGTGAGGTTTAGGCAGAGGACCCATTGCCTGTGAATTTCTCCAACACCATCAGTTAAAAAAGGTATCCTTCCTCCAGCAGACTGCTTTTGCATATTTGTTAAAAATCAGTTGGGTGTATTGGAATGGGTCTATTTCTGGGTTCTCTATTGTCTCATTGATCTATGTGTCTATCCCTCCACATACTGATACCATAATGTATGGATTATTGACTGAATATCATGTAGAATGATTCCTTCCATTTTATATTTCCTTGTCATGATTGTTTCAGTTATTCTAGGAACTGTTTCTTTCCATGAAATTTTTAGAATAGGCTTGTCTATGTTATTAAAAGAAAACAAAAACCTCACTGGGATTTTTATAGGAATTGTATTAAACTTATGGACATCTTTACTATATCAAGTCTTTGAATCCATGAACATGATATGTCTCTCCGTTTGTGTGGGCTGTGTTTGATTTTTTTTCATCAACATTTTGTAATTTTCAGCATGGGGATTCTGTACATACGTTAATAAATGTATACAGAAGTATTTCATTTTCTTTGGGGTTTCTGTTAAAGGTGCTGTGCTTTTAATTTTGGCTTGCACATGTTCATCATCAGGATATAAAAATGTGATGGGACTTTGCTGGTGGCTCAGTGACAAAGAATCGACCTGCCAAGGCAGGAGACACGGATTTGATCTCTGGTCTTCGACGATCCCACATGCTGAGGGCAAATAAGTCCGTGCGCCACAACAGCTGAAGCCCGTGCACCCTAGAGCCCGTGCTCCAGAGCAAGAGAAGCCACCACAAGAAGAAGCCCAAGCACTGCCGCTGGAGAGTAGTCTCCACTTGCACAGCTAGAGAAAGCCCGTGTGTGGCAACAAAGACCCAGCACAACAAAAATAAATTCGTTACTTAAATTATTTTTGGTTTGTGTATGTCAGCCTTATACTCTGCAACCTCGTTGAGCTCACTTATTCTAAGAACTTTTTTTAAGATTCCTTGGAATTTAATAGGCAGATATTTTAATGTTATTTTTATAGCCAAGTCTTATATTTATTTATCCGCATGATCAAGTCCTCATTATCGTTTCTAATGTTGTTTATTTATGTCTCTTCTTTTTACTTGATTCCCAAATTGTGGACTTTTAAAAAGAGCAAATAGCTTTTGTTTTTGTTAATCAACTTTACTGTTTTTTTTTTTCTTTAACTCATTATTTTCTGATTTTTATCTTTAACAATTTTTCTACTTTCCTTGGGCTTCTTTTTCTGAAAAACTTTTGCTTTTGAGTAAATTCCTTGAAGGTTATAGATTCTTTGCATATCATTTTAGATAAATCCCACAAGTTTTCTATGTCATGCTTTTGTTTTTATAAAAAGTCTATGTTTCATTATGGGATCATGAAAAAACTTCTGGAGATGGAGAGTGGTGACAGTTGCACGAAAGTACGAATGAACTTACTGTCACTGAGTTGTACACTTTAAAATGGTTGAAATTTTAGGTTGTGTATATATTTGACCACAGTAAAAAAAAGAAAAGTTTGTAATTGCAGTTTGAATTTCCTCTTTAACTTGAGAGTTTTCCTAAGTGCATTTTAAATTTCTCAATTTTGGTTTTGTGGTTGTTGTTGCTGTTGTGTCTTTTGGCTATTTTTTTTTAACCCTAATTTTATTATATATGGTTTGTGAAGGTATCATGTATGCTTTGCTATTTGAACTTTATTGATTTCTTTTGTGGCCTAAGAAAGTTTAATTTAGGAGGAACACTTACTGTGTTCGTGAAGAAAATATGTACTTTCCCATTATTGGGTAAAATATTTTAGGAGATTTTTCCATCTAGCTACTTAATGATTATCAAACCATCTGTATTCTTATTTATTTGCTATCTGCTCTCATCTGCTGCAAGACGTGTTAAAAATCTCCCACTTTGACTGTAGATTTTTCTCATTATACTTCTGTCACAGCTGTGTTAGTAGATGCATACACGTTTATGCCCATTGTATCTTCCTGATGGACTATACCATCTATTAATATGAAATAGTCTCCCTTTTTAAGGTGGGTTGCTTTGAATTTTATTTTTTCCTGATGTTAATACTGCAACTCCTACTTTTGAAAAAGTGTACACCTAGGACTTCTCTGGTGGTCCAGTGGTTAAGAATCCTTCTGCAAATGGGGACACGGGTTTAATCTCTGGTCTGGGAAGAATCCTCGTGCCTCAGGGCAACTACAGCTCGCTGGCCACGACTACTGAGCCCAAGGGCCGTAACTACTGAAGCCTGAGTGCCTACAGCCTGTGCTCTGCAACAAGAGAAGCCACTGCAATGAGAAGCCTGCCCACCACAATTAGACAATACTTCCCACTGCCACACGCTGAGAAAGCCCGTGTGCAGCAACGAAGATCCAGTGCAGCCAAAAATAAAGAAATAAATACTTGTAATAAAAAAAATCAAAATGTATATACCTAATGTATGTTTTTCTAGTATTAAAATTAATTTTCAATGAAATAATTCTCTAAGGCTTATGATGAAAAATAGTCCTGATTTCAATTCTCTAAGGCAAACACTTTCAATTTTTTCAGCTACTTCTTCCAACATTTCCCACTGTATTAAAAAAATACTTTTGTGTTATTGCTTTCAATTTTGTGTATTACCTATTGACTTTCTATGGAAGTTGAAGAATTAGCTCTCTTACATACCCTCTCTCAACCTCCTCTATCTTCCGATATGATTAAATTATCATTTTTGCTAAAATCAGCGTTCAGTGTTTACATTATGGTAATTACCCAGACGTTATTCACAGCTGGTTCCTGTAACTAATTATGCTTCTATTTCTTTTCTTGTAGAGCCTTTCGTTCTCTCTGGAAGTGATAATTACCTTGGTTGTTTGGTGGGTTTTTTTGTTGTTGTTGTTTATTTTTTGTTTGTTTCCATTACTCTGCCAATGCAAGAGACGCAGAACTCGGGTTTTATTCCTCAGTCGGGAAGATCCCCTGGAGGAGGATATAGTACCCGACTCCAATATTCTTGCCTGGAAAATTCCATGGACAGAGGAGCCTGGCATGCTACAGTCCAAGGGGTCGCAGAGTCAGACACGTCTTAGCAACTGAGCACACCCTAAAACTTACTGCAGAAATATGCATTTTCTCTCAGTATACCCTTAGAAGTGAGTTACTTGGTCAGTTTCTTCTGTTTTCTTGGAGATAGTCCTCTGAAGCCCTCCTTCCTTCTGCTCCCATCCAGGCCAGGCTGCTTGCTCCTATACTTGCTGCACAGTTGCCATCCGGGGACTTCCCTGTCTGATGTTGGATCACCCCTTTCCCGGGTCTTTTTCTTCTTGGTATATTCCCTCTTTTTGATGGAGCACCTTCTCTAGAGAAGCAGGAAAGGATCCTGGTTTCATGGGGCCTAAGATATATAATTATACAAGATTAAATATGACAGAAAATACTTAGTGTGAGAAAAGAAATCACAACAATTTGCATTTTTTGAAAATGGTAACAAATACCACAAACAACACAAAATCCAGGAAATAAGTCCAACAGTAACTGTATGATATACCTCTGTAACAGTTTTCCTCCTGATATTTTAGTTGTGCCTCTGATGCCTTCTGTATTAGTTGAGGTTCAATCAGAAACCAATCTCACTAGAAGGAAAAATTTCTATCTATCCATCCATCGTCTATTCATTTTTCCATCTATGTATCTTTTAACTATCTACCCATACACCTATCATGTATCTATTCATCTATGTGTCTTATCTCTATCTATCTATAGATCTGTTAGAGGGCTTTGACTTTGCACATCGTGGGAGCTGGTTAAGCAGACTGTGTAAGGCTGTTGCCTTTGCATCTTTAGCTGGAGCCTGATGTCTGCAGGGCAGGGAGGGTGTAAAGGAAGCTGGATGTAAACTTCCATCCAGTTTATGGGAGATATCATGGACAAGTTGGCACCCCAGAGCATAAGCTGGGACCCACAAGGACTGACTGGAACTGTCTCCAACCTTGATGGTGTGGCTGTCCTGGGAGAGAAGCTGGCACCCTATGTCGAAGAGCTAAAAACACAGTTGACTCAGGAGTTGGAGAAGCTGAAGCGGCTCTAGCGGAAGGTGGCGCCCTGGCTGCTGCCCCAGACCAAGGATGTGAGCCAATTGGAAAGAAGCAGCATGTGTGAGCTACAAAGTAGCTGCTGCTTCTCTCCAGCTCTCTAAACATCCCTCCAAAGTGTCCCTTGTGGTCACCCCAAATGGAGACATACAAGAAAGGTAGTTCTGGGAAGCAATTCAACCTGGCCAAGTCAACTCCAAAGGCACCAGCGCTTCTTTAGTGGTAATGATTTTGTAACATTTTATATTCTACATTGAGAGAATAAAAAGGTAATACAGTCTTAATCATATAGTCAAAGCTATGGTTTTTCCAGTAGCCATGTATGGATGTGAGAGTCGGGCCATAAAGAAGGCTGAGTGCCAACGAATTGATGGTTTTGAATTGTGGTGCTGGAGAAGACTCTTGAGAGTCCATTGGACTGCAAACCAGTCAGTCCTAAAGGAAATCAATCCTGAATATTCATTAGAAGGGCTTTTGCTGAAGCTGAAGCTTCAATACTTTGGCCACCTGATGTGAAGAGCCAACTCATTGGAAAAGACCCTGATGCTGGGAAAGATTGAGGACAAGAGGCAAAGAGGGCAGCAGAGGATGAGATGGTTGGATGGCATCACAGTCTCAATGGGCATGAATTTCAGCAAATTCCGGGAGACAGTGGAGGACAGAGGATCCTGGTGTGCTGCAATCCATAGGGTCACAAAGAGTCCGACAGTGACTTAGCAACTGAACAGTAACAACAGTTTTAACTGTATCGTGTTCTATCAAAATGTATTTCTAGTATTTCAAGTTGAGATTCATAAAACATGCAACCTCACACAGTTGGACCTGAGATTTACAATTCTGTTATAGTTCTGTGTCCCACAGACATGGACTCTGATAAATTCCATTTCATGTGGTTCTCACTCAAAAAGAAAAAAAAATGTGCCCTGACATTTAATCAATAACTTGGCTGGGTATGGAATTCTAAGTTTGAGATTATTTTCCCTTAGTATTTGGAAATTATTGGTCTATTTTGCAATGCTGAATATATTCCTGATAGGATTCACCATTGGCATTGACCAAGCTTCAGTGAGAACTGAACTCTTTCCTTATAATTTTGTACATCTGATGATGGGAGAAATTTCCTACAGACTAGCTTTTGGTTCCATGCATCTCAAACCTTGTTTTTTCTCTTCTGCCCACCTAGGTAATTGCCAGATGCCATAGAATATATTATGATTCAATATTTGGCCTTGCACCTTCCAGTCAGAGTGCCAGGTAAGTCAGTGCCAGGTAAGTCAGTGGGTGATGGAAGTATTCCCAAACATGATTTTTCTTTATTAATTTTTATTGGAGTACAATTGTTTACAATATTGTGTTAGTTTCTGCTATACAGCAAAGTGAATCAGCTATATGTATACATATACCCACCTCTTTTTTGGATTTCCTTCCCATTTAGGTCACCACAGAGCACTGAGTAAAGTTCTCTGTGCTATACAGTAGATAATCTATTTTATGCATAGTGTCAATCATATATACATGTCAATAGCAATCTCCCAGTTCTTCCCACCCCCAAACACCATTTTTACAATTAGA
Source organism: Bos indicus x Bos taurus (assembly GCF_003369695.1). NCBI lineage: Eukaryota > Metazoa > Chordata > Mammalia > Artiodactyla > Bovidae > Bos > Bos indicus x Bos taurus. Next base: position 34,456,034 of record NC_040096.1, on the reverse strand, counting down.
TGTGAGTAATCACAACTGCTTAAGAAAGTGACTTAAAACCACATAAAAATACATAGGTCACTGTGAAAGGTTGCTGCTATGAGCTGCGTGTTGCCAGGATTCGGGACCTCCAGAGGAGAGGATTTCGATTTGGGATTAGAGACAAGGCTTGACTACTTGGAGATTTTTGTGTAGCAAGGTTTTATTAATGTATAATAGACATAGGGAAAGCTTCTGACATAGACATCGGAAGGGGACAGAAAGAGTGCCCCCTTGCTAGTTTTTAGTGAGGTGTTTTATGTCTGTTAGAAAGCTATTAATCAGATAAGAGAGACACCTCAAGACTGAGGGAATTGCACCAGGTCCCTCTCCCACAATATGTACTTTTGAGATAGGATGACAAAAGGTGTGTCATTTCCCAGCCATAAAACAATTGACAGAAATCCTGGTATGTTGAGCCATTATCAGCCCAAGGTTTGGGAAAAGAAAAAACATTAATTTTAGGCAGAACCATGTTGAAGAAGTGGGGTGATGGCACCCCACTCCAGTAGTCTTGCCTGGAAAATCCCATGGACAGAGGAGCCTGGTGGGCTGCAGTCCATGGGGTCTCTAAGAGTCAGACACGACTGAGTGACTTCCCTTTCACTTTTCACTTTCATGCATTGGAGAATGAAATGGCAACCCACTCCAGTGTTCTTGCCTGGAGAATCCCAGGGATGGGGGAGCCTGGTGGGCTGCCGTCTATGGGGTCACACGGAGTCGGACACGACTGACGCGACTTAGCAGCAGTAGCAGCATGTGGAAGAAAGGCAGATTCCGAAGCAAATACATAGTTTCAATAACACAGTTTAAGAAAAACATTTCCATAAGAAAAACGCATTGGTTAGCTCAAGGCAGAACCAAGTGTCCTCAACACAGAATTAAAGAAGCCTCTCTTAATTTTGTGTAGAGAAGGAATAAAATGCCTGCCACTTGCAGCTTGTTTCCTCAGGCTGCTTGGGGATCTCTGGCCTTCCTGACTGTTACCCTGTCAACTGAACCCAAATTAAACGTACCCCCAGCTCAATACACTCTTAATCTGATCCCAGATATCCCTGCAGTCACTGCTAACACCGGCCAGCAGCATGTGCTGGACTTGTGACCACTCTGATGGATAGAATGTGGCAGAAGTAGCTGTGGTTTCTGAGATTGAGTCTTCAAAAGCCTTGAAGCTCCCTCTTTGGCCCCCTTGGAACCACCCAATCATCACGTTGTGACGAAGCCCCAGCCAACCTCCTGCGGGATGAGAGGCCACATGGAAGAGAGCCCAGGAGCCCCGCCGAAGCCATTACCAACGACCACGCACGGACTGCGGACATCCGGGTTTCTTCAGCTTCAGTCAAGCTATCCAATGACGTCAGCCACATCAGTGATCCCAGGCCAAGACAAGCAGAACTGCCCGGATGGCCAACCCACAAGGTGGTGAGAAACATTTTTGTCTTTAACCACTATGCTTTGGAGTGGTTTGAAATGGAGCAGTAGATAACCTAATACATGTTAATCACACAATCACATGTAACTAGGTTTTTAAAAAACCCAGTTTGAATCCCTTTCTTTTCATTGATAATTGCTCACGATTTATTGTACTTAGTGATATGTTCATGTATGAATACGTGCTAAGTCACTTCAGTTGTGTCCGACTCTTTGTGACCCTATGGACTGTAGACCACCAGGCACCTCTGTCCATGGGATTCTCCATGCAAAAATAATGGAGTGGATTGCCATACCCTCCTCCAGGGGATCTTCCTGACCCAGGGGTCAAATCTGCGTCTCTTACGTCTCCTGCTTTGGCAGGCGGGCTCTTTACCACTAGGGCCACCTGGGAAGCTGATACTTCATATCTACTCCTAGCACCTTATTTTGAGTTTTCTCTCTACCACACTTTTTTTTTTTTTTTTGGCTTTTCCCCACTTCCCATGTCTTGCCTTTTGTTAATGTGGTCACGTTTTATTTATTGTATTTTTCTTCTCATGACTTAAAAGTTACAAATTCTATTTCCATTCTTCTGGCTTTTCTATCCATGAGACAGAAGAATATATGTGAACCTGTTTCTTCATTTTTCTTTGGCTAGCGGGTGTGCTTTGGGGGTAATTAGGTTCACTTTTACCCATTGGAAGGGAAGCTACTGTTTGTGATCTAGAAAAATATAAAACATAGAGTAAAGCAATCAAAATCACAACAGGATAGGAGCCCTATGAGCCTCTCTGTGTGTGGGTGTGCAAGTGGATGGTTATTGGAAAATGGCAGGAGTGAAGCTCGTCAGCTCTGGTCTTGCATTTATCAGCCACCCACCTGACACTTATTGAAAGTGTCTGCAGATGGACCAAGCATCCACATCGGCCCATTGCTTATCCTCTGCTTTTCCTTGACTACACTTTAGGCAGGCTTCTCTTTGCACTCCAGCCCCTGATCTCTGTTTTCCCCCAAGCCTGCGCAAGCACAGAAACATTGGGATGTGCCCCCTCCCCCATCTGCCTCTCCTGGGAATTGCCAGACCACAGCGGAACACTTTTCCTGCCAAACTTTACTGGTATTTCCCCTAGTGTTTCAGCTTTCCCTCCAAAGATTCTGCTTATCACGGCTCTCCTCTACCCTATAAACGAAAATCCCTTTTCTGTTTGATTTTAAGATGTTTGCAGATTTCTGAGATCTCCCTATTGCAATAGTTTTTCTAATTAGAGTCTCTATCTAAGTCTCTTATCTAAGTCTTGACAAGACATAATTATTTGCTGAACTAAAGACCTGGATAACATCAGAAACCTGGAAGGTAAACTCTTTACAGGGAGTGGGACTAGCCCCTTATTTTTCTTTCCATGAACTTAAACTGCTCTTGAAACATTATTGGCATTGAATAGGCGTTTCCTAAATGGAGGAATGAACAAATGAACAGTTGCTGAACTCGGGAGATGGAGGAAGAGATTGGGACACCTTGTGCCTAGTCCCTCTTTGCCTAGAAGTTAAGTTCTCCCTGTTCAAATCTATAGCTACTAGAGATTCTGGAAATACATCTTCTACCTTGGAAATGTGTGTAGTCAGAGTGAGAAATTTGAAGCTACTTTAAAAAGCTACACTGTTTCGAAGCAGACCTCCTTACTCCTGCAGGAGGCCATGGCTGGGCGACAGTGGCGGAGTCACATGGTTGATGATGACAGTCTCACCCGAAGCTAAAACAATAGCTGGAGCTGCAGACATTTCTGCCACTCACTGAGTTCCCTGTGTCGTTTGCCTTGCTTTCTCCACTTTTACCTTCTCTAACTTCTTGCAGCTGGATGCATATGTTAGCAGCAGCAGCTCAGCCCTCCCTAGTGACCGAGGCAGGAAGTTGGTCTGTTAGTCTCAGCAGCTCTTGACAAAACCCAGTCGGCTAAAATCTGTCAACCCTTCCCCCAAAGCTGTTGCTAAAGCGAGTCCCCACCCCCTGGCGGCTTTGTCAGGCCTTGTTTATCTTTTCATCACTCTTGACCGGCTCTGGACTATTTCTGGATCCCATATCTGGGATTTCCCAGACAAATCCCACATCTCTGCCAGCTCCCTGGTGTCTGAGATTCTGAGAGGTGTGGAAAAACATTGTCTAACTGAACCAGCATTCTACTGTGGCAAAAAAAGTAGATTTGTCCGAAGCAATTTGGGCACACGTGAATGTCCCTAGTCACCAAACATCCCCAATCACTGGTTTTCCCCATGGTGAGCTTTTGCCAACACTTACTCATCTTTATGCATTTTTATGCCCTGATATTAATTTCAATGGATTTTTCTCTCCCCTTTACTTAAAAAATCATTTAAATCCATTTTTAGTTGATTATTCCTTCTCTGAGCTGTTTCTAGAACAGCTGGAAACAACATAATTATTAATGGCAAGAGATATTCCCCCTCACCTGGTGTGGGGTCCCTGTGATTGCAGGCTGGGGCTTACCTTTCTCCTCTCATTGGCCTCATTGCAGCTAACCTGTAGTCTGGTGGCCTAGCGTCTTTCCAACCAACTGACTTCTACCTGGTCCACCCGATCTGACAGAGCAGTGGGAGGATGGGAGAGGAGCAACTGAATGGGGCAGAGGGAGGCCTGCCCACGAGTAACTGATGACAAAGGTGCAATGGGGACTTCCTTGGTGGTCCCGTGGTTAAAACTCTGCATTTCCACTGCAGGGGCCATTGGTTTGCTCCCTAGTTGGGGAACTCAGATCCCACATGCTACACCGAGCGGCCAAAACATAAGTAAAGAAATAAATCTTTTTTTAAAAGGTGCAACTGATCTATGCAGCCAACATGCTCTCTTTTCCACAAATGTGGGCTGCGTCCCTGTAGCTGCATCTGCTCACTCTCCCTGCTCACCTCCCCAGTGCAGAGCATTGAGGATACTATGTTAGTGAAACCCTCCCCTCGCTTACATTGTATTGGTAGAACACTCCCCCATGGCTCTCAGTCAGGTGTAAGGCCCAGAAGCAGTTACACCACTTAGAGCATCACCTCCTACCTTTCCAGCTACACAGTTGACTAGCTGTGCATCAGTCTAGAAAAGTCATCCTGAAACCTCACTCTAGTGTGGGGAGGTGACACATTCTTGCTGTGTTCTAAGAGATGTTCTTCTGAGGTCTCTGTAATGGAGGGGATTACCTCCCTGGCCAAGCACAGCAGCCTGGCTGGGGAAGGAAGGATCTGTTCACAAGTCTGGGATGTGACAGTTACTTCTAAATCAATCAAGAGTTTTCATCTCCCCAAAGATACCAATGCTCAATTGAACATGCTGCTGCTAAGTCGCTTCAGTCATGTCCAACTCCGTGCGACTCCATAGACGGCAGGCCACCAGGCTTCCCCGTCCCTGGGATTCTCCAGGCAAAAACACTGGAGTGGGTTGCCATTTCCTTCTCCAGTGCATGAAAGTGAAAAGTAAAAGTGAAGTCGCTTAGTCGTGTCCGACTCTTAGCGACCCCCATGGACTGCAGCCCACCAGGCCCCTCCATCCATGGGATTTTCCAGGCAAAAGTACTGGAGTGGGGTGCCAGAACATAGCAGCCGCTGAATTAGACTGGATGCATCATTTATTATGGTGCTGTTTTCTCAACTGTCTTGTGAAACTAAGTTACATTTCCTGATTCAGAGGTCGAGACGAAAATGTTCTTTGGGGAAACAAAAGGGGGAAGTTTTGTTTAACAGATGTGTTGTCCCTTTGCAGGGCAGAGTGGATTCTGTGAGCTGTTCCAACATGCACACATTCAGTAACGCATCTAGCAATGTGCTGAACGCGGTAACCCAAACAGGTTCTCCCGAAGTCTGTGGTATTTTGAGTTGAAAGATGGAGTTTTAAATTGTTTTCCTGATTTCTTTGAAGGCTTAGTGAAATCACAGATTATATGAAACAAAAGATTGTTATCTTATCTAAGTGCTAACTTTGCTCGTCTGTTGGCATATTGGCAAACAGTGCAAAAGCAAATGTTGAAAAATTCCATTTCGTCTATGAACTTCTCACCAAAGAGAAATTTTTAAATCTTACCGGGTAAATGTCCTGTACACCTTTTATATAACACTGCTAAAAAGAGGTTTGATTTGCTTACCTAGGATATTGAGATTTTCATGATGAAAGTTTAGGTCACTTTTCCATTTCCTGAAAGCATGAAGAAGCACTCAATGAGATTTTTAATCTATAGAAGCAGAAGAACATAGCCTCCTCCTGCTGCTGCTGCTGCTAAGTCGCTTCAGTCGTGTCCAACTCTGTGCGACCCCATAGACAGCAGCCCACTAGGCTCCCCTGTCCCTGGGATTCTCCAGGCAAGAACACTGGAGTGGGTTGCCATTGCCTTCTCCAATGCATGAAAGTGAAAAGTGAAAGTGAAGTCGCTCAGTCGTGTCCGACTCTTAGCAACCCGATGGACTGGAGCCTACCAGGGTCCTCCGTCCATGGGATTTTCCAGGCAAGAATACTGGAGTGGGGTGCCATTGCCTTCTCCCATAGCCTCCTTAGGCATACGCTTACAAGACGTCTTATGGAATAGACATTAAAATATTGCCTACTATAAAATAACACTTTCCAAGTGTGGGATCAGAAGAATGTCCTTCTCTAACTTAGAAATACACTGACAGGGAATTCCTGGTGGCTTAGTGGTTAGGATTCTAGACTTTCACTGCCATGGCCCAGGCTCAATCCCTGGTTGGGGAACTGAGATCCTGAAAGCTGGGCGGCATGCCCTTGACCACCACCCCTCCTCAAATATACTGAGGATAAGAGTGGAGAAAGGGGTTACTGTGACATGGAAATCTATATCCATTTCTTCACAACTATCTGATGATCTTTGAAGAAGTTGCAGAAAAGGACTAACGGAGTGCACCTGACTAGCTCCATTCAGGTGCAGGTTGGACGGAAGCTCATCTAATGAAAAAATGACTCATTTCTTGGAAGTAAAATGACTTGACTCAATGAAATGACTCATTTCTTGGAGACTGCTTCGGAATTCAAAAAATTATCATCAGTAAAGGACAGCCAAGCTGAACAGGACTTTCTGAATTCTTTTGCCCTCACTCATTTGAAATCCAAATTCAGTTTCACAAGTTCAAATGGCCTCTGTGCTTTACAAACACTTTTCCTGAGAAAAGAGGTTTAACTTGTGATGACATTTGATATGCTTCAAGATGTTTTAAAATGATGGACATTTAAGGCTTCCTTGGTGATCCGGTGGTTAAGAATCCACCTTCCAATGCAGGGGACGTGGGTTCAATCCCTGGTCGGGGAACTAAGATCCTACATGCTGCGTGGTAACTAGAGAAAAGCCCACGTGCCACAACCAAAAATCCCTCATGCTGCATCTAAGACCAGACCCAGATAAACAAATCAGATTAGTAAGTATTTAAATAAAGTGATGGATGTTTTAGACATGGAGAACATATGGGATGAATTTATAGACACAAAGGACTGACAAGCAGCTGGTCTCCCAAAATGAGCTTGGAGATACAAAGAGGAAGGGCATTTTTGGAGAGGTGGAAATTAATTTCTACAAGTTCAAATTTCTGCTGATGCAAATAAGTAAAATCCTAAGTATTCCAGGCTCACACACTTTTCTTGAGAGGCTACCCAACAAGGTGTTGTCGCACTGAGCCAACACTAGGACCCTGTATAATGAGGCTTGAGAAGAGCAGAACTGCAGGTCAAAGTGCCTAACGTTTTAAACTCTATTTGTCTCTATTCCATTTCACCACCACATAAAGGAAAAGAAGGCTGTCATAAAGGCTGCAGGCAATTCAGAGCGGTGTCATTGGTAAAAGAAGCTGAAAGAGTAAAAATATGCTACCATATCATGGGACAGAAGGAAAAGCATCTTTGTTACTTTTTATTAAGTACAGGTAATATCTGTTTTGTTTAACTGATACTATTATATTTATAGAGTATTCCTTTCAGAAGTCTTACATGTATGTATCTTAATATATGATTAACTTATAAAATTTAAATATCCAATAGAGTTTAAAAAGATAAACTGCTATGTCAGAGGATATAAAGAGTACAAAAATATTTTTACAGTTTTTCTCACACTTACTCCATGCCTAGTTTAATGACCACCGTTGCTACTATTGTTTAAATGATAGCTTTTGTGTAACAGAAAGTGAACTATATAGAATAATACATAATTTCAAATAAAAACCTATTTTTATACTTGTATAGTAAAATTTTTAAAGTAATAGCTCGTATGTATATACTTATTTATTACATATGATATTATTATACATTTATTTTTTGGTCTGGTATGGCATAGCTGTCTTAGACTTTCTGAAAAGTTGATCATCCTGTTTGTCATTCAGCATAATGGTTCTGAGATTCATCCATGTCGTGTGTATCAGTTATTCAATGTTTTTTATTGCTAGGGAGTATTCCATAATATGGACATATGCCTGTTGTTTCTTCTAATTCATTCACTACCTGATGTTGTTTCAGTATTGGGTGATTATGAATAGTGCTATTTTAAACATATGCATGCAGGTTTTTGTATGCACATGTATTTTTATTTTTACTGAGTACCTCCCTAAGAGTAGAATTGATAGGTTGTACACTAAACATAAAGGTAAGCTCTTGTATTATTTCCCAAAGTGGCTGTGCCATTTTGCATTCCCCTAACCATGTACGAGCTGCTCCACATCCCAGCAAGCACCTGATTTTTAGAGTTGTTTTTTTTTTTAATATTCCTTTTCAGCCATTCTAATAGGTGAATAGTGCTATTTCACTGCTTTAACATTTCACAGTAGTCATTCTGATGGACGTGCACAACTGCCTTGAATGGAACTGAGACAAAAAGAAAACAGAAAGAAAAGAAGCCCCCCAGTGAAATTGGAGAATGGGACAGGTGTGGGAAGGGCCCTGGGGAATGCATGTGACTTCGGGTAAAAAATCAGCTTGCAGTTGGGGAGGAACAGGAAGCGGGATCAGCCAGACTCTCCGCTCCCCTAGAAGCTCACACCCGAAACCCTAAAAGTTCTCAAGAGGAAAGAAGGAATGGGGGAGAGGGGAAGAACTCTTGCTCAGAGAGTTCACTCTCAGGGACTTTCATAAACTCTATGAAGGCAGCCTGCTGTTCACCTCATCCCCTGCCCTCTGTCCCCAGAAACTGCCTCATCACAGGAGCCCGGGGAATGCTGTGGAGTGAATGAATGAGGGTCTCTAAGCCACTGAAGCTGCTCCCTCTCACCATCCCTTTGTGAACCTTGCTCAGAAGCAGTGACTGCTCTCTCTGCCAGCCCAGGGAAAGCCCCTTTGCTCACTCTGTCAGCAGAAACACACTGACTGAAGCCACCCACCCTGGCCAAGCACCATAGTAACCATTTGTGTGAGTTATTTTAAGACAGGAGGTCCTGGTAAGGAACATGGAACTAACAAGCCACCACCAACCGGAAGAGTTTGGGAAAGGTCAAAGGGAGACACCACGCATCCTACCACCTCCCAGAATCCTCGCTTGAAGCCATCTCGGCTGAGCAATGTGTGTGCCACCAGGAAGAATCCTGAGTCAGGATGACTGGCCAAAGACAACCCAGAAAATAATCCTACCATCATAAAACCCAAGACTGTGAGCCATGAGGCAGAGCAGTTCTCTGGGGTTCCCCTACCCTTCTGTTCTCTGCCCAGGCGCCCCTTCCCAAAAAAGTCTCTTGCTTTGTCAGCACATGTGTCTCCTCAGACAATTCATTTCCGAGTGTTAGACAAGAACCCACTCTCGGGCCTTGGAAGGGGTCCCCCTTTCTGCAACAATCCCAAGCACAGGCCCAGCTTGTTCCCATCTGGTTACTTCCTCACTTCCTCTCACCCCTGCCCACTCCACTGCTCCCCTCTTCCTACTGCTTTTCCTCTGGGTGGTTGACACAACCTCCTGACAATTCTCCCTGCACGCCAGCCCTCTTCTCTCCCACCTTGCTAATCTATCTCCTCTGCACCAGATGCCAAATTCAGAAATCCCAGCTCTTGTCCTGTAGCTCTCACATCCAAGCATCTTCACCGGCTCCTAGGTGCCCACATGAGAAAAGTCAATGGACTGTTGGGGCCTGGCTCCCTTCCTCACTGGCCCTCTGGTGGCTGGGATTTTGGTCAAATTCTTTCATGTCTCTTATCCTCCTCTTTCCTGATGAAGCCACAATTGATCCAGAATGTCAGGCCCCTTGAGAACCGGACAGAGTTTGCATTCTGGTCCCTTTCTTTCCTAAGCAAGCGGACACTGACGAATTTCTTAACCTGAGCCTCAGTGTTCCCTTCTCTGTGTTTAGTCACTCAGTTGTGTCCAACTCTTCATGACCCCATGGACTGTAAGCTACTGTAAGTCTCTTCTATTCATGGGGATTCTCCAGGCAAGAATACTGGAGTGGGTTGCCATGCCCTCCTCCAGGAGACCTTCCTATCCCAGGGATCAAACCCAGGTCTCCTGCATTGCTGGTGGATTCTTTACCATCTGAGCCACCAGGAAAGCCTAAGAATACCAGAGTGGGTAGTCTATCCCTTCTCCAGGGTATCTTCCTGACCCAGGAATCAAACCACGGTCTCCTGAATTGGAGGCGGATTCTTTACCAGCTGAGCTACCAGGGAAGACCTCCCTTCTCTAGAATGGGTAATAAAAATGCCTATGTTTTGTGTGGTTTTAAGGAGATAGTTTGTATGAAAGGTCTGGCACATGGTATTTAAAGAATGGTAATGATAGGATACTGAAAGAGGAACTCCCCAGGTTGGTAGGTACCCAATATGCTGCTGGAGATCAATGGAGGAATAACTCCAGAAAGAATGAAGGGATGGAGCCAAAGCAAGAACAATACCCAGTTGTGGATGTGACTGGTGATAGAAGCAAGGTCCAATGCTGTAAAGAGCTATATTGCATAGGAACCTGGAGTGTCAAGTCCATGAATCAAGGCAAATTGGAAGTGGTCAAACAGGAGATGGCAAGGGTGAATGTCGTCATTCTAGGAATCAGCGAACTAAAATGGACTGGAATGGGTGATTTTAACTCAGATGACCATTATATCTACTACTGCGGGCAGGAATCCCTTAGAAGAAATGGAGTAGCCCTCATGGTCAACAAAAGAGTCTGAAATGCAGTACTTGGATGCAATATAAAAAATGACAGAATGATCTCTGTTCGTTTCCAAGGCAAACCATTCAATATCACAGTAATCCAAGTCTATGCCCCAACCAGTAACACTGAAGAAGCTGAAGTTGAACGGTTCTATGAAGACCTACAAGACCTTTTAGCACTAACACCCAAAAAATATGTCCTTTTCATTATAGGGGACTGGAATGCAAAAGTAGGAAGTCAAGAAACACCTGGAGTAACAGGCAAATTTGGCCTTGGAATATGGAATGAAGCAGGGCAAAGACTAATAGAGTTTTGCCAAGAAAATGCACTGGTCATAGCAAACACCCTCTTCCAACAACACAAGAGAAGACTCTACACATGGACATCACCAGACTGATTATATTCTTTGCAGCCAAAGATCGAGAAGCTCTATACAGTCAGCAAAAACAAGACCAGGAGCTGACTGTGGCTCAGATCATGAACTCCTTATTGCCAAATTCAGACTGAAATTGAAGAAAGTAGGGAAAACCACTAGACCATTCAGGTATGACCTAAATCAAATTCCTTATGATTATACAGTGGAAGTGAGAAATAGATTTAAGGGACTAGATCTGATAGAGTGCCTGATGAACTATGGACGGAGGTTCATGACATTGTACAGGAGACAGGGATCAAGACCATCCCCATGGAAAACAAATGCAAAAAAGCAAAATGGCTGTCTGAGGAGGGCTTACAAATAGCTGTGAAAAGAAGAGAAGCGAAAAGCAAAAGAGAAAAGGAAAGATATAAGCATCTGAATGCAGAGTTCCAAAGAATAGCAAGAAGACATAAGAAAGCCTTCCTCAGTGATCAGTGCAAAGAAGTAGAGGAAAACAATAGAATGGGAAAGACTAGAGATCTCTTTAAGAAAGTTAGAGACACCAAGGGAACATTTCATGCAAAGATGGGCTCGATAAAGGACAGAAAAGGTATGGACCTAACAGAAGCAGAAGATATTAAGAAGAGGTGGCAGGAATACACAGAAGAACTATACAAAAAAGATCTTCATGACCAAGATAATCACAATGGTATAATCACTGACCTAGAGCCAGACATCCTGGAATGTGAAGTCAAGTGGGCCTTAGAAAGCATCACTACGAACAAAGCTAGTGGAGGTGATGGAATTCCAGTTGAGCTATTCCAAATCCTGAAAGATGATGCTGTGAAAGTGCTGCATTCAATATGCCAGCAAATTTGGAAAACTCAGCAGTGGCCACAGGACTCGAAAAGGTCAGTTTTCATTTCAAACCCAAAGAAAGGCAATGCCAAAGAATGCTCAAACTACTGCACAATTGCACTCATCTCACATGCTAGTAAAGTAATGCTCAAAATGCTCAAAAAAAGGCTTCAGCAATACGTGAACTGTGAACTTCCTGATGTTCAAGCTGGTTTTAGAAAAGGCAGAGGAACCAGAGATCAAGTTGCCAACATCCGCTGGATCATGGAAAAAGCAAGAGAGTTCCAGAAAAACATCTATTTCTGCTTTATTGCCTATGCCAAAGTCTTTGACTGTGTGCATCACAATAAACTCTGAAAGAGATGGGAATACCAGACCACCTGACCTGCCTCTTGAGAAACCTGTATGCAGGTCAGGAAGCAACAGTTAGAACTGGACATGGAACAAGAGACTGGTTCCAAATAGGAAAAGGAGTTCGTCAAGGCTGTATATTGTCACCCTGCTTATTTAACTTCTATGCAGAGTACATCATGAGAAACGCTGGGCTGGAAGAAGCACAAGCTGGAATCAAGATTGCCGGGAGAAATATCAACAACCTCAGATATGCAGATGACACCACCCTATGGCAGAAAGTGAAGAGGAACTCAAAAGCCTCTTGATAAAAGTGAAAGAGGAGAGTGAAAAAATTGGCTTAAAACTCAACATTCAGAAAACGAAGATCATGGCATCTGGTCCCATCACTTCATGGGAAATAGATGGGAAAACAGTGGAAACAGTGTTAGACTTTATTTTTCTGGGCTCCAAAATCACTGCAGATAGTGACTGCAGCCATGAAATTAAAAGATGGTTGCTCCTTGGAAGGAAAGTTATGACCAACCTAGACAGCATATTCAAAAGCAGAGACATTACTTTGCCAACAAAGGTCCGTCTAGTCAAGGCTATGGTTTTTCCAGTAGTCACGTATGGATGTGAGAGTTGGACTGCGAAGAAAGCTGAGTGCTGAAGAATTGGTGCTTTTGAACTGTGGTATTGGAGAAGACTCTTGAGAGTCCCTTGGACTGCAAGGAGATCCAACCAGCCCATTCTGAAGGAGATCAGACCTGGGATTTCTTTGGAAGGAATGATGCTAAAGCTGAAACTCCAGTACTTTGGCCACCTTATGCGAAGAGTTGACTCACTGGAAAAGACTCTGATGCTGGGAGGGATTGGGGGCAGGAGGAGAAGGGGACGACAGAGGATGAGGTGGCTGGATGGCATCACTGACTCGATGGACGTGAGTCTGAGTGAACTCTGGGAGTTGGTGATGAACAGGGAGGCCTGGCGTGCTGCAATTCACGGGGTCGCAGAGAGTCGGACATGACTGAGCGACTGAACTGAACTGAACTGAGGTACAATTTTTGGTAATTCCTGCCTCAAGTAAGAAGGAAAAAAAAGCTAAAAATGTAACAGGAGGGAAAAGGACAGGGCACAACTTTTGAAAGAATGACATAGCCCAAGACAACATAAACTGATTAGAATCAAATGGGGCCAAGATGGCAGACAAGACTAGACCTTGATCCTCAGTCAGCAAGCTAGATGACACACCCAGAGGCGCCATGACAGTTCCACGGCACTATCAAAAGAGCAAGGAGTGGGCAGTGGCCCAATTCCTGAAAACCTCCACCCATTCTCCAAAATAGATGGAATAATGCATATGAAATTACCCAGTCTATAAAAACTAACCACACCACATTTGGCCGCCACACTCTCTCTCTGCCATGGCCCACACTTTGTCTGTGCTCCTCTCTAAACCTGAATAAATCCACTTCTTATCTATCACTTTGTCTCTCAGTGAATTCTTTCTGCTATGAGACATCAAGAACCTGAGCTTCATTAAGTCCTGAAACCAGGTACCATGGGTTTTGGCTGGGTTCGAGTCCCAATCTGAGGTAAACAGTTTCAAAAACAGGGGTATAATTAATTTTTTTCAAATCTCCTTTCAGCCCCAAACTGGAAGATTCTTCTCTAAAATTCATCAGAGGAACCGCCTGGAAGAGATAGGGTTTCAAGGGTGGGTGCTGCTTTTGATGCCAAGCAGGGCCCTGTGTGCTCCTGGGCATGGAGGCTTTTTTATTGTTGTTCTCCATTTCTTTTGGGTAAGACTCCAGCTCCCAAGACCTTCTCTCAGTTCCAAAGGTTAGAACATCTGCCAGTCAAAGGAGGAACAGCAAGCAAACCACCTGAGGTAAGATTAAAGGACCAGAGACTCATCAAGATTAGGAGACTGGCTGGACCACCTAAGATCCCAAACACACCCTCCCCTTGTCAACAACCCCATCCTTTTGAAACTTTATGAAAGACTGTTACTGCCTTGATTCTTACTGCCTATTCCTGCCTGAGTACATGCTGCTGCTGCTGCTAAGTTGCTTCAGTCATGTCCGACTCTGTGCGACCCCATAGACGACAGCCCACCAGGCTCCCCGTCCTTGGGATTCTCCAGGCAAGAACACTGGAGTGGGTTGCCATTTCCTTCTCCAATGCATGAAAGTGAAAAGTCAAAGTGAAGTCGCTCAGTCGTGTCTGACTCTTAGGGACCCCCATGGACTGCAGCCCACCAGGCTCCTCTGTCCATGGGATTTTCCAGGCAAGAGTACTGGAGTGGGGTGCCATTGCCTTCTCCGGCCTGACTATATAACTTCTCTCTACTCACTGGGGATAGGGGGTATAGTTCTTATGGCATTGGCCTGCTGTGTTACCCCTTTGCCTGGCAAAGTAAAAAAGCCACTCTTTCCTTCTCCTCCATAAGTCTGTCTCCTTATTTATGTTTGCCATTGGTTCACAAGGAGCCAAGATTTTGGCAACACTGCCTCTGAGTTCAATGGCCCCATCCTGGCCTTTGGGGTATCCCCTAATGGTTCATACAACCTAAAGAGGAGTGAGTCAATCGATGTGCCCTCCCAACCCCTCTCTGCCCTCTTCCCACCAGCAACCAGCCTTCCTTCTTGGGAGAGAGGTCTCAAGTGTCCAATAGGAAGTGGTAAGGAGAAGAGCCTGAGAAGATCTCTCATTCTCTGGGATGGGCAGTTGGGTTTTTCTTCATGTGTGAGCCTCATGTATCGGCAAGATAAACCAACAGACTGGAAGCTTCCTGAAGGCAGTCACTGAACTGGGGCTAGGCACAGGGCTCCAGAAACCATTAATAATGTTTGGAATTCTTCTAAGAAGGATACCCTCAAAATTCTCCAAAGTGATGGGCCTCTTTGGAGTAAAAACTTCCCCAGAATTGATGGTGTTCTAGAGGGAACATTATGATTGAGTATCAGGGAGGAGCTTGAGGCTTCTAAAGGGGTCTTTTGATTAGATGCCCTCTCAATTCAGTTCAGTCGCTCAGTCGTGTCCGACTTTTGCGACCCCATGGACTGCAGTACGCCAGGCTTCCCTGTCCATTACCAACTCCCGGAGCTTGCTCAAACTCATGTCCATCAAGTCAGTGGTGCCCTCTCAAGCCTGGCCTCATTCTGGGCTCTATAACTGAACAAGGCATCAGGGTTTCAAAGGGCTTCCAGCTGCTTGAAAAGCAAAAATAAATAGAAGCTGCTCGTATATCAATAAAGCAAATCATTAAGGAAAGTAGGGGCTTTTAATATGAGGCAATGTCAGCACAAGGAGATGTATACAAAGCGGGGTCATTTTTAGAATATGGTGAAGGCACATTATTCTTTTGACAATAGGAATAAAGAAAGCAATTAGAAACTCCATGAAAATCAAACGCTGTACAAAAAAAGCCATCACCCAAATATAAAGCAAATGAAAATGTGGCAAGCCTTTGAGTACTTGATGGAGCCTAAGAAAACTGAATACATGTGACCTTGAGGCATTCTTAGCCACCCTTTAAATGGCCTGGGCATCATGACCTCAGATCAGAAGGGAAAGAAATCATCCTTGGGTACATATTCCTTCGCTCAGCAGTGAACTATACTCCTAGTAATATTGGCTTATTGATTTTTCTTAACTTTTAAAGTCAATCTAAAGACAAAATGCAACTGTCATAATTATGACTTCAACACAGCATTTGAATATCATCATTCTTTTCAATGTCACACTGTTACAGACAGGTTGAGAGGTAGATGAGTGTGGGGGAGGGGAAGAGGAGAGAAAGGAGTGGTAAATTTCTCATTTTGTTTAGTGGGAAGGCATTAGATGGTGTCTCCTTCCCTGGTGGCTCAGATGGTGAAGAATCTGCCTGCAATGCAGGAGACCTAGTGTCAGTCCCTGGGTTGGGAAGATCCTCTGGAGGAGGGCATGGCAAACCACTCTAGTATTCTTGCCTGGAGACTCCCCGTGGACAGAGGTGCCTAGCGGGCTCCAGTCCATCGGGTAGCAAAGAGTTGGACATGACTGAGTGACAAAGCAAGCACACAGCACCACTCCATGGAGTAGGAAGGAAGGGGTACTATTTAGAGAACAAATGCAACCAGTAGAAGAACCAGGACTATTTTAACTAGCCCTGCACTTTAGAAGGCTCTGCTCTGACTCTAGCCTAGAGTTGCCATGTTTAGTAGAATTTCAGATAACAAATATGGTTGTTGTTGTTGTTGTTGTTTTCAGTATTAGTATGCTCCCATTTACTATTGGGGCCATACTTACACTAAAAAATTATTGCTGTTCAATGGACATCCTGTATTTTATCTAGCAATCCCATCTTGCTCATGCCTCTCAAGGGGACTTTTCTACCTAGAGCCTGCACCCACTTCTAGACCTGGGAATTCTCTGCCCAAATGAACAGCCTGAAACCTTCTTCCAGGGCCTCTGTAAGTCTTCTCACCCTAACCACTCCTCCTGAGGGAGAGCTACACCAGGATGTATGTCCCCTGAGGCCTGAGTCAGTTTGAGGGAAGCAGGGGATGTGGACAGAGCTTGGGTGGAGGGACTGGGGCATTCACTTTTCTTTGCATAGGGCTCCTCGTGGTACAGGATGGAGCCTGGGATGGGAAGAGAAACAGGACAGCTGTCAGCTGGGGGCTGTGGGAGACAGTGGGTGGGCCCTGCCTGCCTGTCTAGTTCTAGGACTCCAAAGAGTACAAGAATTCTAAATTTGAACTTGGCCTTCAAGTGGTTATGAAAGTACATTTTTCAAGGTAGGAAAATATAACACTTTATGTAGCTTGCAGGATTTACAACTTCTAAATATTTAGACACATGCTGTGTGTACCCCCAATGTGCCCTTGTCCCAGGCCCTGCAAACGTTCTGGGCAGGCCTGATGTGTGTAACCACAGCAGAACTAAAAACAGAAACCATCCCAACTTGTCGCCTCTGGGGAGGACGGGGGAGGAAAGGATGGGAGGCAGAGAACTGTAATATTTTACATTAAGCCTCTGTCCATTTGATTTGCTGTTGAACGATTTGCATTCTTTGTTATGAAAAACCATTCAGGTTCCAATCTCCTCCCTCAAATCTTCCTGACCCCCAGCTCACACCCCCTCCTCCCAACCCCTACACCCCTACGTGGTGCAGCATTCTGTCCTGCCTGGTTCTCTCCCAGAGTTCTCTGCAGCTGAGGCCACCTCGCCAGCTTGGCCAGCCGCCTGTCTCCTCTTCTTGTCTTCCCCTGAGAGGCGGCCTTAGGCTGAGGTCAGCACAGCCCTGTGGCCCTGCTTCCCCATGGTCAGCGGCCTCAGCAAGAACTCCTGTCCTCTCTCCATCTCCAGGTGGTGCTCCCACTGGTACCCCCAGGAAGCCTCTCAAGGTTGGGAGAAGCCTGCTGCCCTGCCTGCAACCTCTTTCTGCAGGTTTGTGTGGAGCAGGATTACATGGAAATGGTGCTGCAGCCTGGCCGGTTAATGGGAAGCATTAACCTGGAGGGCTTTCCGCTGCTGGCAGGATGCTCCACGCTCCTCCTGGCTGTCACCACCTTTCCCACCCTGCTCTCTCATGGCTCCGGTGCTGCCTGCTCTCTCCTCTCTTCTTTCTCTCTCTGCCCTTGTCTCCCTGTTTCTCCTTTGGTCTGTTTACATTAGTCTGTAGTCTTCTGCCTACTGCCAAGGATTTCGCCTTCCAGTAAGGCACAGGAACCATTGCTACTTTCCCATTCTGGATCCCAGACCCTGCTTCAGACCTGGTTTTAAAATACTCCTGTCCCACCCTCTAAACCTGCACCTTCATCCAAACCTAGCCTTTCAAGCTGACCCCTAACAAACAGCCTCTGGCCTGTTTCAGTACCCTAGAGCTACTTAGGGACAGGTATCCTGACCTATAACTCTGGTCCCAGTCTGGAACATTAATTCAAAGCCTCATTCATTCACAGCAATCTCCAATCCCACCTCTAGCCTTGGAGAAGGGCTGGAGCTGAAAACCGGACATCTGCTATGTGCTCTGGGTGTGTGGCCAAGGTCTGAATTTCTGGAAATTGTGGGATTGACCTGCAGAAGAACAAAAATAATTCCAATGAAATATGTCCCAGTTGGCTCTGCTGCTGAAAATGGTCCCTGTGAACTAAGGGAAAGGTCAGGAGAGGGCAGTGAGGATGGTGCTAGGAGGTGGGGACCAGAAAGGCCAGCTAGAGAGTGTCCAGTGACAGAGAGGGCAGTGCCACACACAAGGGAGGGGCTGGTGAGACCCTGGGCAGACAGAGGAGGGCTGCGGGCAGAGGCTTCCTGCTAGGAGCCTAGAGGTCTTTCTTCACTAATTCATTCAACACTATTTATTGAGCACCTACTAAGTGGCCCTTGGCAGTGGGGGTACTGCAGTGAACAGAACCAAGTACCCCCTCTTGTGGAGCTCATATTCGGACTGGCGAGATGGAGAAGGATTAGTCTCAGGTACATCAAAGGCGTTAGGAAGAGGGACAGAGAATTCCCTTGTGGTCCAGTGGCCCGGGTTCAATCTGTGGTCAGGGAGCTGAAATCCGGTAAATCCCACAGCCATGCAGGAAAAAAAAAAGAGGGACAAATAAGGCAAGGTGAGGGGACAGATTCAGAAATTGAAGAAAGTAGGGAAAACCACTAGACCATTCAGGTATGACCTAAATCAAATCCCTTACGATTATACAGTGGAAGTGAGAAATAGATTTAAGGGACGAAATCTCTTAGATTTCTTCAAGACAGAGTGCTTGAAGAACTATGGAGGAGATTCGTGACAATATACAGGAGACAGGGATCAAGACCATCCCCAAGAAAAAGAAATGCAAAAAACCAAAATGGCTGTCTGAGGAGGCCTTACAAACAGCTGTGAAAGGAAAAGAAGCAAAAAGCAAAGGAGAAAAGGAAAGATATAAGCATCTGAATGCAGAGTTCCAAAGAATAGCAAGAAGAGATAAGAAAGACTTCCTCAGTGATCAGTGCAAAGAAATAAGGAAAACAATAGAATGAGAAAGACTAGAGATCTCTTCAAGAAAATTAGAGATACCAAGGCAACATTTCATACAAAGATGGGCTCAATAAAGGACAGAAATGGTATGGACCTAACAGAAGCAGAAGATATTAAGAAAAGGTGGCAAGAATACACAGAAGACCTGTACAAAAACGATCTTCACGACCAAGATAATCACAATGGTGTGATCACTGACCTAGAGCCAGAGATCCTGGAATGTGAAGTCAAGCAGGCCTTAGAAAGCATCACTACGAACAAAGCTAGTGGAGGTGATGGAATTCCAGTTGAGCTATTTCAAATCCTGAAAGATGATGCTGTGAAAGGGCTGTACTCAATATGCCAGCAAATTTGGAAAACTCAGCAGTGGCCACAGGACTGGAAAAGGTCAGTTTTCATTCCAATCCCAAAGAAAGACAATGCCAAAGAATGCTCAAACTAACGCACAATTGCACTCATCTCACACGCTAGTAAAGTAATGCTTAAAATTCTCCAAGCCAGGCTTTAGCAATATGTGAACTTCCTGATGTTCAAGCTGGTTTTAGAAAAGGCAGAGGGACCAGAGATCAAATTGCCAAAATCCGCTGGATCATCAAAAAAGCAAGAGAGTTCCAGAAAAACATCTATTTCTCTTTTATTGACTATGCCAAAGCCTTTGACTGTGTGGATCACCATGAACTGTGAAAATTCTTCAAGAGATGGGAATAGCAGACCACCTGACTTGCCTCTTGAGAAATCTGTGTGCAGGTCAGGAAGCAACAGTTAGAACTAGACATGGAGCAATAGACCGGTTCCAAATAAGGAAAGGAGTATATTGTCACCCTGCTTATTTAACTTACATGCAGAGTACATCATGAGAAACACTGGGCTGGAGGAAGCACAAGCTGGAATCAAGATTGCCAGGAGAAATGTCAATAACCTCAGATATGCAGATGACACCACCCTTATGGCAGAAAGTGAAGAAAAACTAAAGAGCCTCTTGGTGAAAGTGAAAGAGGAGAGTGAAAAAGTTGGCTTAAAGCTCAACATTCAGAAAACTAAGATCATGGCATCCGGTCCCATCATTTCATGGCAAATAGGTGGGGAAACAGTGTCAGACTTTATTTTTGGGGGCTCCAAAATCACTGCAGATGGTAACTGCAGCCATAAAATTAAAAGACGGTTGCTCCTTGGAAGGAAAGTTATGACCAACCTAGACAGCATATTCAAAAGCAGAGACATTACTTTGCCAACAAACGTCCATCTAGCCAAGGCTACGGTTTTTCCAGTGGTCATGTATGGATGTGAGAGTTGGACTATAAAGAAAGCTGAGCGCTGAAGAATTGATGCTTTTGAACTGTGGTGTTGGAGAAGACTCTTGAGAGTCCCTTGGACTGCAAGGAGATCCAACCAGTCCATCCTAAAGATCAGTCCTGGGCGTTCATTGAAGGGACTGTTGTTGCAGCTCAAACTACAATACTTTGGCCACCTGATGCAAAGAGCCGACTCATTTGAAAAGACCCTGATGCTGGGAAAGATTGAGGGCAGGAGGAGAAGGGGACGACGTAGGATGAGATAGTTGGATGGCATCATCGACTCAATGGACATGGGTTTGGGTGGACTCTGGGAGCTGGTGATGGACAGGGAGGCCTGGCGTGCTGCAATTCATGGGGTTGCAAAGAGTCAGACACGACTGAGTGACTGAACTGACTGAACTGAACTGAGGGGACAGAGTGACAATATGGTGACTGGGGAAGATCTGGGGAGTTGGTATCTGAAAGTCTCCAGAGATAGAAGAAGTGAGCCCTATAGAGTCCAGTTTGAGAAAAGAGCAATAGCAGGGCCCCAAGGTGGGAGCAGGTGATATGAGAACTGAACACAGGGAACAGGGTGGAGGGTGGGGCAGATAAGGGAGACACTGTCTGGTTTTCAGGGTCTGAGGAAGTGAAACCAAAGAAGAGAAGGAAGAGACCCTCAGGCTAGATGGACGTTTGTTGGCAAAGTAATGTCTCTGCTTTTGAATATGCTGTCTAGGTTGGTCATAACTTTCCTTCCAAGGAGCAACCGTCTTTTAATTTTATGGCTGCAGTTACCATCTGCAGTGATTTTGGAGCCCCCAAAAATAAAGTCTGACACTGTTTCCCCACCTATTTGCCATGAAATGATGGGACCGGATGCCATGATCTTAGTTTTCTGAATGTTGAGTTTTAAGCCAACTTTTTCACTCTCCTCTTTCACTTTCATCAAGAGGCTCTTTAGTTTTTCTTCACTTTCTGCCATAAGGGTGGTGTCATCTGCATATCTGAGGTTATTGACATTTCTCCTGGCAATCTTGATTCCAGCTTGTGCTTCCTCCAGCCCAGTGTTTCTCATGATGTACTCTGCGTGTAAGTTAAATAAGCAGGGTGACAATATACTCCTTTCCTTATTTGGAACCGGTCTATTGCTCCATGTCTAGTTCTAACTGTTGCTTCCTGACCTGCACACAGATTTCTCAAGAGGCAAGTCAGGTGGTCTGCTATTCCCATCTCTTGAAGAATTTTCACAGTTCATGGTGATCCACACAGTCAAAGGCTTTGGCATAGTCAATAAAAGAGAAATAGATGTTTTTCTGGAACTCTCTTGCTTTTTTGATGATCCAGCAGATTTTGGCAATTTGATCTCTGGTCCCTCTGCCTTTTCTAAAACCAGCTTGAATATCAGGAAGTTCACATATTGCTAAAGCCTGGCTTGGAGAATTTTAAGCATTACTTTACTAGCGTGTGAGATGAGTGCAATTGTGCGTTAGTTTGAGCATTCTTTGGCATTGTCTTTCTTTGGGTTTGAAATGAAAACTGACCTTTTCCAGTCCTGTGGCCACTGCTGAGTTTTCCAAATTTGCTGGCATATTGAGTACAGCCCTTTCACAGCATCATCTTTCAGGATTTGAAATAGCTCAACTGGAATTCCATCACCTCCACTAGCTTTGTTCGTAGTGATGCTTTCTAAGGCCCACTTGACTTCACATTCCAGGATCTCTGGCTCTAGGTGCGAGACCCTCACACTTGAGCAATGGAGAGGGGTGTGTGGAGAGGAAGGTGGAGGGTGGGAAAGGAAACAGGAGTAGAGTCAGCCGGGGGCCAGGCATGCTCTGTCTGGGCGGGGGCCTCTGGGTGGAGGCGAGAAGATGGGGCCTGGCCTATGCCCCCAGTTACAGCCTCGGGAGCCCCCACGAGGAGCTGACGCTCAAGCTTTCTACCCCTCATACCCACAGTGTGCACGTACCAACAAGCACACATGGAAAACCAGCACAGTGCGTGTAAATAGAAATGATTGTGCATGAACACACATGTGCACACAAACTGCTCACGTGAAGGTAGACGTTCATTAGAAATTCTAGAACATCAGGGCTGAAGGACATCAGACAGTCTCATCTGACTCCCACACGAAAAAGAGAAACTATTCTCAATGGCCCAGGACAGACTCTCCTTCGGGGGAGACCCACAGGCTTACCCAGGTCCCTCCAGGAGCAGCTGAGCTCCCTCCCAGTTATTCCCACAAGCTGTGTGGAGAGAGAGTGAGGTTGGGATCAAGACCCACCCGCCCTCTTGGCATGATGGCAAAGCCCTACCACCACGGCTGCCCTCGCATCTGAGTGCCTGCTGTCTCCTTCCTCTCAAAGCTGATTTCCAGGCCCACCAGACCTTCTCTCTCCATCTCCTTTGCTGTGTCTTCCTTTCTCTACCTTCATTCTAACTCTGGTTCTTGGTGATTCTGCGTTTTCTTTCACCCCTCCCCATCTCTCTGTCTTTCTTTCCTTGGTCTCTCAGCTTCCCTCCGTTTCCCTCTCTGCTGGGCTCTATCCCTCTCACTCTATTTTCTTTCTCTCTCTCTCCAGGATCTTTCTTTGCCTTCCAGGAAAAGCTGACGTGGCTCTGGTCACTCAGCGGGAGTGAGGCCTCTTTGGGGTGGGGGCTTCAGGAGGGCTAAGCCGCTGCAGCTGGGGAGGGATTGGCCGCCCAGCGGGAAGGAGAAGCTGGAGGGATGGGAGGAGAAAGGGCTGGGCTTCCAAGGAGGGCTGGAGAAGGGGGAGCCGGAAGAAAAACTCTGGGAAGAGACGAGCACCACCTCCCCTGTTAGGGCGATCAGCTGTTCCAGCTGGCCTGGGACTGTCTGGACTTTAACACCGAAAGCCCCATATCCCAGGACTGCTGGGCACTCTACCCTGAGGCCTGCAGGAGCCAGGATGGGGCAGGCAGGAAGGGCTTCCAGACCTGACTCCTTCCCTCCCACTCCTCACCTCCCAATTCTCCCTTCCACTGTTGAAGGGCTGCCAGGTATCCAGAGATGGTGTAGAGGTTTGGGGTCTGAGAGATGCTCTCTAGTCCTGGGCCTTTATGCCCGCATCTGTGATCTAGGGACAGTCAGGGTGTCCACACACTCACCAAGGACCCCCATCTCCAGGCCCCCAGGGAGCTTCTGGCCTGGGAAGAGAAAGGGGAGCTGACTCCCAGCTGTGTCCTTACCTGCTCACATCATCTCCTGTGGGACGGGCTTTGCAGGAATAACTTGATAAGATGATGGCATCCGGAGAGCCAAGGGGCTGCCTAGGAGGTGATAAGCCCCACCCTTGGAGGCGTGCCACCGCTTCTCAGGCTCTGTGGTGGGTGGCCCCACGTGGCCCACTGTGAAGTGCCTTGGAGGACACGAGATGCTTCTTAGTAGAGGCCCACTGCGTCCCGGTGGCCCTTGTCTTATTGTCCTTCCTGGGAGAGGAGGGTCATGCTGCCCGCTTTTTACCCTCAGGAGGTGATGGGATCTGGGCAGATGCGGGAGGGTTGTCAGTGACTAATGGGTGCAGACTCAGTGGGCAGGTTACTCTTGCTTCTCCTGCCATAGCCCCCGTTCCCCCCACACCCCTACCCCCAGCTGTTCTGCACGGGATTCTGAGGGTGGCCTAGCGCTGGGTTACCATCAAGGTCTTTGACAATGTGGAATGAGGTGCAAGGACCCCCAGGAAGGCCGGTAACATGCTCACACACTCAACAGAGTGCGGATCCCCCACGCACGCTCATGCTCACGCTAAGTCGCTCAGTCATGCCCAACTCTGTGCGACCCCATGGACTGTAGCCTGCCAGGCTCCTCCGTCCATGGGATTCTCCAGGCAAGGGTACGGGAGTGGGTGGTCATTCCCTCCCAACCCAGGGATTGAACCCATATATCTTATGTCTCCTGCATTGGCAGGCAGGTTCTTTACCACTAGTGCCGCCTGGGAAGTGGGTCCCCTACATTGTGTGAGATAGCCTTAAAATGTCCTAAGGAACCCGGTCTGGACCCAGAGTCCCTATCTGTACAAGAGGGTGTGGAGAAGGGAACCTCCAAAGTGCTTTCACTTCTGGCATCTGATGCTCACCCAACTCACCCACTCATTGAGTCAAGAGCTATTTATCGAGCATCTTCTCTTGTGCCAGGGATTAACAACAACTGGGAGAACAAGTAGTCTGCCTCCAACAGGCTTCCTCTCTAGTACAGGGATCTCCCTTTAAACACGTGAGAGTACATTTATGTTGAGTGAATGAACTGAGAATACCTCTAAAAGGAAAGACAATTCTAAACAAGTAAAACTAACAGTGGGGGGAAAAAAGCAACTTGAAGAAATAGACAATGCAGATAGAAGGACACTTTTTTTAAAGGCTATTATTAGCTTCAGAGAAATAAAATATATATATACATGAAACAAGAACTGGGTGTAAGTCTCCTCCCCCGCAAGGCAGTTAGAGTTGGGACAGTGGAGTTCAGAGAGCGATGCTGCCTCTCCAGACAAGCAGCGCCAACGGTGGGGTTTCAGGTCCTTTGGGAGGCCCCAGAGAGCATATTACAGGAGGAGCAAGGTCCTCAACCTCACCTGGCTGCCAGGTGGACAGTCCTGGGTGATAGAACCATCTCTGTGCCTGAGTGCCTCAGAGTCCCCATCAGAAAGCTGAAGCCCAGCCGATTCCTGTCCGGAGCTTCCTGTTACCCGACTGGAGTGCAGTCACACCCCTGCCTGCCTCCGCCCTCCTCTCCCAGCTTGGCTCATCCGGAGACCTCCCGGGACTTCAAGTGTTTAGGGCAGCCCAGCCTTGGAGCCAGCAGGCAGGCGTGACTTGGGGTGGCGGGCTGGTGAGGAGGATGTGTTTTCTTACAAAAACAGGTCTGAAGTTTTGGCTTCTCCCTGAGACTCTGCATCACGGTGGGTGTTTTATACGCTTTGGCCTCAGCTTTTCACTGGAACACACCCACCACCCACACAGACACATGATCACAGAGATGCACATTCATTTCTACACATAAACACACACACACATGCCCAAATATACGAATTAGACTCACGCACATCCACACAAACACACGAAGACTTAACCTCACAACCTGCACGAATACACACACTCAAACATTCCCAAACACACAAATTCACACATACATCATCTCACACCCACATCCACACACACACACACATACAAACTCATCCACACACAGAGATGTCACAGCCACACTCAGACATGCACACAGTCCCTCACATGGTCCCAACTTGGAGAATGCCCTCTCCTTTTTCTCCTGTTCAAAGTGAGGTTAAAAGTCCCCCACCTTCCATGGGATTCAATTTCTCACCCCTCCCTCCCATAAAGTCCTTCTGGCCCCATCTTTTCTTGGGTCCTGTCCAGCTAGTGCTGTGTCTTTAAGGAAGTTGAAGCTGCTAAAAGTGAGTGAGAGAGAGAGAGAAGAAAAAAACAAAAAATTTGGCATCTTTTCCCCCTCAAGTTTCTGGTGTCACTTATGAAACACGGGTCCTTGTTGCTGCAGAGAGGCAGTTTTGCTGGAAGGAGGGAGTAAACGGACTGCCTGGGTTCTCTTCCTGCAGCCTTGTCTCAACAGATGGTCTCAGGCACCCTGTCTGGATAAGGGCAGGCCCAGGTGTGCAGACTGAAGGTGGGACAGGGACCAGGCTGTCCCTTCCTCCAGCATCGTCATCTTCCCTTGGCCCTGCAGACTGTCCAGGACTAACTCTTTCTTTGTTGCTCATTGGTTCCATCTTAGAAGAAGTTCTGCTTGACTAAGAAAGAGTAGTTTGAAGGTAAGTCAGCGGCAAAAGGGCTCTAAGGTCCAGTGGGAGGAGAAAGCAGTCTACTGGGCACGGGGGCTGGGCACTTTCCTGTTGGTTTGGTGTGCTCAGACAATCCCTTGCTTGGATCTGTTCAGGGGCCATGGATCCCTCTAACAACCACAGCTCTGGAAACCCCAGCAGTATTTGGGTTGAGCCACTGGCCTCCTCCAAGCCAGCTGAGAGGTCCTGGCAGGGGTTTACTTAGGCAGCTGCCTGGTGTAGTTTGGACCGAAAAGGCCAAGGGTGTGAGTCTGTAGAAAGGGTCTGGTGTGTGCTGTGGTCACGGCTGGTAGGAGCGGGAGAGCAGTGGGTGGGGCTCATGGGGGTGGTGTGCGCTGCACAAGGGGCCTTGTCTAGGCCAGGGGGCAGAGCATACCTTTGGGGGGCTCCAGGGGGAGGGGCTGTGGCCAGGATGTGGGAGGGCAGGAGGGAGGCTCTGCCAAATGCTGGGGGAGGAGGTGGCTGGAAAACAGATTTCAAGTCACAAAGTCAGCTAGGAGCCAGCCGAGGCAGGGAGAGCTCTCGGCTCAGAGAAGGAGCTGGGGTCCTCTTCCGTCCTATCTTCGCCCCCCTCCTGACTGCGTGACCTCGGGCAAGTCCTGGACCTTCTGTGGGCCTCAGTTTCCCCTTCTGTAGAATGGGGGTGGTGGGCTAGGTGGTGTGGGGGTGTCTTATCTGGATTATGTGGGCAGGGCCTTCTGATGGGGAAGAGCTCTGTGTCAGGGTGCTGAGAGGGACAAGTGCCTTCTGTGGGTCTTTGGGGGTCACCTTGTAGGCATGTCCTTCTCTGCAGGATGCAGGAGCTGCGTCTGCTGTGCCTGGTGGTCCTCGTGGGCCTGGCACAGGCCTGTCCAGAGCCCTGTGAATGCGGGGAGAAGTACGGCTTCCACATTGCTGACTGTGCCTACCGTGACCTGCAGGCAGTACCATCCGGCTTCCCGGCCAACGTGACCACGCTGAGCCTATCGGCCAACCAGCTGCCAAGCCTGCCGGGGGGCGCCTTTAGGGAGGTGCCCCGGCTGCAGTCGCTGTGGCTGGCCCACAACGAGATCCGCAGTGTGGCCGCGGGTGCCCTGGCCTCTCTGAGCCAACTCAAGAGCCTGGATCTCAGCCACAATCTCATCTCCGACTTTGCCTGGAGCGACCTGCACAGCCTCAGCGCCCTTCAGTTGCTCAAGATGGACAGCAACGAACTGACCTTCATCCCCCGCGATGCCTTCCGCAGCCTTCGTGCCCTGCGCTCGCTGCAGCTCAACCATAACCGCCTGCACACGCTGGCCGAGGGCACCTTTGCCCCGCTCACTGCACTGTCTCACCTGCAGATCAACGACAACCCCTTCGACTGTACCTGCGGCATCGTGTGGTTCAAGACGTGGGCCCTGACCACGGCCGTGTCCATCCCAGAGCAGGACAACATCACCTGCACTTCGCCCCACGTGCTCAAGGGCACGCGGCTGAACCGCCTGCTGCCGCTGCCCTGCTCCGCACCCTCGGTGCAGCTTACCTACCAGCCCAGCCAGGATGGGGCCGAGCTGCGTCCGGGCTTCGTGTTGGCACTGCACTGTGACGTGGATGGGCAGCCGGCCCCTCAGCTCCACTGGCACATCCAGACGCCCGGTGGCACCGTGGAGATCACTAGCCCCAACGTGGGTGCCGATGGGCGTGCCCTGCCTGGTGTCCTGGCAGCCAGCAGCCGCCCGCGCTTCCAAGCCTTTGCCAATGGCAGCCTGCTCATCCCTGACTTTGGCAAGCTGGAGGAGGGTACCTACAGCTGCCTGGCCACCAACGAGCTGGGCAGCGCGGAGAGCTCGGTAAATGTGGCCCTGGCCACACCAGGTGAGGGTGGTGAGGACGCGCTGGGGCGCAGGTTCCAGGGCAAAGCGGCCGAGGGGAAGGTCTGCTACACGGTCGACAACGAGGTGCAGCCGTCGGGTCCAGAGGACAACGTGGTCATCATCTACCTCAGCCGCGCCAGGGGCCCCGAGGCTGCAGCAACAGCAGAAGGGGTCCCTGGGAAGCAGCCCCCTGGGCTGCTTCTGCTGGGCCAGAGCCTCCTCTTCCTCTTCCTCGCTTCCTTCTAGCCCCACCCCTACCTGGGGGCTTGTTGACTCCTGCCCTGACCGATGGCTGTCCCTCACAAGTGGTGCGGGGGCCTGGGGGTAGCAATTCTTGGAGCCTGCATCAGGGACTTCCCACCTTCCTACCTCCCCTTCTCATCCCTTCTGGGACACTCAGCAACCCCACTTCTAGACTTGCTCAAAGCTAGTGACTAGGATGGAATTGAATCCCCTAACTCACCGTCTACGGTGCTAATTGCTGCTAACCACACTGCACATGCTCCTCTGTCTCGGGGGTAGCATGCCGACCAGGCAATGCCCTAACCACCCAGGGGGAGCCCCACTGATGGACTTCCAGGCACTGGGACTGACAAGCTCTCAAAGGCTATGGTCAGGGCCTGGGGCTTGGGGCTGGGCAGGGAAGTAGCCTGAAGCAGATTGGCACTGGAGATGTAGAATTAGGCGCAGAACAAGTGGCTGGCGTGGCTTGGAGGCTCTCTGAACTGCTTGAGCTCCTGCTGACCTTCCGTGTTCTCTAACAACTTGAGGGCTGGGGAGTCTCTGCCCTCAGACAGGACTAGAAGGCCCAGGATGGTGCTCATCTCCAACTCTTCCTCCCTTGGTGTGCCCCTCCATCCTGGATTCCTGCCCTGCCTTCCTCTCCAGGTACACATCTATCGCCTGCCTTCCCCCACAACCTTGGGAGAGACTAGCCAGCCTGGGGGCGGCAGAGAAATAAATAGCATTTCTGATGCTCCCCTGCGTCTGCCTCGAGTTTTGTCTGGATCTAGGTGCCCTGCTGCCTCCAACCCTGCCCCTTTCCAGATTAAAGGGTGCTATGCTTAGGGACAAGAGCCTGTGAGAGCTCTGAAGCCCCTGACCAGAGCCCCCAGAACTGCTGAGACCAGCAAAGTGGAGACAGGGAGGCCCAGGAATGTAGGGTAGCAGCTGTGAGACTTGGAGTCTGGCCAGCCCCCCTTCCCCTCCTTCTACACACAGTATCTCCCCATCCCCCATCAGCTTGCAGCTCCCGCTGAGCTGCTGTCACCAGAGCACAGGTCGAGGATGACTGCACCTCTGATGGAAAACAGGTCGAGGATGACTGCACCTCTGATGGAAAACAGCAGGATGGAGCCAAGTCCCTCGTGCTGTGTTACCTTGGGCGAGTCACTGCCCATCTCTGGACTTTGGTTTCCTCAGAAAACAAAGGATGGGGTAGGACATGGTAATGTCAAGAGTTTCGTTGACTCTGAGTATCTAAGGCCTTATAATCCTAACCCAACGTGGACCCCTTGACATCTCTGGCTCTGTTCACCGCTGAGCAGGCTTGGCTTCTTGTAGGATGTGGGCCTAAGATCTGAGTCGGGGGCAGCTGGGGAACATTTGTACCCTGACTGAACTAGCTACTCGCTTGTTTTAAAGTCACCTGGGGCCCCCGTACCCTCAGGGTGAAGCCGGAGTCTCTGGTCAGACATTCCTGGCCCCTCTGACTGGCTCTCTGAAGTTACCCATCCCCACCCCTATGGGAACAGCTAATTGTTCCTTGAACGCTCTGAGATGTGTAATCCTCTGTATATTTACTTACGCTGCTCCATCTCTCTGGACATCCTCCTGCTTGTCACTTGACTAAGTCAGCTTTTGAAACTCAGCTTAGGTACCACCTCCTCCAGAAAGCTTACCTGGATGCTTTTCCCTCACCCCACAAACTGGACTAGACCCCCTCCTCTGGCTCACATAGCCCTGAGTGTCCAGTGTCCCAGCCTGATCACACTCTCATGACTCTGCTTCCATATTAAGGACAGACACTGTCCACCACAGACACAGGGCTAGGAATACATTTTTCAGTGGGCTTCGGTGGGACCATCTCTGCCTCCCTTGCCCTCTTCCTGGGCACCCTTGAATGTGGGTTGGAGCTCCCTGGCCCCGCCTGGCTTCCTGCCAGTTTGAGGCTGTAGTTTGGGTTTGGGAATGTGGTGGGGGGTGGTCTTCAATAGCTGTACAGACATTTCTTGAGGCCCCACAGATCCAGGTGTGTGGGTGGCCACATTTGCCCCACTCTTGGTAGCCCCAGCCCCACAGTAGTCCCCACCTCAGCCAACCCCCAGCAAGAGAGGGGGACCCCCTCAGCAGCGGGGGACCCCCTCAGTGGCCCTTCCCTTTCCAGGCCAGTCTCCTCCCACCTCCGTGTGTGTGTGTGTGTGTGTGTGTGTGAGTCACTCATTCTTGTCCGACTCTTTGCCACCCCATGGACTGTAGCCCACCAGCCTCCTCTGTCCACGGAATTAGAGTGGGTTGCCATTTTCTTCTCCAGGGGATCTTCCTGACCCAGGGGTTGCACCCCAGTCTTCTGCATTGTAGGCAGATTCTTTACCCTCTGAGCCACTAGGGAAGCCCCCCACCCCAACCTCCATACTCTTATTCACATTACTTTCTCCTGAAATCTCTCCTCCTCCCCAAATCCTGCCCATTCTAGAAGACCCAGAATCAGTCCTACTTCCAAAGCCCACACTCGCACAGCTCAGGGGTGGCACCCTGGGTCCCCAGTGTCTCCTCCACCCAAAGGGATGTGGCCACGGTTTCCCCTCTGCCCTCTCCACCCAGCCCAGCATGTGACCAGAATACCCCAACCCCACCCAAGCCCCACAAACACAGTTAATTCACTGAGAGTCCGGGTGGTTTTCCCCACATATCCCCCGCCCCCACCCCCCACCTCAGGAGGACTGCTTCTCAAGCACAAGTTTATTACAGAGAGCACACTAACCTCTTTCATAATCTCTAAGGGCATACCAACTACAAAAATATCAGGTTCTCAAGTGTGGCCAGCTCGGTGTGGGGTCTGGTTGAGCCATGACTTTGTTGTGGGGTAGGAGCCCATGGCTTCCTCCTGGGCTGCCTTGCAAGCCATGAGGGCCCCCAGATGGAGACAGGCAAAGCTGCAAGAGACAGGAGGCACTGCATCTCGTCATGGTGGCGAGGTCCATCTGAAGCTGAGGGGGCCAAGCTGGAAAGCTAGGCTGTCCTGGCCTGAATCGCCAACCCCGGTCAGGAGAAGACTTCAGGGAAGCCTGGAGGCTGGTGGCAGGGCTGGGCATCAGGAGGGGCCTGGACCTGCTTCCTGGGCCAAGAGGCAAAACCACCACTCGCCTTCTCCAGAGCCCTCACTGGCTTCCCAAGGTCAAGAGGGGCAGACCAGAGCCTTCCCGAGGCTCGAGGCTCATAGTGCTGATAGACTTCGATCCAACCAGAGCAACCCCCGGCTGGTCCTGCTAAATCCCCGGGACCTGCAGGCAGAGCTGGGGCCAAGCAGAGGGCTGCCATGGCCATGGTGATGATGCTGGGAGAGCCGGGAGGGACAGGCTGGGAGGCAAGGACACAGCAGTGTGGCCTTCCCCCAGCCTCAGGGCTGGGCACCGTTGGGCCGGGCACCTGGCAGGGCTGTCTTCCGGAAGGCCTGCAGAGCTGGGTTGTGCAGCAGCGTGTACGCCAGACCCCAGCGAGCCCTGCCTTGGCGGGCCCTGGGCCCCGCTCCCTTGGCCACCAGGTCCTTGGTCTGTAGCAGCTGAATCCCTGAGAAGAGGCCTTCTGTGGGTCACTCAACAAACACCCAGCCAAACCCCGCCCTCCCTCCGCCACCCCAGCACCAAGATGGGGGCAGAATCTGAAAATCGCACATGTAGAGTGGGGGAGGTTGACGAGACAGGGGCTCCGGGTGCTATTCACAGGGTGGGAAGCCGGGAGAAGTGTGGGGCTGCAGAAGGGGTTTGTTCAAGGTCAGATGCTCATCCTCTGGATGGCCGATAGGAGAGGGAGAGGAGGAGCTCTGTGGAGGCAGGGCTGGGACAAGGGACTGGAGCCAGCTCAGTGCTCCCCTCCCTACTACACCCAGGCTGCAGGGCAGGGGAAGACAGACTGCTTAGGAGAGCAGGGGTGGCCTGGGTGGTAGGGGTGACAGAGCCCCTTGGCAAGACAGCGGTCTCATTCCCCAAGTGAGAACTAAGTGTGTGCACACACGTGACAGACGGTGTGTATATGTTAGTATCAAGGAAAAAGGTACCCTGAGACGGACCAGGAAAATTCTCACTTCTCTCCCACAGGCAGCCCAGAGAGGAAGTGAGCATTTTCCTGGCTCTCTCTCCCTTGCCTGCGTTGGAGAGGGGGGCGTGCCTTTCTCCCGGGAGAAGCCAGGTGGGTTCCACTTCCCCCCATCCCCAGTGGAAGGGCGCACCTTCCTCTTCCTCCCCCAGTCTGAGGCCATCCTGGGGGGTCGCGCGGGGCTTGGGCCTCTGAGTCCGCAGAAGCAGGGCACAGAAGGCCGTCGCAGCTGGGTGTGACTGGCTGGCCTCCATCCTCAAGAAGTTGCAGTATGTGTGGTAGCCTGTGTGGGGGTGCAGCGCTAGTCGGGGAGGGCCCAGACGGCCCGTAATACAGACCTGGGGAGTGTCCTGCACACCCTGCATGCGAGCGCGTGGCCCCCTGCACATACCCACGGCTCAGGGTTACGGACATCCTCCGAGGAGACTAGGTCAGGGCAGAGCCTCCCTCCCTGCTTGGCCAGCCTGAGCATCCCCCACCTTCAGCTCCTGCCCAGTGACCTTACCGGGGTCAAGAGTGGCAGCTCTAAGCGGCAGCAGGCTGAGGTCCATCCGGCCAAGGTGGACGGCATTGTAGAGGGCGGAGAGGAGCACTCTCCAGGCGGCCACCATGGTGCCCACCAGCACGTTGACGGGGAAGAGAAGGAAGGTGGCTGCATAGAGTGCTCTTCTGTGGGCCAGGAGAGGAGGGCTGAGGCAGGTCCCCACACAGAGGCCCTTCCTCGGGTCAGTGTCAGACTGAGATGACCACAGCTGCCGTGTATTTACTGAGCACACCTCTGTGCACCCGCCCTGTGCCTTACGTCTGCTCTCTTAACCCAGCTCACCCATTCCCCCAATCTGGGAGGCCCAGACAGATGGGGTGACTTAGCTAAGGCTGTCTAGCTGGTCAGTGGAAGATTTGGGGCTTCACTCCAGGTCCACTTGGATCTTTCTATGATCCTGGTGTCTCCCACCTCCCTCCTCTGGGTCCCTTGTCCACAACTCTAAGCCTCTCCTGGGGCCAGGTTCTCCCACAGCCTAGCAGAGAAATGACATGGCTATTAACCTCCTTCCTGCAAAGGGCAGAGCAGGGCTGATCCCCAAGACAGGGAAACTCGAGGGGGTATTTCTGGCCCTGTGACAGGTAAACAGAGGCATTTTTGAACTAAGCTGGGCCACAGCCGCCTCTCTCTGTGGATAAGGCGAGCTCTTTCTACCATCCACCGGGGTTCCCTGTTAGAGAAAGGGGAAAGACGGCAGTGGAGGGAGAAGGGGACAGAAAGGAAGACAGGGAAGAGGCGGCCGAGGGCCTGAGGGAGCCACAAGCCCAGGAGCCAGCTCACCGGTTGGTCAGCCCCGGGCGTCCATGGTGAGTGTCCAGGAAGGCCCAGTGGGCCGCTGCGTTCTGCAGGGTCACAGCCAGGGCCAAGGTCAGCCAGAAGGGCCTGTGGGAGGTGAGGGGATGGGGAGGGTGTCACTGTTAGTGGCCCTTGGGGAAGGGGTCTCAGAACCCTCAGCCCCTTCCTCACTCACCACGAGGACTTCAGGTAATGGAGGAGCAGGAGGTTCCTGCCGTGAAGCATGGG
This sequence comes from Bos indicus x Bos taurus, assembly GCF_003369695.1. NCBI lineage: Eukaryota > Metazoa > Chordata > Mammalia > Artiodactyla > Bovidae > Bos > Bos indicus x Bos taurus. The sequence goes on along the minus strand of NC_040096.1, from coordinate 34,422,111 downwards.
CATGAACACCAAGAAGGCCAGGGTCAAGGTCCCCAGGAAGAAGAGGATCTGCTGTACCAGGAGTCCTGCCAGCAGCGGGAGGAGGGGCGCAGGCATCAGGCCACCCCCTCCATTCCCAGGCACTCAAAGCTTCGGCATCGAGTAGACCCGGTTTCAGATCCCTGCTCTGCTGCTGTTTAGCTGTGCCACCTTGAGCAAGTTACTTAACCTCTCTGAGCCCTGGTTTCTTCCTCTGTAAAAAGGGGAGAGCGGCCCCTACCCAGGAGGGCTGTGCTGAGGCAGCAGTGAGACAAAATCTGTGGCCACTCTTGGAAAACCAGAAAGTGCTTTGCAAGTGTTATTTCCCCCCAATTGCTCCTGCATCCTTGAGGACAAGACAGTATTTGAAATTAATGTTTACATTCCTACTGGCCAGAGCCTGGCCCATGGTAGGCACCTGAAAGCTGTCTATTGAAATGATGGGCTAATTGTTGACCTAGGATGTGTACAAAAGGGCTTCAGAGGCTTAAAGTTTACCAATTCAAGGAATTATGACTTTTAGTGCTAATAGTCCCTCTACCCCTTTATCATCTTTTCCCACCTTACCCAGAGAGGTGAGAACTGAAAGAAGCAGCAGGAAGGGAAATCAGGTCCTTGCTGGCTTCAGCCCGCTCACATTTGAGAGGACTTTGCTCACTGCAGTGCCCAAGGGAAGAATCAGAAACTTGGAGCATGGAAGGGTCCTTGAAGTCCATCTAGTCCAGTTCTCTCAGAGTAGGACCCCCTTTGCAGCCCCCAATAATGGCCACATAACCATGCTAGTGGAGGATGGGGAAGCCTGGCATGATACAGTCCACGGGGTTGCAGAGAGTCAGATGTGACTTAGCGACTGGACAATATCAGTCATGCTTGAATACTCCCAGTGACAGGGATCTCATTACCTACTGAGAGCCCATCATGACATAGCCCTCCCTTACAAAAGCAGGAATGTGCCTCCTTCAACTTTCCAGCCCTGGGTCACCCTGTGTGCTAACACCTGGAAGCACCCAGGAGCCAACCTAGTGATGGATATTCTTTTACCAAGGGCTCCCGCACCTATCCCCTCCCTCTCATCCCACCTGCGTGGACTCCCTGAGGGCAGGGGAAGCAAGATGGCTCCTTCCTTTTGCTTTTACCCCAGAGCCAGCCCCAGCACAGGCAGACCCGCAGGGGCAGCCAAGACCTGCCGCGCACTCCCTCCCCTACCCGGCCAGCGTCTGGGGTTGGATGGAGGTCAGTGCTGAGGTCAGGTGGATTGGGCAAGGGGGGCTCACCAAGGCAGGTAAAAGCAGTCTGGTAGGCGGTGAAGCTCATCCAGCAGAATATGGCCTGGCGGGAGGGGCGGGGGCTCTGGGTCAGGGGGCCTATGTCCAGGGCGCCCCCTCGGTGCAGAGCTCGCAGGTTGGTCCTAGGGTGGGAAAGAGGAAGGCAGGGACCTCAGGGAGTGCACATGCTTCCTTATTCCCAGCTCTGGGCCGGCCTCTGGAAGCCCAGGGCTGTGGGAGCCCAGTGGAGCCTACTAATCCATCCTGGGAGGTCAGGGAGGGCTTCCCAGAGGAGGTGATGCCTGAGTTGAGTCTTAAAGGATGAATAAGAGTAAGCTGGTAGGGGGTGGGGCAGGGAACAAGGGAGACAAATTAAAACAGAAGACTCAACCTGAGCCAAGTCAGGAAAATGAGACACAACAGTAGGGATGGAAAATGACTTGCAGCTCAGCCACCAGGGCAGGAGACCAGGTTCCAGGTAGGCAGAGGCTTGAGAGCCTTAGCCACCTGACAGGAAGAACCAGCTCATTAGAAAAGACTCTGATGCTGGGAAAGATTGAAGGCAGGAGGAGAAGGAGGTGACAGAGGACGAGATGGTTGGAAGGCATCATTGACTCAACGGGTATGAGTTTGAGGAAACTCTGGGAGTTGATGAAGGACAGGAAAGCCTTGCGTGCTGCAGTCCCCCGGGTTGCAAAGAGTTAGACACGACTTATTAACTGAACAACAACAACAAGTAGCACCAACCCAGTAAGAAAAGATCCTGGAGCAGGAACCCTGAGGCCTGTTCAATGCAAAGCACGGGGACCAGCTCCCTGCTAAGTCCCTGGCCCTCCCCTTCCCACCCACCCTACTCCCAACCAGAACCTTCTCTCCTTCTCTGCTCACACTTCTTCAGTGCTCCTTACCATTCACCATGAAAGGGCGAGGTAGGCGGCGTGGCATTCAATATCCACAAGAATCTCTCCAGTGCCCCAGGCGCCAGCCGGCCCACCCCCTCACCCACACTCACACTTGCTCTTGCTCACGCAGCTCCTCCCGCCCATGGCACCCTGCCTCCCTCGTCTCCCCATAGGATGCCAGCTCTCCCAGGTAACCCCTCCTCAGAGGACAAACTCCACACTTCAGCCCTTCATCAGCCGTGCCCTGCGTTACTCAGGGACATTTCTCCACCCAGACAGGGACACCCCACCTTCTCCGCCCCCCGAAGGGCAGCTGGCCTCAGGGACAGCTCGGTCCTGCAGGCATTCTCCTCCTTCTAGTCCCAAGATTTTCCCCTCCTGGGTCAGGGGTCCTGCAGGCCCGACCTCGCCCCCACATCTGTATCAGGGGGCGTCAGAGCCTGCCACTGACCTGTGTGTCACCAGCGAGTGGACCAGCATGAGGAAGGTCAGCAAGCAAGACAGCACCAAGGCCGAGATGTAGCAAACTGGAAGGCCGGAAAGAGCAAAGTGGGAGGTCAGGGCCTGGGCTGGGTCTCCTGGGAATCTCCGAAGGGCTGTCGAGGGACGGCTGGGTGGGAGTTACCCCCACCCCACAGCCACACTGAGCGGAGGCTTCTTGTCTCTTTTCCTGTTCTCAGATCCAGTGTAAGTCGACAATTTCTGTTGGCCCATACAGCCAGGTGACATCTGATGGCCAGGATGGGAGAGGCCAGCTCTGAGGTTGCAGACCTGGCCCTCACCCTGGTCTTGCTGCTTCCACTGCTGCGTGGTGCCCAGTGAGGGACTCCATGGGGGTCTGCCTGGTGTCTGCCTCCAGCTCCATGACCTCCTAGCTGTGAGGCATCAGGAGACCATTCCATCACCCAGCCTCAGCTTGTCCATACCAGGCACATCGCTGGGCTGCCCATCTCCCAGCATATTGTGAACCCTAAAATCCCATCAAGGCCTGCCTCGGTGGCCTTGGTTCAGAGCACAGAAGATACGAGCACCCATCAGTGTGACCTGAGTCCATCAGAATGAGGGACATAACCACTGCTACCCATCTCCTCAACTCCCCATCCACCCTGGCCAGGAGTTCCTTGTATCAGCAGCAACTGGGAGAAAATGCATGGTGTGTTGTGAACAAGCCTGGTCTTTAAGCACAGCAGGGCTGCAACCCTTCCACCCTATATCCACAGCCAGTCTCACTCAGTACCCTCAGAACCACCCCACAGGAGAGGCCCAGGGAGACGTGGGACGCACAAAGAAGCTGAGACTCAGAGCTGGTGGGCTTGACCCACCAGCCACACTGCTTGGAAGTTATGGAGCAGGTTGTACAATCTTTTGATCTAGGATAAGCCTGGGAGGTCTGCACCCTGATCTCAGTAGTCATCTGAGGGAAGTGTTCCTGGTTCCCATCAGAGACTCAGGAGGGGAGTAAACACACGCGGGAGAGGCAAGCACTGGGTCCTTGCAGCCACAGGCACTGTGGGTCTTATCACTGACAGCATATTAGGATCACCTAGAGCTTTTCAGTTCCCATGGCCCAGGGACTTCCAGTGGCCCAGTGGTTGAGAATCTGCCTTGCAATGCAGGAGACACGGGTTTGATTCCTGGTTGGGGAACTAGGATCCCACATGCTGCAGGGCAACTAAGCCCATGTGCCACAAGGAAAGATCCTGAATACTGCAACTAAGACCCCACGCAGCTAAAAAAATAAAAAATTTTTAAAATTCCCATAGCCCAAGCTGCACCCCAGAGCAATTAAGTCAGAATTTCTGGGCATAGGACCCAGACCTTAGCCTTTGGGAAAGCAACCCCAGTAATTCCAACGTGTACTCAGGGTTGAGAACCACTGAACTGGGTTTGTTTTTTTCCCCAAAGTCAGAGCCTTAATGATTTCTTTGAATCAACAGTTGATTGAAATCCATCAGGCCAACCAGCATGCGTACAGCGACTGCTACAAGTGGTTCTCAAACTCAGTCTTGTATTTGAATCATGGAGAAGGCTTGTCCAATCACAGAGGCTGGACCCTGCCCTCTAGGTTTCTGAAGTCTGACTAGAGCCTTGGGATTTCTTAAAAGTTACCAGGTGATTCTCAGGTACAGACAAGAGTGAGGATGACCACTACAGAAACCTGGGGCCACTGTGCCTGCCCCTGGTTCAGTCGTGCAAGGAGGCAGAGGGGGGCCCTTTACTGAACATAAGGCTAGAAGAAAGCCCTGGGCATGCACAGCTCTGCTCCGCTCCATCTAGAGCCCTGCCCTCCTAGAGCCAACACGGTGCCAGCAAAGATACACTCTGGACTGTCTCTGCCAGGAGGCAAGGAGTTTGCCTGCGGAGCCTGCCAAGGTGAGCGAATAGCTTAACTAAGGGGAAGAGTTATCTGACCCTGACCCCCAGCCTGGCCTTTGGTCTCCAGGTGTCTATCTCTTGCTCCTCTCTCCCTCACTTCGTTCCCTCCTAATCTTGGTACTCATAAAATCTTCCTGCTCTTCGCTTCCTCTGGAACTCTGCACCTTCCCCCTTCCGGGCCCAGGTTTTGTGGGTCAGTCTGTCTCCCACACCCGATCAGGAGTCTCGAGGACAAAGATGCCCTTAGAGCTTCAACACCCATCTTACAGGTAGGGAGATTGAGATCCAAAGGCATAAACGGCTTGCCCAGGGCACACAGCTGGTAAGTGATGGAGCACAAATTCTAATCTAGCTGGCCTGACTCAGAGTGCGAGCTTTCTGTGAAAGATGCCAGGCTTATGATCCAGGTGTTGGGTGGGTAGCCCTAAAACAGGCTCTCAAAGCTCAGAAGACATTAGCTTCTTAGGCTGAGAACAGACCGAAGGGCCTCAGATCTTATCTCAGTACCACCCCTGGCTTGCCTTGTGCTTAGGGCATATCCCTAAACCTCTTGGGCCTCAGTTTGCCTTGTCTGTGAGCTGGGAAGGTAAACACTGATCTACTTAACCCCCGCTTCCAGGGAGATTCAGAGTGGGAGCATTTGGGCTTGGAAACTGCAGCACGTGATTATAAGTGTCAAGTGTGTTGAGTAGAAACCAAATCCCCCGTCCTAGACATGTCTGCCTCTTGATTTCCTGCTCTGTGAGAGGAGATCAATGATGCTGACCCAACAGGGCTGCTGTGAGCAAGGTCTGAGCTTGGATATGGACTGATAAGGGTCATGTCTGCTCCTGCCTGTGGCTCAGATTGCAACCAACTTGGAAAATCTTGGAGATGTCATTTTCAGCCCCTCCAGAGCTTGTCACCTGTGGGTTTCAGCCACAGTTCCAGGACAGATTCTGGTAGGGGAGCAGATTCACTCAGGAAAGTGGTGGTCAGGAAGGAAGCAGTCACTGCACACACCTCTGCCCACCCCTACTCCCTCCCTGATGGTCTTGGTAAGGAAGAGCAGCAGAGAAGTCATACCTCCACCTGCAATAATGGCAGCCTAAGCTCCAACCATCACATGTTACTCCTCAAGAGCCAGGGTGCCTGTGCCAGCCAGGGACTCCCTAGCCAGAAGAGAGTGTGGGCCACATGACCTCTGACCACCAGGCCCTGTCTTAAGGTGGTGGATAGTCCCAGCCTGGGTGTTAGGAGACTTTGCTCTTCTCTTGGCTCTATTTTGGCCTGGCTGTACAACCTCAGACCAGTTCTTCCCCTTGTGTTAAGTGAGGATGTGTCTCCGTCTCCAGCATAGGGCTGTGGAAATGAGGCAGGTGGGTAACAGGTGGGTAAGGGCTAGAGGAGGCATCAGACCACAGAATTGGGTGGGGGGCAGCTGGTATAGTTTTGGAGCCCAGGAGCTCATTGTCAAGGGAATGAAGGAGAAAGGAGGTACCTTGAGGACAGGGATTGGGAAGAGAGAGCATTCGCCCTTCCTGACCCCACCCACCTGCCATAGGATTAGCTCAGAATCCTGGCCCACCATCCCGCCACACTGCCCCTTTTCCTGCTTCCCTCAGAGCCCACGGCTGTCCCCTCAGCTCACACACACCATGCCCTCCTCCACCTCCACCCCTGCGGAGCAGGGCAGAGTTGCTGGGGGGAGGGGTGCTGGTGGGGGTGAGAGATCCCACACAAGCTGACAGGGGGTCAGTGAGATGACCCCTTCAGGTCTCAGAGACTCGGAACTGGAAGCTCCAGCCTCCCAATTTGTGGATGAGGCAGCTGAGACTCACAGAGGGGACGCCCAAGGCACCCCACGTGTCTGTGGCTCTTGGGACAGAGCTCAGGCATCCCAGCTTGGGTCCCCACTGCAGCGCCTTGTGGGGTCCTGGGAGGCCTCACCTTCTAGAGCCCACAGGTGGTGCTTCACCAGCTCCACCACCTCCTGCCTGTCCTCTGAGAGCACGATCCCAAAGCCGGCCAGCAGGTAGGAGACGTCCGTGGTGATCCCTGCCCTCACCTTCTGGATGGTGGGTACCACGCCCACTAGCAGCAGCAGGGCCACCTGGAAGAACCCCGAAATCAGGGCGGCAGGGCCTGGCTGTGCTCACACCAGGCACTCCCATCCCAGGAGAAGTGTTTTCTGAGACTTCAGGAGATAAACTCCAGCAGCCCATGGGCTGCAGCCAGTGCCCATCACTCATCACAGTGTTCTTATCCATCTCTTAGAGCAGCATCCTCAAGCCTCTAATCAGCATGTTACAGATACTTTAGCCTCATCGACCCCAGACACGCTTTCAAGCAACACAAGCGCACGTGTGCATCTCTGAATCGTTAATCTAAATTTAGTATGAAATTTCCAATTTTTCCATGTTGGAGAAAGCAGTGTCCCATAAATGAGCACAGGCGTTGAAGCTAGCCAGACCCGGATTCGATTTGGCTACCCTGAGATATTGGCTGTAGGAACATGGCCAAGTCAAATTCATCTCTCAGCCCCAATTTCCTCCATCTGTGAAAGGGAGAAGACTCATACCTACCTCCTAGGATTTTCCATTTTTTTGTCTCTTTTAGGGGGAGGGGTGGTGGTGGTGGTGGGGATTTATCCAACATACATTATTTCACTAAATCTTCCCAACTGAAAGGAAGTATTTCTATTTCTTCCATTTCACAGCCGAACTAGTGGGTTCAGGGATGTTGAGTAACTTGTCCAACATAACTTGAGGTAAATAAAGGAGCGAGGATTTAAATCTTTGTTTACATGACTCCAAAACTCATGCTCTGACCCTGTGTAAGCCCAACAAGGGTCAGCATCCCCTCCCTTCTGGGTAGGCCAGCATTCCCAAGATGGCCAGAAGCAAGAGGATAGGATTGTGGGTGGGGCTCTTGGAGACTTGAGCGGGGGAGCCTAAGTCATCTCAGGGCTGGAGGTTGGGAGCAGGGGTCCAGAGGCAAATTGCATGACAGAGGCAGGACATACCTGGTAGATGGCCGTCCCTGTCAGGGTGACTGAGAGCACCAGCTTCAGGGGGAGTCGGAATCCTGCAGTCCCCAAAAGGATGGGCATGGTGAACCCCAGCACCACCCAAGCCCCGGAGCCCCCTCCCACCCAAAGGACCCAGGAACAGGACCAGGGCTCACAGGATCCTGTACCACCAAGGCCAGTCAGGGGCTTCCCCTTGTCCCAAGGTGGGGTTGTTGCTCCTGATGACAATGATACTAAAGGTAGGAGCTGGCTTTCTACAGCAGCTGCTCTGTGCGAAGGAAGGGTGAGGTCACCTGTCACTCCTGACCTCAGCTCCCCACCCCATACCTTGTTGTGGAATGTAGACGGAGTGTCTGAAGTACATCCAGGCCTGGGATGCGAAGCCACGCTTGCAGGTGTGGGAGCTGAGGAAAGACCCAGGCGGGGGGCAGCTCTCAGGAGAGGCTCCTGCCCTGAGCTTGGGCCCTAGGGTCCGGTTGATTCTTCAACTCTGCCCCACCATGGGGCCCAGTGCCAACCTCCCAAACAAACCTGCCTGCCCAGGCCTGTCCCCCAGCCCAAAGGATGTGCCTGGCACCTCACCTGCTTTTCAGCTTCTTCTGGCAAAGGAGGGTCCTCAGATATTCTTCAGAGTAGCTGCTCTGCAGCCCCTGTGGGGACAGAAGGACAAGAAGATGGGACCTGTCTTGAGCCATCCCTGGGGCCCTCGCTCAGGGTACCACGGTGGGCACCCAGTAGGTGCTCCATACAAACCTCTTGGCTGTGGTAGAGTACAAAGAAAGGGCACCTTGTGGGGATAAGGGCCCCCCAAAGCTGCCCTCCCCTCCTCCTTAAATGAAAGACTAATCCGTCTCCTAGCTAAGAACTCTCAGTGCTGGCAAGTTTTTCCTAAGGGCTATTTCCAACCCTCCCCGGCTTTACTCAGCCTCTCCACATCACTGCTTTCCTCCTGGCTCTCTGGCCTTTGCTAGCTGAGACGGGGGTAAAGGGAGACTATGTCCCGGGAGTTTATCCCTGACCAGGAGACAGGCTGGGCCGTTTTGGGTCAGATGCCCCAGGCCTCTGCTACTCCGGGGAGATCACAAGGGTGACCTGATTTGTCTAAGCCACATTCCAGGCCTTAAGCTGCCTGCCAAGTGGCAGAGGCCCACAGTAAGATGCGGTGAGCCCCTGGCCCCTGACCATTTGGAAAATATAGGCCAAGTCACCCATTGCCATGGGAACCCTGGGATCCAGGGCAGGTGTGGATCAGCTCAAAGAATGACTGTGTCCTTTGAGGATTAAAACTCTTTGACTAAGGGCCAAAGAGGATTTTATTTCTCCTAAGACTTCCCAAGAGGAAAGGCGTGCAATGGAAGGAGAGGCTGAGAAGATCCCCAGGCGAGGAGGGAAGGGCCTGAGCAAGGCAGAGACGTGCCTGGCGTATCCTGGGGAGCCGCTCCCCTCCTCTGAGCGTCTGGAGGACAGTAGTGACAAGTACTGAGGACCCTACTGCTAGCCTGTGAGCATGAAACCTGCAGTCAAGTGGGCCAGTGGGGATCTAGGGCCGCCCTGGAGACGCTGAGCCCACCTGCCTCTTCTCCCCTCCGTGGGGACCTCACTCCTTCTCTGGTTTCAGTCCCAGCCCCTTTTGAGCTCCAGGCCCAGGGTCCAGCTGCCCACCAGACCCCTCGGCACCACACACGCACAGCTGTACATCGTCCCCCGCACACCTGCTCTCATCTAGGGCTCTGTATGTCGCCAGGAACTGGCACCACCACCCACCCGCTGTCTGTCCTGGATGCCACCCTTCAAGCCTTTCCTTCAACCTCCCCATCTGCAGAGCAACCAGCCTTTTGCATCTCTGTGGGGTACTTTCCCTCCTCCCCTTCTCTCACCAGGAAAAAACTTGACCCTTCCTCCACCCATGCTCTGGGATTGCAATTCTCACACTGCACTGTAAGTATATCTCTATATCCATTGCCCCCAGCACGCTGGGAGCCCTGGAAGTCCAACACAGGTCACCCAGCTGAGTCTATAGTCCCAGCCCAGGGCCTGGCATAGTAGAGGTGCTTGGAGAATGAATATGATTGCCGTATCTTGTAAGAATTCTCCCTTGCCATGACATATTCGTCCACACACCCACCTACCCAAAACTTCAGAAGTATTTGCTGAGTGTCTACCATCTCTACCATGATGCTGGGAAAGTTTGAAGGCAGGAGGAGAAGGAGGTGACAGAGGATGGGACGGTTGGATGGCATCACTGTGTCAATGGACACGAGTTTGAGCAAACTCTGGGAAATGGTGAAGGACAGGGAAGCCTGGCGAGCTGCAGCCCATGGGGTCATAAAGAGTCAGACACGACTGAATGACTGAACAGTAACTCATGTGCTAAGACCTGCCCGATGCTGCAAATCATGCAAGAATGAAACAGATGCACCCCATCTCTGCAACTCATACTCTTTGGTATGCCTGCAATGCCTTTCTTTTTCTCTCCCTACTCCAAATCTTCCCTGTCCTTCAGCCCCTGCAATATCTACTTCCTCCAGGAAGCCCTCCAAGCATGACTTAGTTCTTCCAGCCCCGCCTTTATCCAAAGTTATCCAACCTAGGGTTGATTCATAATGCAATTGTGCCCTGCGTGCTCCCTGAATCATGTCAGCATCTGCAGAACTTCTATTAGGCCCAAGGCCCTGGCCTGTCTCATTTCTCCAGCTGGATCCTCCATGTTCCAAAAATAGAGCTACAAGTTCCCTGTCTTCCAGCCCACTTCTCCTTTGATGAGTCCCCACTCCGCAAACAGCTCAGTGTCCCAGGCATCCTGGGTGCCAGCCGAGGGCCTGGCTTGGCCTTTGCTTGGGGAAGGAGGACTCACAAGTTCCTCAGCGACTCAGCAAATGTTTTCTGAGCACCTGTTATGTTCTAGGCCCTACACCAAGCGTGACCACATGTAGGAGACCAAAAGACCTGGGTGAGTCCAAGGTGTCTTGAGTGCTGCGTACAAGCCCACCCCAGCCCTGCGCCTTTACCTTGGAACCCGTGGCTGCCCCGTGACCGAAGCTTCTCACCAGCTGCACTGGGTACCAAAGGCTCAGGAATCCGAGGCCCAGAAGGAGAGGCAGCGAGGCCAACAGGGAGTAGTACTTGTAAATCTGGAGGGACGGGCAAACACCAAGACACATCTACCTTCTGCCTCATTTCCCCAATCAAATCATTTCCCCTCCCAGCTCACAGGGGCCCCTGACGGTGATCAAGGGTGCGTGGGAAGGCTTCTGCTTCTATCACTATCCTACAGCCTAGGCCACTTGGCACCGACTGCTACTTCTCCTTCTCTGGCCCCACAGAGGTGCTTGCCCCTCCCCAGGCCCCTAGACGCCCCGGGCCCTTTCAGGAGCCAAAGGGAGGATGTTTTGTGAGCCCCTCCTACCCATCCCAGGGGACTGCCACGGGACCTGAAACAGGAGACAGCCACCTTCTACGTCCCTATGTTCCTGGGGCTTTGACACTGGCCTGTTTTTGTTTCTTTCTATTACAGTTTGCAAGCTGAGCGACTGCGAAGAACATACCCTGCCTCCCGGGGCTGAGGCCCTCCTGGGGTTGAACATGGATTCATTTATTTGTTAATGCCATATGTTTTTACTGAGAGCTTAGTATGTGCCAGGTCCTGGCTGGTGAAAAAAGACCAACCAAGTCCTTACTCTCACGGGAACCACCTAAGCTTCAACTCTACCCTGAGGGATTCGTGTTATTAGCTCCATTGTGGGAGCGGGGTGGGGTGGGTGGGGGAACCTGAACGTCAGAAAGGTGATAAGGTGTTCTCAAAGAACCTGGCACCACTTGGCATCATCGCATATATTTGCTTGTCTGACTGTGTGTCCCCTTCCGGAAAAGGCAGCTCTTGGGATGCCAGGGACTTCATCGGTCTTATTCACAGCTCTACTCGGGGCCTAGAAATGCCCCTGGGACAGAGAATATACTCAAATGTGTTTGCAGAATGAACAAAGGAAGGAAGGGATAAAGCTGGATTCAAACCCGGGTTGTCTGTCTGTGTAGGCTACACCCGCACCCTTTGGGCTCTGGACCAGGCAGCTTCACACCCTAACCAAGCCCAGTGAACCAGGGTCTGAGGTTCTGGAATTCTCTTTTTAGCCCTCTGAGACCATCCCCCAACTCAGTGCTTGCATTCTGCAGCTCTCTTCACTCCCTCTCCAGCCTGGCCAAGGGAAGTCTTGGCAATTAATAATGGGGAGATTTCAGGGTTCCTCTCCCTCCTTCTCTGCCCCTTCCCTCCCTTCCCACTCCCAGACAGGAAGCTCCTGAGGGCAGGCCCGGCTGTCTCTCCCACAGAAGGGCCAAGCTTGGAATGAGCACGTGGCTAAAGGCATGAATCCCGTGCCCAGTAGAAGGCAGCAGGGAAGCATGTAGACAGAGACGAAAGGAGCCTCGCCGGCTGACGCGGCTCCCCCATGCCTCACTGTCCCAGGCTGTCCTGAGTCCGTGGTTACCTTGGGTGACTCAGGACACTCTGCCCTTTGCCAGACCTGGACCCCCAGATGAGCCCAGGACAGCAGGCTGCCGAGCAGGTGGGCGGCTCCATGCCTGACGGTGGCACAGGCAGCCAGCGGATAGTAGAGGGCAGGGTAATACAGCAGAGCCAGTATCTTCCAAGGCCCTGGAAGGCAAGACAGGCAGAGAGATACATGATGGAGGAGCGGAGGTGGGGCCTGGGTCCCGCCCATCCCCACTTCTCTCCTGTCTCTATCTTCCCAGCCCCTCGGCTGATTCAACAGGCAAGAGCCCTGCATTCGTGCCAGGCTCTTGACTAGTATCACCTCCGTGATCTTGGGCAAGTTACCTCTTGAAGTCTCAGCTTCCCCATCTGTAAAATGGAAATAAGAGAGCACATTAGCAAAGATCAAAGGAGAAGGTATATGTAGGGTGCATAGCACCATGCCTGAGCTAGTACTAAATAAATTCAGCTACGATTTTATTAGTGTTCCCATCTCTGACCCTTGGCCTCCACCACTGTAGAATGGAGCTAATATCTGCACTTTGGGGAGTCGTTGTGAGGATCAGATGACCTAAAGAGGCCACATTGGAGGGCGGTGGCTCCTCTGGATGGTGGCTGTGCTTTCTACCACCACGTCCTTAAGCCCAGATCAACTCTCCAGGACCCCTCCCTGTTCCCCTCCGGATGCTCCTTCATGTTCACGCGGGACTAGGCTGTCTGGGGTCTGGGGGACTCAGCCTTTGACCCCTCACCCAGGGGAGCAGAGTTTGTACAGGAGCCGAGACGGCAGCATTGACCCAAGGACAGAGCGACAAGATTCCAGGCACTGTGGTGGGACGGTTGGCGAGGGTGATGGGACAGTGTCTTCTGGCCAATGGCTCATGACTGGATCAGGAGCCCCAGTGCTCTGGATTCCTACCCGCCCCCTGCCGTCCATCCATCCCGGGGCATGAGCCATCTGGGTACCTCGGCCGGGTGGTGAGGCGAGGCTCAGGAAAGGCAGCGGGTCCTCGGTGGGGAGCAGCAGGCACAGGGAGCTGAAGAGGACCATGAAGACAGCGGCAGGCACGGTCCGGGGCCTGTCCCCAGTCAAGAAATCCACAGGGCTGGTATAGAGCAGGGACAGGACAAGAGGGAGTCACTCAGGCCCTGTACCTCCGTTACCACCCTGTGTTCCAAACACGGGGGAGGTGGAATCCTTCCCCTTTCCAGATGGGGTAACTGAGGCCCCTTCATGTATTCATTCCACAAATATCTGTGGAGTGCCTCCTACGGATTCAGACCCAGGCCCTATGGCAAGTGACTCAGGAACACGCCCCCCTCCCCCCTACACACAGACGCAGAAGGAACAAGTCTAAGCGCTGCTCCCCATCCCCCGCCCCGCCCACTCTGGAAGCTTCAGGAAACGGCCGCCTCCACACTAATCGGTCTGTCTGGGCTGGCAGACCTTCAGAGAGCTGGAGAGTCACAACATCCTTATGCAACGGCCGCCGCCCTGGCCTGGGAGTGGCCCCAGGGCAGAGGGCAGACAGCGGGCACGGTTATCCCAGGCATTGCCCCTCTGAGCTCAGAGCAAGCCTCTGAGACCCTCTGCTTTGGTGCTCCAGCTTGCCTCCATGCTCAGAGGGCTCTATCCTGCTTCATTCTCCCCCGGGCCCTCCCCTAGGCAGGGCACGCTCTTTTTCCTGGCCAGCCAGTACAGCAGAAACCCCTGGCTCATTCCCATCAAAACCAGCATGGCAGGCCCCACCTCAGCGTGCGGTTCTGAGTGCAAGGCTGTCTACACTGGGGCTCCTCCTACCACCTCCCCGGATTCTTCAGTCTCTCCCACACATGCCTGCCCAGTCCCAACTCCTCAGGGTCATCCCCACCCCAGGCTCTGGGGTTGCAAGGCTGAAGGAGGCAGGGGGAGAAATTTCAGCCAGAGGGGCTGGAGGTCAGTCCCTCATAAACCTGTGTCAGTAGGAAACACCCTCAGGGAAGAGGGTGAAGATGGCGTGGAGTGATCATGGCCTGTCCAGACCATGGGTTGCCTGAGGGGGTGTGTCCTGGAGCTGGGCCCTCTTGGGCTTGGTCTCCCTGGGGTCTGGAACAGGAGTAGGTGCCCCTGAGCCGGTCCCTCCCCTTCTCTCTGGGGGTCCCAAGCAAACCTGGAGATCTTGGTGGGAGGCAGATGGGAGAGCCTCCAGACTGAGAGGGTTCTGGGTGTCACTGAGGCCCAGCTACCTAACAACTCACCACCCTTCCAGAGTGGCCCTGTCAGCTGGGCCCCCCAGAGAGGGGAGCCTGGGCCAAGGCACCAACCTGGGCAGCCCGGGCCTGCCATGCCCACAGCGGGGCCAGAGCTGGCGGCGCCTCACCAGCATGGCCAGCAGAAACAACACGAGGATCTGAAAGAAGAGCACAGAGGCGGGGCTAGGGTGCCTAGGCCTTCCCCAGGGGCTGAGTCAGAGCCCTTGGCCCTGGGAGCCCCCTAACCCCCATGCACACTTGGGCGGCATGCTGGGGACTGGCAACTAGGTGACAGAAGTTTGAGAGGTTAGACTCTGTCTGCGTCCTGGTTTGGGTCCCTGCCCTGGGAGAACTCCCAGTACCACCCTGCCCCCCACCCACGTTGAGGCTCCAACGTCTCTCTTCACCACCTCAGCCTACATACTTCTATTCAGGCTGGCAGAAGGTCAGTTGGGACTCACCGACAGCACGGCCAGGCAGGTGTGGTAGAGGCTGGGTGGCACATTGGGCTGGCAGGAGGGGACCAGCCTGCAGAGCAAGTGAAGGCTGGTCAGGCCGAGGTAGGGAAACCCCAGGTGTACGGCCAGGTCTGGGGTTCCAGGCTCCCTATGCTGGGGCTCTACTCATCACCTCCCTTGACCCCTCTGATCGCGCAAACACAGTTCCATCTTCTCAGAGCTGTTCTGGGCCCCATCACCCTACGGGATGCGGGTCCCATACCAAGGCTTCAGGTTACAGGGCTGAAGGAGACAGAGGACTCCCGGGGGAAGACATGGGAGAAACAGAATGGGTCAACTCAGCCTTTCTCTCCATCCAGGCTCACTTCATTCCTCCCTCCTCCAGGAAGCCCCCTGGACTGCTCCAGGTGTCAAAGGCCTCTTCTCCAAACTGCGGCTGAGCATACCACCTGGATCCAGCAATCAAGCACTTGGTTCTGTGATCTGCCTTTCACTCACTGGTATCTGAGTTTGGTCTGTCTGTGACTGGAATGATCGACCTTGGTCTTCCAGGATTTATGTCTCTACTTGTTTTACTTTTGCTAAGGGCTGAGTCATGTGTCAGAGAAAGGGATCAGGTGGAAGCCCTGAGCTCAGGATTGGACCTGAACCTAGAAGAGCAGATAGGATTGGGTTCCTGGGGGAGGGCTAGACCTCTGGGTTTGCCCAGCCAGAGCCTGGGGGCGACAGTAGGAGGTCACCAGTGTGGACGGGGCCACCAAGTTCTGGCGGACGAGGCATCAGAGGAAGCTCCTGCTGCAGCTGGGCCTGCCCAGGGATAGGGGTAGAGGGCTCACCCACCCTGCTGGGCTTCTTCCCCTGTGTGGACAAGATGAATCTCAGGGGTGAACCTGAGGACTCTGCTTCCTGACCCAGGCTTCCTGAGCTTGGAAATCCCGGAGAGTGAGCAGCAGGAAAGACCCCAGTTGCGTGGGCTTGTCTTTCGGGTGGCAGGGTACAGAACAAGCCTTTTTTGTGCAACTTCTTGGCCCAGGCAGCTCCAGCCTCTTTCCAAAGCAGAATAGTGCTCGTGGTAGAGTAGGTGCCACAGGGGATCAGGTTCCTTCTATCTGCACTCAGGCCTCACACACCCCACTTACAACTCTGAGGCACCTTACTGGAGTATGTGGGGTGGGGTTTGGGTGAGGCAGGGCCCCTGACCAGCCCCAAGAGTCCAGAGCTACCACTCCTGGCCATCTCTGCTGGCATCTCATCACTTGACAAAGTGACTCAATCATGCCCCCACACCCCGGCCCAGCCAGAGCAGGGGCTCAGCAAACTGCGCCTGGGCAGCCTGATCCTTTCCCATTCATCCTAGACCAGAAGGCACCCGGGACCCCTCCAGGGCCCTGTCTGGGGGAATCACCGGCCTTTCTGTACTACCTGGCACCTGCCTCCATCTACCCTTTATTTAGCTCCATTTGGCTGAGACTCATGGACCCTCAAATGTTTGAGGTCTGGGCAACAGAAATTTGGCTGAGCAAGCGTTTGGCTGATGGCTTGTGGACCCATGTTTCGTGCCGCGGGGCAGACAAGATGGCACAGGCACAAAGAACACCACGGAGGCGCGGGTGGGAGCCTGGTCCTTGAGGGAGCACAAGCAGATGAGGATGAAGAGGGGGAGACATTTGGGGCAAGGCTCAGGGCGGGCGGTATTTGAGTTTGGGAGATGGTTAGCATCTCTTCAGGCAAACCAGGGCCAAGGGAGCTCCATGTGGAGGACAGAACGGGAGAAAGTGCAGTGGCGGGCAGCAGCGAGTGGAGCTGGGGCCGCACAAGGCTTTCAGCTTGATTGGAGCCCAGAAGGCAGGCTGAGGGCCGGTTACAGCAGGCCTGGGAGGCACTGAGAGTGTTTAAGCAGGACAGTGTTCCAGATTCTAGGAGATTTCTGTGGCTAGATTTGAAGGACTTCCCCGGTGGTTCAGTGGTTAGGAATCCACCTCCCAACACAGGGGACGTGGGTTCAACCCCTGGTCAGAGAACTAAGATTCCACACGCTGTGTGGGGCAACCAAGCCCACACACTGCAACAGCTGAGCCCGAGTGCTCTGGGGCCTGTGTGCAGCGGCTAAGACCCAAATAAATGCAGCCAAATAAATAAACATTAAAAACAAAATATCAGCCTAGTACTTACTAAGCATTGAGTACTGCTTGTTCCACGTGCTAACTCAGTTATTACCTAGGAGGTGGATGCTATTAGGATCCTCCTCGTGTAAATGAGGAAAACAAGGCTCAGAGAGGCTAGGGGTCTTGCCCAAATCACACAGCTAGTAAAGCACCAGAGCCAGGATTCAAGCTGAGGTAGTGTGACTCCAGTAGCCGCAAGTGAACAGGATGTGAAAGATAAGGAGTATGTGGAAGCTACTAAGTTGAACCATATGAAACTGCCATTTCTTTACATCAAAGACAGCTGAGTATCAGCATTTTCAAATGGTTCAGCGTAAACAGTCTCAGAGGTATTTAGGAGGAAGAATTGGCATGACTTAATGTGGAGGAGCGGAGGGAAGGGGCGTTTCTGGGATGGCTGAAGGGTCCTGGGCCTTATTCCAAGATAAAGAGTGAGGACCAGAGTCAAATGGAGTCCAAGGAAGCAGAGGCCTGGTACTGGGCAATTCAGAGGTGGTGATAGGCACTTGGGGACAGAGGCCAGGCTGCCATGTGGTGAGGACAGTGGGACAAAGGAGAAGCCAGAAAACTGTTTCTAGAGTTTGGGTCTGAGTGAGAAGCTGCAGAGGGCCCCACCAAGAGCAGAGGGTAGAGCACAGCTCTGGGGGTGAGAGAGGCTGACTGTCTGGGGCGGGGGTCTGCAGGCCTGGGGTCCAGGTGGAGTCCTGCTCCCTGACCCTGTCCCCCTCCCACAGCAGAGTGACCTGCACATCACCCTGGCGTTGGCCTCGCTTGGTAGGAGGGCAGGCCATGGAGGAAGCCTCCCAGTTCCGCCTTCCAGGCAGCCCTTTGAAGTGGTGGGGAGGTGACTGACATCCTGGACAGCTGCCACAGATGTATTTGTGTCCCCAGGCTCTGGCTGGGGAGCTCAATATTGATGATGGGTGGATGACACATGAGCACAGGCAAGTAGCGCCCATAACCTGGCCGGAGGAGCCTTTGGGGGGAGGAAGGAGCCAGCCTGGCTTCTATAGATCAGTCCTATGTCCAGAGAAGAACCCAGCCAGGGCATCCGATCCCCATCAGACGCACCCGCACCCCCTTACCTCTCCAGCCAGGCCCTGGTGCCAAGGGGGCACGTGGGTCAGTGTGACCAGGAGGTTGAGTCCGTCCCGAACACTGTCACCAGTGCCCACGGCCCTGACTCCAGCCCAGTGAGGCACAGGGGGAAACCCTGTCCAGAGCACAAGGGGAAACCCTGTCCAGAGCGCCTCCAAGTTTTGGGGCACCACCTCACCGGGGTGTCTGACTCACACGGGAAGAAGTGAGTCCAAATTCGCCTCCTTGGGATTCCCCTGGGCTCCCAGCTTCCTACTCCCCACCTCCAGCAATAAGCTCAACTTGGTTGGGCCAAGTACATAGAGTCAAACAAAGTTCTTCATTCTCACCTGCAGTGGGAGAAGGGAGCTACAAATACGAGATGTCACCTACCTCAGAGGTAGTGCTGCTCGTTATCCAGTCCCTGCCACGCTTCCAATTTTATTCTAAGGCCACGTCTAAATACCAGAGCCATGGAGCTGGCTGCAGGCACCTGGCCCCAGCCAATGCCTGGGCCCTGAGGTGGCTAAGGACACAGCTTCCAACTAACGCCTTAACGGGTGAAAGTCTGTGTCCTCCTGGGGCTCCTGGGCCTCTCTCCATTCTTCTGCTTCTCTCAGCTCACACACACAAACACACATACACACACACACACACACACACACACAGAGCAGGAACCTGGGGAGCCCTAGGCTTTCAGGCAAGGGAGACAGGTACCTTGTGCTGACCGCAGGACTGCTTCCCAGGTGGTCAGAACCCCAAGTCCTCCAAACAACACTCCTTCCCCCAGGCTGGGGTGGAGCCTCCCTCCCTGCCGGGTGACCCAGGCCTAGTCAGGCCGCAGCCCGGCCCCTGGGAAGGCACTAGAGCATTTTCCCTTCTCCAGTTTTGGTTGCTGATGGAGAACAGATGTGCACACATCTGGCTGACACCGCCCACCCCCTACCCCCGGCCTACCTCACCTTTTCAGTTCCCCAAACCCTCAGACAGAGCAGGGAGGTGGGGGATGGGGCCGAGGCCAGGAACAACAATGGGAGAACTGGGCTCCGGGGCCCACGCAGGCCGGACGTCCTTGGCAGCATGGGGGCACAGGGAGGCCCAGCTCCTCTGCCAGAGTGCCCAGACTAAACAAAGATAGAGGGATCTGGGCAGAGGCCGCTCCCTCCCCTGACCTGGCCCGAGCACTCCTGCTGAAGAGAACTGGATCTCCTATCTTCACGGAGCCTCAGACCAGCCTGCTCCAACAGGGCAGCCTGTTCCCCCAGGCCTCCCCCTGACCCGGGCCTGCTCGGAGAAACTGATGCTCATTAACAGCGCCCCAGGATGGTCACCTCAGAGACCAGTAACCCCTTGAAGGCAGGCCCGACTTCCCCCAGCCACTCACCCAGCACTCTCCGTCTTGGCTATAAGCCAGAGTCACCCTGCCCGGTTGGATCTGAGTTTGCAAGAGGGGCCCCAGGAGTCTGTTTTTGAAACACACCGCAGGGAGTTCCCTGGTGGTCCAGTGGTTAGGACTCAGTGCTTTCATTGCCAGAGCCCGGATTCAGTCCCTAGCCAGGGAACTAATATCCCGCCAGCCATGTAGCATGGCACCACCATCCCCTCCCAAATAACAGTCAAAAAATAAACACACCACACAGGTGATAGTTAGGCGCCTAGCCTGGCCAAGGTCCCCCACCTCAAGTATCTTAACACCAGCGTGAGGGCTGTTCTCGCAGAACAGAGGAGGAGCTGAAACCCAGAGAGGCTGTGACTTGCCGAGGGTCCACACAGCGAATGAGCAACAGAGTCCCTCTTAGCAATCCTTGCTCAGGGTCTCCTCACCCGCCCCCCAATATCAGTAACCTCTGCCACACCCCACATGCTGGCCAAGAAGAGCCAGATAGAGTCCAACTCACCCCTCGGGCTGGAGCTCCTGGCCACCCTGGGGCTCGTCGATGTACCAGCTGTCATAGGAATCCTCGCTGTCAGTGGCCCCGGAGGAGGTCTGGTTCCCTGCCGCCTGGGTGGACATCCTCAAGCCCTTCTCCTCTGACCCCAAAGAAGAGGGAAAAAGCCACTACAGATGTGAAAAGAGGCTTAGGGGGGAAAAAAAAGAAGAAAGAAAAGAAAACCCAAACAAAGAAACGTTTCTCTTTAATCCTAAAGGTTACTTTCTTGCTTTTAGCTCTCTGGGAAAAGCCCGTTTGGGAGTGAGGGCTGCAAGAGGAGGGAAGGGCTTCTCCTGTCCCCTCCTGTCCCTTCCCGCCCAGTCTCGTGTGGTCCTGCGGGGTCGGTGCCCCCCGGGGGTCCCTGGGCTCTTGCTAGAGCACCTGTCTGTCTCTTTGTGACTGGCCACGGGTAGGCTTTGCCTCAAAGCACCATTTTCAAGGAAGTTTTATCCAATCCAAGCTGCCCAGAGAGACCTCCCCCCTTCCTTCCCCTCCTCCCACCCACCCAGATGGACCCACAGACACACACTCAAGGAAGGACCAGGGAGGAAGAAGCTGCAGAGATGAAAGGGTGGGCGGGCAGCGGGCGGGCTCAGCACACCCGGCTGGACTCTCCCAGCTGGGCTCCTGTCCCCTCCCGCTCTCGGGGGTCCTGCCCAATCCCCTCCCCTTTGTTCAGGTTCCCTGGAGACCATCCCCCAGCCTCAGCCTGCCCCTCGCTGGACCCTGTGGGCGCCAGTGATGGGAACATACCCAGGGTCCTCGCAAGCCCCCCTCCCAGAGGTGGAGGCCCGGCTCCACTGGCGGTCCGAGCCGGGGAAGAGCGTGGCCTGGAGGGCCGGCACCTGACTGCACCCACATACCTGCCTTCCATGCCTGCCCCAAATCGCTCACACCTTTGCCCAGCACATCTACTGGGCCCCTACTTACAAGTCAGGCATTCCGGCAACCCAGGGAGACTGCTGGGGCTGGGCCAGGGGTGGAGGCAGGGGAGGGAGCCCGTCCGTTCCTTCTCCTGGAGGAACATGTGTCCCTCGCGGGTAAAACCTTTTTGTTTCTCCAACTTGATTTCACAAGGAGATAACTCACCCCCACAAGGCATTTAAATTAGTCCTTTAAACTCGAACCAGACCCGTGGGTAGGCAAGAGCCCTGCCTGCCTCCTGTTCCTCCCAGAGTGTGGGGTGTGGGTGAGGAAGGCAGGAATGGGGGCTCCTCTCCCCTTCCTGGTCCCCAACTGTGGGTGGGAGTACAGCAAGATACAGAAGAGGCAGAGAGCGGTTCTCAGGACCCTACTCCTGGGTGGGAGTCAGACCCCCTCCCTGAACTTTTGAGGGTCCCTGTCCTTTCAATACCCCACAGGTGCCTGAGCCACTGCCTTACCCAGCTAAGGCATTCATTCAACAAGCTTCGGAAAAGGACATTTATCTATTTATTGTTTTAACACAAATTCACTGAACATCTACTAAGTGCCAGCACTGTTTGGGGCCCTGTGACAGGAAAGTCTACAGTTTAGGAGGATGAAGCAGTTTAGGAGGAGGCGGTAAATAAGCTAGAATCTGAAGGTTACAAAGGGAACACAGATTGCCCTGATGTACACCACAAGAAACTGAATTTGGTCTGAAAGGACGAGTTGGGTGGGCTAGAGGGAAGCATGTTCCTGATAGACAGAACAGCCTGAGTGATGCTCAGAAGGGTCAGAGCTTGAGATCCTAAAAGCTGTCCTTCCAAATTCTGTAGCCAGGCCCACCAAGCCTTCCAGAATTAGGACATGATTTTGCTCTGTTGGCCTTGGCTCCTCCCTCTCCTTCCCAATGGCCCCTCTTCCAGGAAGAGGGCTCCGGCCACCCCTCCCCTCCCCAAAAGAGACGTCAGTATCTTGCTGACTCAGAGCTGAACCTGAACTTTGATGCAACACAGGAGCCCACACTGCCCATCTGATTCCAGGCATTTGGGGGTGAATCCTGCCTCCCAGGCCCCGCTACAATCTCCTAAGGACAGAGCTGGGTCTCTGCTCCTCTGCCCTCCTTCCCCCGATGCACAGTAGCCTGGGGCCACACAGGCTATCTAAACTGGGTTTGGCTCGCTGCCTGCTCTGGTGACCATGACTCCTCCATGGGCCTGTCTCGTGCAGGCTGCTGTTTCTCCAGGCAGGTTTCCACAGCCCTCTGCTCCAGCACCCACGCCCACCTTCCCTTCACTGCTCAGGAGTCTTAGACCCGTAGCTTGTATGCATGCTCGCTAGGTTGCTTCAGTAGTGTCCGACTCTTTGTGACCCTATGGACTGTAGCCCACTGTCTATGGGATTCTCCAGGTAAGAATACTGGACTGGGTTGCCATGCCCTCCTCCAGGGGATCTTTTAGGGAACAGCTAACTCTCTGATGTTAAATCCCCCTCCTGATTCCTCCAACAACTGGAATTCAGTCTGTGCTGGGGAGCTCACTTGCTCTACCAGGTAGAGAAGTTCGGAGCTGGATAAATGCCCATTAGAAACTGCTTCCTACCCTGCGGGGAGCCTGAATCTGCCTTCCCAGTCTGGTTTGTTCATCCCCTCCTTCATTCAACAGCTCTAACTGCAGGCCGATTATGTGCCAGGCAAGGTTCTCCACACTGAGAATAGAGCAGCGAGCAAGACAGAGAAAGTTCTGCACCCCAGGGACCTTCATGTGTAGTAGGGGCGGGGAGAAAGAACATGTGTCACGTGTGCTGAAAGGGAAAATAAAATGAGAGGAGGGAGGAGAGACAGATAGACAGAAGCAGGTTATTTTCGGCAGGATGCTGAGGACAGGCCAGGTGAGAAGGTGATGTTTGAGCAGACACCTGAATGAAGGTGGGCACCCAGATAGGCGCTGAGGAAAGGCATTCACGCTGCCTGGAGGGGCCTCCATCAGCCTCAGGGGCTGCAGCCAGACCAGCAGGGAGGGGCCCAAGCTACAAGGTCCAGGCTTAGCCCCTTCCCCATAGCACCCTTTCCTGACCCAAAGCCTGCTCTGCTTCCAAAGAGACCTCAAGTGGAGACTGTGCCTCCTCCCAGGACTAGCCCGGTGCCCATGCAGAAAATGCAGAGACCACTTTCAGGAAGGCCCTAAGCAGAGGTGAGGAAATGATGAGCTTCGCCTCTCTCCCCAGGTCCAGGCACAGTGGAGAGAGGGCAGCAGTTCCCCTAGTCAGGGCCAGGCTGAAAGTGGTAGGAAGCAGGTCCAGAAGAAAAGAGCTGGGTTTCCATATGGCAGGGAGAAGTGCCCTGGTTGGGCAGGCAACCTACCTGGATTTGAGCCCTAGGACGGGCTGTGTGACCGTGAGTGATTCCCTTGGCTTCTCTGAGTCTCAGCCCTGCCTCTCTTGCAGGATGGGGTAGGTTATCCAGCCAGGAGATTCTTTGATTGTGGGCTCTCTCCTCTCTCCAAGGCCCCCACTCCCTCCCCTCAATGACTTCATGGCCCAGGAATGTGGAGCCAGCACACCAGGCGCTGGTTGTAGTAAGAAGGTCAAAGCCACAGAGAGAAGCGATTGCCCAGGGTCCCCCATTGTCTTTCACCCACCCACCCTCTTGGCCCCCCAGTAGAGTGGCCTCCACTCTGGTGGGGGCAGGGAAACAGGCTGGGTTGAAGATCCATGGCTACTGGGTGGTTGTGGAGCTCAGGCTAGGAAGGGGACCCCACTTCTTGAGCCCAAAGCACCACCCCAGCTTGAAAGTAGGAGAGCTCACATCTGTGAAATGGAAGGTTACCACTGAGGTGTTAGGAAGGACGCAGCCCAGTCAGATTGGGAGCTGGTGAGGAAAAGTCATGAGAAAAGAAAGATGGTGATGACATGCTCCTGAATTCCTCCAAAGGCCTGGAGGCAGAGGACAGGGCAGGCCCTCTGGGGTTGGCTGTATGGGGGACTCTATCCAGAAGAGTCAGAGACCGGCACCTGCCCTCAGGAGAGGAGGGGATGTCGAGTGGAGGTACTTGAAAGACAGTGAAATCTTGGAGAAGGGAGAAGAGGGGAGGAGGAATAAAGAGATGATTTGAGCAGTCTTGGAGGCTTCCTGGAGGAGGGGGCCTGGAGCGAGGCCCAGAGGCACAGAGGCTCCGACTATAAAGAATCAGCCTGCAATGCAGGAGACCTGGGTTTGACCCCTGGGTTGGGAAGATCCCCTGGAGGGGGAAATGGCAACCCACTCCAGTATTCTTGCCTGGAGAATCCCATGGACAAAGAAGCCTAGCAGGCTGCAGTCCACAGGGTCGCAAAGAGTTGGACACGACTGAGCGACTAACACTTGAGCAGTCTTGGAGACTTCCTGGAGGAGGGGGCCTGGAGGGAGGCCTTGAGGTCAGACAGAGTCAGCAATGGCAGCAAAGATGAGGTGTGTCATAGGAGAGTTGAGAAGGGGAATTTGAGAGGCAAGGAGAGTGCAGAGCAGGGGTCAGAGATGCCTGGCACACTCAGATGAGGCCAATGCCAATACCCAAGGAATAGCCCAGGCCAACAGGGCTCCCAGCTGAATACAGATCTGAGGGTGTTCATGCTGACAGGGGGTCACTAAAAGCTTCTGGACTTGAGCAGACAAAAGTCATCTGCCATCTGGGTTTGGCACTGAGCTGCCCGGCCCTGCCCCTTGGGCTGGAGTTGGCCCATGCAGGCCTCAGGACAGGGCTTCCTTCCTCTCCGTGTTTTTGTTCAAGTTGATTAAATCTGAGGAATTTCTGCGTCCAGGAACAGAGGCCCACGTGTGTGCCTTCAGCAGCCCATGGTTATCAAAATCCTTAAAGGGCAAAGTGCTAAGCTTAAAAGGAGCTGACAGCGGGCGGGAAGCCATGAGGAAGAACCTCAGACACACCCCCAAGGACCCCCAGTTCCTCCAGAGCCCCCCACTTAGCATCTTAGCAATATCTCCAGAACTTTAATAACACCACAAGAACTCCCAGAACCCAGTGTCAACCCTTAATGAGCCCCCAGAACTTCAGTAACAGACCAGAACATCTACAACACCCGAGAACCCCAGCCACCTTCCGAGGACCCTCAAACTCTGGCAGATCAGGCATGGGTGGGGCAAGATGGTCAAAATCATAGTGGGTAGGTTCAAAAGGCCCAGAGACCCCTCACTGCTCACCACACTCCCACCCCAGCTTTTGCCTTAGAAGTCCAACTGCACCCCCTAAATTACTACAGCACCCAAACCTCAGTAACATCCCAGAGCCTCAGCAACACTCCAGTCTCCGGCAGGGAGACTGAAATCTCCCACAGCAGACAATGGCCAAGGAGTGCTTCAGTCCAGGAGTAGGGGGACAGCCCATGCCCCTGCCTGTGCAGCCCAGCCCCCCACGAGCCTGTAGATAAGCAGCGAAGGCGGGTTCAACCCCATGTGGACCTATGAGCTCTGGGTCTGTCCCCATCTACACAGTGCACTCACACACACACACACATATTGAACTGCCCCCTGCACACACAGGTACCTAATCCTAGCTCCAGACCCAGCCTGACCCCATTCAGTGGTTGGAAGGCAGCGTTACTGGCTGCTCAGCTTATGAGGGAAAAGTGTGGGATAGCTCTCTACTCCTACCTCCCTTGCCACATGGGAGCATCAGTAGCATCATCTGATATGCCCTTCTTGGAATTCTCCTGCCCCCTCACCAATAGCATCACCACAGCAAGAGAGATTGAAGCCAGAGTGCTCTGGCATGAGTGTGGGCACTGGTGGGAAGGAGGGCAGCCAGCTCTTTCAGGGGAGCAGTTGTTCTTCCCTTCCCAGAGTGCTAGGCTAGAACTGGTTCAGAGGAGGGAAGGCAGGGAGGCAGATTTCAGCTCAAGACAAAGGTAGGTTTCTTAATCTCACAGAGTAGTGAGCCCACCACAAGAGGCAGCAATCAAGAATCAGCTAGTAACATCAAGATGCTACAGAGGGTTTCCTGCCTTCAAAGGAGGACTGGTCAAAAGGCCATGAGGACTCCCCCAGCTTTAGAGGCCTGGATTCTCACTTCCTAACACCTCCTCCCTAGGATGGTACCACCGTGGTCTGGTCTTGAGATGTGGGCTTTGTGCTACCCTCCTTCCTCACTGAGGACACCGACTACTGGGCAGATCCCGAGTTCTCCTTCCTCGTTGCCTGCTGACTACAGGACAGGGCTCTCCATCAATCTCTTGCCCACTTTCAAATCCTATGTGCTCAGTCGCTTTAGTTGTGTCCAACTCTTTGTGATCCTACGGACTATAGCTCACCAGGCTTCTCTGTCCACGAGATTCTCCAGGCATGAATACTAGAGTAGGTTGCCATGCCCTCTTCCAGGGATCCCAACCCAAGGATGGAACCTGCGTCTCTGGTGTCTCCTGCATTACAGGCAGATTCCACTGAGCTACCTGGGAAGCCAACAAAGACCTTATGCAGACACAACTGTTCTGATGTCCCCCTGTCTTTTGGAGCTTGCACTAGCTCCCAGGGTACCCCAAGTCCAGCCATCTCCAGGCCTCCAACCTCATCCCCCAGAATTGCTCAACCCTACCATTCCTGCCTCCTTCCTGCCCCACGTCTTCATTTGTGCTCTGCCCCCCACCATACCTTTTCCTTGCTCCCCAACCTGTCGCAATCCTACCTGGCCCGCAGACTTGGCTCCAGCCCCACTGCCACAGCGTCCTCTTGACCTCTCCCTTCTGTATCTCTTCCTTCTCTTTAGTGATCACCCTCAGGAGTCCTGTGCCTCCGGGCAGACAGAGTACTCCCCACTACCTGGAACCTCCTCCTCTGAGCACCAGCCCCAGCTCTGGCTCGGATCCCGGAGGGATGACTGGCTGTACCGCCGTCTCAGCACTTGGCCCTGAGCAGAGTCCCCAGCACCTGCTTTAAAAGGTGTTTGATCTCCTCCCTCCCTCCAAGAAAGGCAGCTTCCTCCTTCCCACCAGTCCTGGCCCTGCCCCTCCTCCCGCCCCCCAGGCCTCCCCCGCCCCCCAGGCCTCCCCCACCCCCCAGGCCTCCTGCCTGTGATTCCGGGGATCAGAGAAGCCCAACCCACCCCCATCTCTCCAGCTCAGCCCCACAGCCCTGCTGGGGCCCCACACAACACACAGGGCGGCTTGTTTTTGGCAGAGACTCTCCAACCCCCAAACCATTTGCCCGAAACTTGATCTCCTTGGCCCTCAGTCACCTCAGTGGAGAAGCCTGCACGGGGCTTTCTTTGATGGCTGAGTTTCTCCAGCTGTGGCCCTGGGTGGGTTCAGGAACCCCCCACCTACCTCCGTTTGTCACCATCCATCACTCCCGGGGGCCATTGCCTGATGAATTGCACCAGGCCGGAGGGGAACCAACCAGCTAATCTTTTAATAACCCGATCAGCATCCTGCTGCTGCCCAGCTGGGCTGAGGGCCCTGACCCTGGGAAGAGGGGAATCTGTCACACTTTCATGGGGCCTTGGGGCTCAAAATTCAGGTAGGATCCATTCCGGGGGAGAGCCTAAAGCATCTCTTGAAGAGCTTTCTTTCTATTCTAGAAGGCTGGGGTTTTGGGGGCTGCTATTCACCCCAAGCACAACCCCCAAGGCTGCAGGAACAGTCGCCCCATCCCTGTCCCTGAGTTGGGAAGGAGGGATGTTTGGATCAGATTTTCCCATCCTCTCCCCTCCCCACTCCCCCTAGGAGGGGTGACCTGGAAGGGTGTGAACCAGATAGGGAAGGAAAACAGGGCTCAGAAGATGCAAACATATGGTGCTATGGTAGTCAGGGAGGGAAGGAATGAAGGTGGGGACCAGAAGCAGGGCCCTCAATTCCCAAGAGAAGGATACCAGGGAGGTGTCTTCTGCCTCCTCAACCTGGGAAGGGGATCCAGTCAATGAAAGGGTGGGGCAGCCTAGGCACCAATTAGAATGTGAAATTGGCTTCTGGTGATGGCACAGACCCCAGAACAGGACTTCCGTGGCGGTCCAGTGGTTAAGAATCCACCTGCCAATGCAGGGAATGTGAGTTTGAACCCTGGGTGAGGGAAGATCCCACTTGCCATGAAGCAACTAAGCCTGTCCCCACAACTACTGAAGCCCACGTGCTGAGCCCATGCTCTGCGACAAGAGAGTAGCCCCCACTCACCCAATTAGAGAAAGGCCGCACACAGCAACGAAGACCCAGCACGGCCAAATAAATACATTAAAAAAAAAAGACCCCAGAACAGCGGGCACAGAAACGAGGATGTTGCCAGAGCTGTGCCTGCCAAACGGGAGGGAGGGCAGGAGGACAGGAGGGAGATGGAGCCGTCCAAGCCAGGATGGAAGGGGTCTCTGACCTGACTGTTATCTTCCCCATGGAGGATTTTCACAGAAAGGGTTAAACCCCCAACACGAGGAGAAAATTCAACTTTGGCCCATTTTTAGAAATCTGTCCTCAAGGACCACTTGTATATATATGCAGAGAAGATGCCCAAGACTGTCAGTAATGTACTAATTTGTCAACAAGCCCAATATCCATCAATAAACTTTGATAAGTCTGTATGGTAAGGTACTGTTCAACCATCACAGAGTGAGGTACCTCCTCGTGAACCAACAAGGTAGAGCTCCAAGGCAGAACGCCATGCAATAACCAAAAAGGCAAGTTGCAGAACGCTATATGCATATGTTCCTTTAAACTAGGTACATATTGTATGTGTGTGTGTTGTATGTATCTCTGTAAACACACAAAATGAAATGGACAGACACACATCAAACTGTCCACAGTGATCACACTCAGGGGAAGGATGAGTTTGGGGAAATGAAGGGCGATTTTCACTAATAAAAACTATTATCTGTCTTTAGTAAACAAAGGAAAACATTGTAAGGCTGCGTGGACGCTGCTGTGAGGAGCTGTGACACCATCACTGAACTGTGTGAAATGGATTCTGTCCCCAGTCTAGTATGGCACATTTCACAGTATTCCTTGAAGTTAGATGCAACCCTGTGTTCTACGTATTAGCCAATAAGATGGAAAAAGAAATGCTGAGCATGACTTCCAAAGAGCTGTTCTTTTAAAGAGGGGTGGTTTCTTTAGCCCTTCCTTCTTCCAATCGGTTGAAATGTGCTTGTGATGGCTGGCCCACAGGCAGCCATCTTGGACTATAAGGTAAAGGTAATGAGTTAAGTAGGAAAGAGCAGTAAGTTAGCGGCAAAAACAGAGTCTGAGTTAAGACCACATCCTAGGGCTGGAGGAGACCTCAGAGACCCCTGCCTGAACCCACATCCAGAGGAAACAGAACCAGAGGGGGCACGGGATGTGTCAGGGGCAGCGACTGAGCTAGCAGAAGCGTTGCCAGAGGTCCCCCACCCCATCCCACCCACACATACACACAGAGCTCACGGTTCTTTCCCCAGAAACCTCCCTCCCCAGAGCTTTAATGCTGCTCCGTTGTGTGACTAGGAGACTCCCTCTGGGGCCCAGTCTCAGGGTTGAGTGAAGGCCCCCACAGTTGCTTAAGTGACGGGCCTGGGACATACCTCTCAGGACTCTGACTCTGGTGAGGACATAGCAGAACCTCTGCCCACCGGTGGGCCTGTCTGTCAGTTTCTCCTACTTGCTTTCTCTCTCTCTCTCTGTCCTGCCTTCTTGTCTGTCCCCATCCATTAGCGCCTCTTTTCGTCCTGGTTATTGTCTCTCTAGCCCACCCGCTCTCTGTCCACCTCAGTCTGCTCGTCTGCTGTCTGCCCTGTGTGTCTCTGCCTCGATCTCTCTTGTCGATCTCTGTCTCTCTCTGGTCTTCCTGGTTTTCCCTTTCTGTTTCGCTCCTGCTCCCATATTGTCTCTCTTTCCATCTCCCTCTCTGAGCCTGACTGTGAAGCACACCTCTCTCCTCAACACTTCGGGCAGTACGTTTCGTTCGGTCACGCTGTGTGCTGACTCGATGCCGCCCCTGCCAGCTCCTGCCTCCTCTCTCCCCCTCTACCTGCTCTGTCTGCCTTTGGCCCCCAGGCAGGCTGGACGCCTTCTCGGGGGGTTGAGTCCTTGAAGCCAGTGGGGCAGCTGGGCAATTGGGCACACAGAAGGCAAAGCTCAGTGCTGAGGATGCTGGTGGAGAGGCTAGCAACTGCTGCCTCCTGCGACCCCAGAACTTTATCCCTTCTGACCAAGGCTGTCAGAGTGGGCTGTTGGGGTGAGCCCAGGGACCATGGGTATGACTCTAGCTCAGGCCTGGCTGAAGGCCAGAGCCAGAGGGCTTCAGGAATGACCCAAGACCTCCTGTGTTCCATGCTGGCACCTGGAGCAAAAAGCTACCAGGGGAAGGGTATGTACACTGATGGGTTCGGAGGCTTAGGGACTGGATCAGTCACCACTCGGACAGGAGAGTTTCAAGGTAGCCATGTTCCAATCCTGACCACCACAATCAAAGGAGGGAAGAAACCAGGCTTCTAATTTTGCCTTTATCACTCACTAGCTGAGTGACGACAAATAAGGTCCTTTCCAGCCCTGGGCCTCAGTTTTCCCATCTGTGCAATGGATAGAAGCAGGCTGCTGTTTCACTTTGTTGGTCTGGATGATTCTATCACCCCATGAATCTCTGGCACTGTGGATTTGAAGGGAGTAGGGTATGGGGCTCAGATGGTTTCACTGTTGGGGAGGGGAGGCTAACTGGAGAGGGGCTGGGGGCTGAAATCCCAGTGTGAAGCAGTGATGATCATATGATCCCACTGGCCTGGGAATCAGGAAGTCTGAGGTACGGATCTGTCCCTTCACTCATCCACCTGGTCTCTCTTTGTGTCCATTTTCCCTTCTGTAGAAGGGGATAGTAGTCCAAGCCCCCAGGCCTCAGGAGGACCCAGTGAACTCCTCCTGGTCCCTGCCAGGAGGACTCAGCTCAGAGTGCAGAGGTGAGGGGTGAGGAAGTGGGGAGTTGGAGGTGGGCCTTGGGAGGTGGGGGTCTTCGGGCTCACAGGAGCCAGGGGGGCTGTCAGCAGGGGAGCTATTGTGGGAAGCAGGAAGGGGGCTGTCTGGAGTGGGCTAATCACAGACTGTGGCTCTTCCAGACAAAGCCAGCAGCCTCTGAATGGCCACTCTTCTGGAGAAGAAAGAACACTTGGCCCCATTAAGGCCTTGCATGCTGGAATTGTGGAAAGCAGCCTGGAAGTCAGCCCCGTTGCCTCCTCTCCTCACCCCACACCCCCTGCCCCTTCTTGGCTCCTTCTGTGGGAGTCAGGCTTCTTCCTAGAGTTAAAACCTTTTGAAAAACCACAGGAGGCTGAATCAGGGAGGCAGCTGGGAACAGAGAAAATACTAAGAAGGGAGTCAAGACCTGGTCCTGCTCTACTATCCTGGGCTCAGTTTTTTCATCAGTAAAATGGGGGTACTATCCTGTCCTGACCTGATAAAATTCATGAGATGCCCAGACTTTCTTGGTGGAACAGAGGCTGGGCTCAGAGAAGCCTGAGAATTAGGAACAGGCCTGCTGCCCTGCCACTTGCTCCCCTCGCTCCTGGCACCAGCCTGTCCCCTGAGATACCAGGATGCATCTCTGAGTCCAAGTGGGGGTCAAAAGCCCAAAATGGTCTTCATTATCACAGATGGGTTCCAGATGAAATGGCCAAAAGAACTATTTCCTGTTCTTTCATGCGCCCACGGGCTTCCCAGGTGGCTCAGTGGTAAAGAATCCCCTTGCCAATGTAGGAGACAATGTAGGATTCGATCCCTGTGTTGGGAAGATTCCCTGGAATAGGAAATGACAACCCAATCCAGTCTTCTTGCCTGGCAAATTCCATGGACAGAGAAGCCTGGCAGGCTACAGTCCATGGCATCGTAAAGAGCTGCACACGACTGAGCATGCTCACATGCTTAAACGCACAAGCCAAAGCTGGGTTGGGTCTGTCCTTCAATTCTTCCTTCTTTCCCTCCCTCCCTCCCTTTCCTCCTCCCACTCTCCCTTCCTACCTTTCTTTCTACAAGGCTTTAAGTTCTCCCAGTCACCTATCCTTTGCCCAGCCCTGTCCTGGGCACACAGACATGATTCCTGAAAAACCTTCAGTGGAGCATGGGCAAGACATCATTTGAATATGCAGTGTGTGGCAACCGGGTGGAGTCAACAACCTGATTCCAGAGGAGGAGGCTATTAGCCAGACTGGAGGGTGAGTAGGGTGACATCAGGGGACCCTGGGCAATCTGGCAGAGAAAACAGCCCCAGCAAAGACGGGAAGGGGAGACAGGGCAGGCCTGGCCTGGGGCAAGAGTGAGCCCTCCCCAGGACACTAAGTGGAATGAAATAAGTCGGCCACCAAAGGACAAGTACCATGTGATTCCACTTACCTGAGGTGCCTAGAGTAATCTCATTCATAGAGACAGAAAGTAGCCTGGTGCTTGCCAGAGGCTAGGGGAAGGGAAGTGGAAAGATGTTGTGTAATGGTGTAGAGTTTCAATTTTACAAGATGAAGAAAGCTCTGGAGCTTGGTTGCACAACAAAGTAAATATCCTTAACACTACTGAACTTGCACACTTAAAAATGGTCAAGATGGTCAGTTTTATCTTATGTATGTGTGCATGTGTGCGTGCTAAGTCACTTCAGTCATGTCCGACTCTTTGCGACCCTATGGACTGTAGCCAACCAGGCTCCTCTGTCCATGGGATTCCCCAGGCAAGAATACTGTAGTGGGTTGCCCTGCCCTCCTGCAGGGAATATTTCCAACCCAGGGATTATCCCAGGTCTCCTGCATTACAGGCAGATTCTTTACTGTCTGAGCCACCAGGAAAGCCCTGATATTACATATTATTTTATCACAAGTTAAAACCAAAAACAAAAAACAGTCACATATACACACCAAAACATGAGTTTTACCCAGAGACTAAGGAGGGGAGGGGAGGCTAGAAACGGGAGGGGTGGGGTGTCAGATGCAGAGGGTCCTCAAACTACACTATCGCTGACATAGTCATCTCAGATCCTCTGTGGAAAGCTGGAGGGAGGGAAAGAAGAGAGGAAGGGGAAAGAGGGAAGCATTGAGGAAGGGACTCAGGACAGTCCAAAGGACAGTGGTGTGCACGGGGCCGGCCTGCAGGAACAAGGGTCTGGGTGCAGTGCAGAGGTTTGTCTGAGGGCAGAAGAGACTGGTTCCCATCTTGTAACATCTCTAACGGTCACTTCAAACATGCAAGAGAAGAGGATCACTGAACCTCCAAAACTTCAGACCTAGAAGAAGCATACCATGGCTTATGGACTCAGGCTGGTTGGTCAGGCCCAGTTGTGGAGACAAAGGTTTCTCAGTAACCTCTGCCAGCCAAAACGGCCAGACTGTGGCCTTTCCCAATATGACTTACAGAGTTTGAGACCACCAGAATTCATCTGGGAAGACTTATCCATCTGACTCCTACCCATAATACAGATTGGTCCACTGATATCCAGAGAGGGAAAGGAATCTGCCCATGATGACCTGCAAGTTAGGTGACTACATCTCTGGTCTTAGGAACCCTCTCTGTCTCAGTTTCTCCTTGGAGGAGCTGAAGAAACTGAATTTTAATCATTGCAGAGGAAGCCTACCACATACACCAGGGCCCTTAGCTGGACTGGCCAAACCATCTTTAGACTGTATGTGTCAGTCATGTTTGACTCTTTGTGACCCTCCATGGACTGTGGTCCACCAGGCTTCTCTGTCCATGGAATTCTTCAGGCAAGAATACTGGAGTGGGTTGCCAGTCCCTTCTCCAGGGGATCTTCCTAACCAGGGATCAAACCCAGGTCTCCTGCATTGCAGGCAGATTCCTTACCATCTGAGCCACCAGGGAAGCCCACCTGTAGACTGGTTCCCTTATTTTTTGAGAATGATGCCTTCCAGTCAAGATGACTTCAAATGAATGCTTTTGGGTGAAATCTATGCTGTCCATAAATCCACTCTTTAGTCTCAGAACTTTACTTCTAGAGTCTTAAGGTACAGAAGTCCTGAACAGTATGATTGAAATCCATGAGCCAGTCCCAGGACATGTTTAGTAGGGGGAAATGTAGATAGATTTAGAATCTCTAGGTTCAGATCTCAACTCTGCTTCTTACTAGCCACATTATCTAAGATTCTCTCAGCCTCAGATTCTTTATATGTAAGATGAGGACAATTATATCTATCTCACAGAGCCATACAATGTCTGTACCTGTAGCTGCTCAATGAAGAACCACATAGTGTCTGGTACCCAGTAGCTGCTCAATGAAGAGCATGAGAAATGATGGTGAGGATACTGGCTAAGGAGGAGAATGATGATAGTGGTGCTGATGACGGTTGTACTGGTGGGGATGGTAGAGATGGCTCTTACTGAGGAGTGTTCAGAATCCCCCCTCTCCCACTGGTTTCAGCAAGACCCAGGGTGAGGAAGGATGGGTTCCAGCTTGACAATTCTTTGGTCAAGAATTGTGGCAAGCTCTGGGCTCTCTGTAAAGAGAAACTGTGCCCCATATTCTGTTTTGATTCAGAAGGTTAACAAACTGGTTCTAGAAACAGGTATTAAGGGTATGTTCCCAGGGAACAGACATTTCCCTAACTCAAGATCTCCAAGGAATGAATAGGCATGTGGAAACAGGCTTTCATGGAAATGGGAAGTCCTGATTACCCCATAGCCACATGCTCCCCACACAGGGATAAGTACTCCTTAACCCTGACCCTGCTCGAATTTTTCCATAGAACTTATCATCATCTAGCAGACATCACTGTTCACTTATTTTCTATATTTAGTGTTTACTTGGATCTGCCCCACCTCCCTCACTCACTAGAAGATAAGCTTCAGGAGGGCAAGAATCTTTGGCTCACTGCTATGCTCTTGATGCTGAAAATAGTGCCTGGCACATAAGACATGCTCAATAAATATTTGTTGAATGAACAAACAGGAGGGATAATGAATGAATAAACGGGAGAAATCTACTGTTGCCTTTGTTCCCTGGGATAGGCCCAGCTTCCTAACTTGTTACCGGGTTCTCCACAAACAAACAGAAAGGTGGGGTGTGGCCCTGAGTGCCCAGCATGTAGGTTTTTAGACTGGGCCCAGGTAGGAACTGTGGGTGGAAGGGGGCTGTGTTGAGCCCAGGGGTCAGTCCCCAACACAGGCAAGGCCTTCAGGGAGCCTGAACCCCAGGTCCCTACATCCCTGCTGATGAGTGAGGAAAAGACACTGGACCTGGAGTTCAAAGTCTTAAATGTGGGGTTTAATGAGGAGGGCAGGTATGACCTCTGGCTGTCAACTGAGAACCCCCTGCAGGCCTGCTCTGGGGCTGGGGTGCAGCTGCAGGTGATTGATGGGGACCCCCTCCCCACCTACTCTGCTGTCACTGATGTTGTTGAGCCGAAAGACCCTGGGCAGAGCCTCACCCTCACCAGGAACAAATTAGTCTTTACTTTTCCTAAAGGTATGAAGTAAAGGTGGTGGCTGGGGAGGGACAGAGACCCTGCAAATCCTGCCCAGCCCCAGTCAGGGACTCCAGGGACCTCAAGGGAAACAGGAGGGGCAGGGGCAGAGCTCTAGACTGAACCCACAGCTCTGCAGGTGAGACTGATGCCAAAGCTGACCCTCTGTGAGCCCCTGCCTCCTTCAGGGTAGCCTGGGGATGCTGATGCTGGTCAGGGTCAGATCAGGAAGGAATGCAAGGAAAGGTGAGGAATGGCTTTGTGAAACTGTAAGAGCTGAGCACACAGCAGGGGTGGGGCCAGTCCTGCTGAGTAGCCAGTGGATGGGGCATGTGGGGTAGACAAAGAGATGGAGACCTGGGCCCTACCTTCTGGAAGATTCCAGCAAGCAGGTAGAAAGGCAGAAATTCCAAATAAAGAATATTTAAGTGATCTGGAAAGAGGAGAAAATCCATGCCTAGCTTGTGAGGCCAGCAGAGGCTTCCTGGAGGAGGAGGCAGTGAGGGAATGGGGAAACTAAGTCCCAGGCTTTCACGTGGTTGGAAATCAGGGTCAGGTTGATCTCCTCCCGGGGTGGCAGGACCCAGGATCATGTCACAGGCTAGGAGCCCTCGGCTCCCCACATGAGTAAAGGGAGGAGGCCATGGGTAGGGCCTGACAAAGGGTCATCCTCAAGAAACTCTTAGCCACGCCTGGCTTCAATTCGAAGGCCAAGCCGCCCAGGTTTCTCAGGGGCCCTGCCTGTCATCCTCATCCCCTGGGGGAGGCAGAGAGAGAGATTCCAGAGTCCATCTCTGGGATCCACATTCCCTACCCAGGTTTCTGCAAGAATGATGGACAGCACGACGCATAATTGCATGTAGAGGCGCTGAGCCTAGGCAGGGCCTCGGGAAGGCGGCCCAGTGGGTGGTCATGGCCGTCTTCCCCATCTACCCACTCCCAGACCAGCCCCGTATGAACCGCTCCGCGCGGGACAGGAACACGAGGACGTGTACTGCTACTGCGGCAACCCGGCTCTGCTCCAAGCCAGTGCAGACCCCACGGCCCACCACTGAGGGCACCTGGCTTACAGGGTGGCCTTCTACATGCACCCCGCCCCTCAGCCTCCTGCCACAAACTGCCATCCTGTGCCAGCCAGCTGGAACCAATGTCACCGCACACAGAGCCCCAGCTGCCCCGGCTGCAGGTAGGTGCCCATCAGGTTCTAGCACCACTGCTCCTAGTTAGAAAACCCTGTGTCTCTGATGAGCCTGGCTGCCCCACAGTCCTTCACTGAGCACAGCAGAACTTCCCCAGGTTGCCTCATTGGCTTCTGAAGAACAAGCAGTCTGAGGGTGGAAAGGGGAGTTCCAGTCTGAAGTGGGAGACAGAATGGAGCAAACAAAGGCTGCACAGATCAAGGACGTCACTGGGTGGGGTTTTTTGCCCAGTGGGTGAGTGTCCCCAGAGACACTTCAGTTCTCAAACTCACTCTCCCATGTTCTCACTGGGTTTCAAGGGAGGCCTGGAGTGACCAGGAGACAGAAGTCTCTCTTTTCCCTCCCTCAACCCCATCTAGCTTCCACCACAACCAGGCAGGACTCAGCCCTGAACTGGGACCCTGGCAGCCTCAGGCCCAGGTGAGGGGATCTGGCTTTTGTCCAAGCTAAGGAGGATTCATTCCCCAATGTGGTAGTGTTCTGCAACCAGACAGTGTATCTGGTGGGCCTCGCAGCCAGTGTAGATAGAGGCTAGTAGAGCAAGCAGCCCATTTCACAGGTGGAGAAACTAAGGCTCATCCCCCAAGGATGCTTGATTCCATCTAATGCCAGCCACATTTCCTAGGGACCTTACTGCACACTAGCGCATGGGATCCAAAGCTGGGTCAAACCCTGGGTTCAAGGTGCCACCTGGCTTGAAGACAGCCTGGCACAATGTGGGGATCCTATGGGCCCAGAAGTTATATGCTGGGAGGAGAGCTCTGATGAGGGAGTGTGCAGGTCTGCATTTGAAGCCTAGGAAAGGCTTTTCAAAAGAGATGTCATTCGAGGTGAATCCTTCGTTCATTCAGGCTTCCCTGATAGCTCAGTTGGTAAAGAATCCGCCTGCAAAGCAGGAGACCCCCGTTTGATTCCTGGGTTGGAAATATCCGCTGGAGAAGGAGGCTACCCACTCCAGTATTCTTGGGCTTCCCTTGTGGCTCAGTTGGTAAAGTATCCGCCTGCAATACCAGAGACCTGGGTTCGATCCCTGGGTTGGGAAGATCCCCTGGAGAAGGGAAAGGCTACCCACTCCAGTATTCTGGCCTGGAGAATTCCATGGACTGTATAGTCCATGGGGTCACAAAGAGTTGGACACAACTGAGCCACTTTGACTTTCACTTTCATTCATTCATTCATTCCCTCATTGATCCATTCATTCATCCATCAAACATTTGTTAAGTACTGACTCTCTCAGATTCCATGCTAGGTGAATAAGATTTAGGAATGGTAACTGTGGGCTTTGAGGAGTATATTCCAAGGAGGAGTGACCAGAATAAGCTGACTGAGAAGGAAAGGGTTTGTCCGGCAGAAGAAATGAGCTGAGGTTGAAACCAAAAGTTTACAACCAAAGGTGCCTGGCTCTCTTGCAGTGCCTCCATCCCATGATGCATTGGTCTGAAGTGGAGCCCAGGGTGGTGGGCGCAGTTGGGCTGGGAGAAGGCCGATGGATGGCAGAAAGTGGAAGGAACAGTGACAAAAGAGCTAGACAGATATCCAGGTCAGGAGGCAATGGGGAGCCACCAGAGGGGTTTGTGCAGAAGAAAGACAATCTGATCCGTGGTTTAGCCAGAGTAATCTGGCAGAATGTGCCCGGACAACTGGAAGAATGGACCAGGGACCAGGGACCAATTTCTCTTGTCCAGGTCTCAGTTTGTTCCCTGGACTACTTTGGCCTCTGTTTATTTATTCGTTAGTCAGTCAATCAGCAAATACTGCTGATCACCTACTGTACGCCCAGCTCTGAGCTGGGTGCTGAGGGTACTGTGGTGAGCTTGGGAATAAAATAGATAAGGCCTGGATTCCTACATGTTCTAGAGTTTGTCACAGGACAAGATAACGCAAAAGCTCAGAGCTCAGGGAGAAGCAGTCCCGTGCTGTCTGGGTCCCTGCGTGCCCTGACCACCCGATCCAGGGGCCACGTGGACAGTTTTTGTGCAGGCTGCTCCTCTGAATGCCTCTGAGGGAGGGTGGGACTCCTGCAGGGAAGGGGGGCTGGGAGATGGCTGAGCCAGCCACCGCAGCTCTAATTTCTGTTATTTAATGCCATCATCTCCCTGCCGTTCTCCCTCTTAAAGTGTCAGATGTCTGCTTCTACCAAGACAAGAAAATGGCTTTCAAGGGAGAGGAAAATCACTTCCCTCCTAGGGGAGGGGTCAGCCATCACAACCCTGACAACAGGGCCAGGAAGCCAGTGGGGGGAACAGACAACGGAGAGGCGTCCTCCAGAGGAGAGAAGGGCTGTCTCATCTCAGGCAAACTCACCCAGCCATTCAGCATGAGAAAGGGCATCTGGCATCTTTGGAGGCTCAGAGACACAACTGGTAGGACACAGCATGACCAGGCACTCAGGGAGGGGTAGGCTTGCAGGCGGTCATCTGGACCTGTGGGCAGCTCCTTGGGGAAGTGGATCAGGCCTAGAACCACAGGGAGGGAAACCATCCTCTCTCCCCTCCTTGCAAATAGGGAAAACGAAGCCCAGGAGGGAAAGACTTAACCCAGCTCTCTTTGATTCTCAGATGAAGAGGAAGAGAAAGCAATCTAGAGGGATTGAGGGTGGCAAGAAGAAAAGACAGTGAGCAGGGGGAAGAAGAGGAGAGGAGGGAATTGCATTCTCGAATTCAGCCCAGCGTCAGCAATATCCAGTTCAAGGCCAGGAATGGATTTCTAGGCTCCAGATGCTCATGGATAGACCCAAGGCCATTTCCTTCAGGAAGACTTTCGTGCATTAATTTTGTTCCTTCCAAACTAGCCTCTGTCCTATCTGCCTCAGTTATTTCAGTCATTCAGTCTATTCAATTGAGAACTTTATTATAAACTCACAAGTTGTTCTCCAACTGTTGTGTCAGGTTTTTTTTTAAGCCAGAACTGACGATGGTCAGAGACTGAGAGATGGGGTAAGGGTGGAGCAAGGGGCAGAGGGCAAAGGATTAGGAATGCCAAGATCAAGAAAGAGTAAGGGGCGGAGGCAGGGCTCACTGTGAAGCTGCAGTGACTGACTTTGAATCACTTTGCTTCTCAGCCACAGTCCACAGGTTACAGAGCCCTAAATGGCCATGCCAGTGCTAGTCACAGGTTTCCAGAAATCCTGGAGACTCTGCTGGGACAATCCATTCCCCTAAAATAACATCTTTTCTTCAGTCCTCAAGTTACCTCCTCTGTGTGTGGGGAGCTGGGAAAGGGGTGGGGGTAGGGGGTGTGGGGGTTGGTAGTAGGGAGGGCTTACCTCCCTGAGTATTTCCTGTGTGTACAGCCAGGCCACAGACCCCAGACCCTCGGGGCCTGACCCACGAACTGGGGGACCAGGACATGCAGGCAGTGGCTGCAGAGGAAAGATTACCGCGCACAGGAGGGAACCAGCTCCAGGCTTCCTGCCAGATGCAAGGGGTGCTCCGGCGGTTTCCTTTCCAGGCAGAGCTCCGCCAGACTCATCCTGTCCCTGACGCTGCCTCCTTCACCTCTTGGCTGGTTTGAGACCATAAGGCTGTACCACCCCAGCACTCCCAAGGCCCTTTCTCCCCAGGACAAGAGAGAGTTGATCTGAGCAGAATGCGGGTGGCCTGTCCAGTGCAGGGCAGAGTAAGGTACCCAAGGATGAGGGGAGCAGCAAGTGTTAAGCCGCTCAGTCAGTGTCTGACTCTTTGCAACTCCATGGACTGTAGTCTGCCAGGCTCCTCTGTCTGTAGAATTCTCCAGGCAAGAATACTGGAGTGGGCAGCCATTCCCTTCTCCAGGGGATTTTCCCAACCCAGGGATCGAACCTAGATCTCCTGCATCCCAGGCAGATTCTTTACCGTCTGAGCCACCAGGGAAGGACAGAAAGATGAGCAAGGTGCAAGCCAAATCTGGTTCTGAGCCCTTGTGGGGGGCT
The DNA here is from genome assembly GCF_003369695.1 of Bos indicus x Bos taurus. Taxonomy (NCBI): domain Eukaryota; kingdom Metazoa; phylum Chordata; class Mammalia; order Artiodactyla; family Bovidae; genus Bos; species Bos indicus x Bos taurus. The sequence goes on along the minus strand of NC_040096.1, from coordinate 34,381,792 downwards.
CCTGCTCAACTCCTTTAAGGGCATAAGAGGCCTCTTGGGAAATAAGGGCTGGGGGAAATGGGGTGTGGGGGACGGGGGTGGGGGTGGGGAGGAGGCCACCGCAGCTTTGGGCCGGGAGCTGCAGGGCCCTCAGGGGCCGCGGGCCCTCCTCGCACCTCACTCACCTCTCTAAGAGATCCTGAAGGTGTAAGGACAAGCTCCTGCGAGCCAGGCGGAGCTATTTAAGAGGGAAACTGTGGCCTGGAAATTCCCCGTGATGAAATTTCTGGAAACATGAACTTGAAAATTCCTTGATGCGGCTCTGTGAGCCATCCTGGGGGCTCCTGCACGCTAGGCCCTGGAGCTTCCTCCCACGCAGGGGTGGGAGCGAGAATGGGAGCGGGAGGCTGGGGAGGTGTGTTCCCTCCCCTCACTTTTACCTCTTGCAAACAATCGCAGTTTTGTTTCAAGGAAATGATTCTGTTCCCGAGGAGCCTTTTAAATGACGCTTTCAAGGGTCTTTTTTTTTTTTAATTCTTTCCATTTAAAACATTTTTTTTTTTTTTTTTTTGCCCTGGAGGGGGAAAAAAGAGAGGAGAGAAAGCTAATAAAGCAATCTCCAAATGCTGAGCACCTGGCTCTAAGCCTGCGGATTCTGGTTGTAGCTTTGGCACCAACAGGCTGGGGGGCTTTCATTAAAAAGAAGCGGAGGGGAACGAGCAGTCAGTGGCCCGCCCCGCTTGCCTGCCGCCGGCTGTCCGTCTGGGTGTCTGTCTCCCTTTGTTCCCGCCTTCCTCCCCTCCCCCACCCCGTCTCGGATTCTCTCCATCCCCTTCGCTCGCAGCTCGGGCTGGCTCTCCAGCCTCGAACACTTCCAGCCCCAGGCATCCTTCTGCCTTCGGGCCAGCGCACTCCAGGCCTTCACTCTCTTCCCCTTTCTGCTCCGCTTTTCAATTTATTCTGCTTTTTATTGCTCGCTATTGCAGAGACTATTGCCCTGGAGACAGGAATGGTTCTAGTAGTGAAAGGCACACTTGGTGGATTTCATTAACATTCCTGCCCGGCTCGTCTGGGGTGGGGGCGGGGAGCTGACCCGGGAGGGCAGCTGGGGGCCTCTTTGCTCCCACCCCTACACCTCAGTGCCAGGCCTTTAGGGTCAGGGGCCTCTGCCCGACTGTACCCAGTCTTGTGGTGGAAGGGGAGGGCCCATAGCCCATTTCACAGGTGGGGAAACCGAGGCTTGGACTGCTACTAACAAGATGCGAAGGGTGAGAACAGGTTAGATAAGGACTGCCAGCCCCCTCCCCAGCTAATGCCCCAGTTCCTCGGTATTGGGGGCCCCATGTCACCCTCCCCTCTCCCTTCCTGTGCTCCATCACGTGACAGAGGCTGTGAGCAGGTCAGCTCCTCCTTGCAAATGAGGCAGTTTTATGGGCTTTAGAAAAACACTCCAATTGTTCCCTCAATTACCCTGAGCGGATTGAATATATTAATCTCTCTCTTAACTCGAGTGAGAGACTCGGCTGCTGCCCCTCCCCCAGCCACCAGCATCCCTTCACCGCACGTGCCAGGGAGTGACTCCCAATCCCTGCTCCCCTGGCCTGGGCCCCTGAGCAGGTCAGCCTGGGTCCAGGCAGCATACTTCTGCTGTGCCTAACACACACACACACACACGTGTGCACATGTGCACACTCACACATGCACACACTCATAGACACACACACACACACACTCATACACAGACACACGCGGCTGCTTTACATTTCTCTCTCAATTCGTATTGATTTTCTCCTTTGCCGCTATTTGGAAGAATTTTTTCCTTGTGTAAAGTTGATCAAGGGGCTGAGGGGGGCGGGAGGGGAATGTGGGCAGCTCCCCCTTCTGCTCCTGTGACAACTGCCTCCAGCTTAAACACACTCTGCCCCAGGCAGCCGAGCTCTGTTAAAAGCTACCTGAGGTTTCCCTTTGTAGCTCGATTTTCTTTTATTTCTGGGGAACAAAGACTCTGTCAAGGCGTTCCCAGAGAGTGCTGTCACCCATGCAGGGAAGGGTGTAGACCCATCACCAATCACCCAGGTGGAGAGGCCAGGCTGGTAGGAGAGGCGGGGCTGGCCCTGGCCGGCCCCAGGGAGGATAGGGGTGAGGGACATGGCCAGTGCCCCCTCAGGAAGAGAAAGGCTCTTGGCTATTTGTACCACAATGACCCTGCCAGCTGTCTTCTGTCCCCTCGTGCTCCTGGGTGGCACTGAAAGATTTTCTGCCCATGGAGGTCTCTGAAGGGCCTCAAATGTCCCTGAGTAAGACCTAAAAATATGTTACTGGGTGGGGGGGGGTCCCATATTTAGGTCCTTGCCCAAGCTGGTCTCTTCTCTCCCCTGGCTGATTTCCATGTCTCTGTATATGCCTCTGGAGTCGGTGCCTGAAGCTCAGAGGAGTGGGGTACAGGAGAGGTTTGGGGTCCAGCCACCTTGCAGTGAGAGGCAGGCATAGTGGGGTCAGGTGGATCTGGGTTCAGGTCAGTCTCTGGCATTTATGTAGTAGCTGGGTGACCCTGTGCAGGTTGTATAACTTCCCTCAGCCTCCATTTTCACATCTGTAAAATGGGGTGGGGCCGTTCCAATGCCCTCTATTGCTGGGAAATTAAATGACCTAGTATATGGTCAGCTTTGCCCTGCAGGCAAGGTTTAATAAATGCTCTCCTAGCCACGAGTTAGGATGTCTGCGCAAAGCAGATGGGTCTGAAATGGCCTCAGTTTCTGCATCTAGGAAAGCGGGTAGCTCTTTCATGCCTAGCTGGTCTTCCAAGGGGAGGGCATTGGGATCTTGTGAACCCCACTGTCTCTGGGACCCGGGTACCAAGTTTCCAGGTGGAGGAGGCTGGATCAGCCTGGGGTGCTGGTCTGCGAAGAAATTCCATTAGCAGATTGCTGTATCCGAGCACACCAGATGGCCCTGCTGCCCAGCCCCCATCACTGCCTTCCCTCACTCCAGCCAGGGGCTGTTGCTGACTCACACCTCCTAGAAGCTGTGTGTGTGTGTGTGTGTGTGTGTGTGTGAATGTGTGATATATGTGGGGTGAGGGGGAGATGGAGGGGAAGGGAGTACCTGTCTCTGATGTCCTCCCAGCCAGCCCAGGCCCAGCTGCTGATGGGTTCCAGAGTGGGAGTGAGGGGGGCTGTGATTGCCTTCTCATCTCCAGAAATTACCTTCATGGGAAAGGAGGAAGGAGGGGCAGGAGGGCGCAGTTGTCATGACCTTTTAAGGTCATCTTCCTCTTCTCTCCTTCACTCACACCCTTGGAAAGTGGAGGCTCCCCCAACAGACACTCTGGAACACAGCCACTCTCACAGACGAGCAGACACACAAGGACATGCACATGTTGAATATTCACGGACCCACCGCATCCTGGACATGCAGAGTCCCCACCCCCACCCCGACATCACAATGATAGACTCACACCAGCTCACTGATGGACGCATTTGGGGCACACCCCCTCCCACACAAACACAGGCCCACGCCTCCTTGAGGACCTTCTGGCTTTATCTTGGGAGGAATTCTCCAAGTGCAGCCGCTACCAGATGAGAAAGAGGCTTTGGGGACACAACATGTGTGATGTAAGAGGTGAAATTAAAACCCTGTGTGAAACCATCTTTAACAACTGGTCTTTGATGAAACTGCGGGTTGAGGAGGGCAGGAGAGAAAGAAAGCTGACAGTGCCCAGTTGGCCTGCTCTGGCCCTGGTGAGGGCTTGGCCCATCAGGAGTCAGCCAAGACACCCCAACCTGGATTCGGAGCTGGTACTGCAGAGTCCCTGGGCTAGGAGCAGCTGAGGCCAGCAGGATGGATGGAGGATGAGTTGAGGACATCCTTTCTCCCATCCTTTCTCCCATCCTTGTCCTTGGATCCAATGGTTCAACCTCCTTTAGCCCACAGTGGTCCTCTGTCCATCCAGCCATCCAGCCATCCACTCCCCTAGCAGTAAGCAAGGTAGCTGATCTCTCAGCCCTTAGGGAGCTGCCAGGCTAGGTGGGGAGAAGAGATAGGAGAAGTTGGAAGATCATGACCTAAGAAGCACACTCTGAGGGCTGCTGGAGCTTGGGGAAGAAGGGATGGTCATCATGGACTCAGTCTGCTGTAGGAAAGCCAGTTCTGACTGGGAATCAAAAGACCTTGGTTTAGGATTCCATTTTGAGGTTGCTTAAGAGCCGTATTGTTGTTTTGTCGCTAAGTCGTGTCTGACTCTTTGCAACCCCATGGACTGCAGGCATGCCAGGCTTCCCTGTCCTTCACCATCTCCCGGAGCTTGCTCAGACTCATGTCCACTGAGTCAGTGATGCCATCCAACCATCTCATACTCTGTCATCCCTTTCTCCTCCTGCCTTCAATCTTTCCCAGCATCAGGGTCTTTTCCAGTGAGTCAGCTTTTCGCATGAGGTGGCCAAAGTATTGGGGCTTCAGCTTCAGCATCACTCCTTCCAGTGAATATTCATGGTTGATTTCCTTTAGGATTGACTGGTTTGATCTCCTTGCTGTCCAAGGGACTCTCAAGAGTCTTCTCCAGCACCACAGTTTGAAAGCATCAATTCTTCGTCGCTCAGCCTTCTTTATGGTCCAACTCTTATATATCTCTACATGACTACTGGAAAAACCATATCTATAAGAGCTGTATGACTTCAAGCAAATCACTTACTTCCCTGGGCCTCAAGTTCTTCATCTTAGATGAGGAAGAAGGTGGGAAATTTCTTGGTTCATTATAATCCACCTCACAAATGTCAGGGGGTGGGGCATCTAATCCCTGCCTCAAAGAATGGGTGTGATTCCAGTAGGGATTGAGGAAAGTGGTTTTCAAGTGGAGAGGACAGGGTGAGCAAAAGCGTGGGAGCCAGAACACGGAGGTGTGTGAAGGAACAGCAAGCAGGGGGAAAGGATGGAGCGGAGTGACCATGCGTGTGGGAACGAGGAGTGGCAGGGCATGCCGAGGCAAGGGAGGGTGGGCACCGACTCCAGGCCTCTGAGCCCTCTGCTGTCACATTTGCCCAGGCTGCTTGGAGCCAGGCTGGCAAATGCAAAGGGCTCAAAGTCCATTAGAGCATTGCATGGATCTTGGGAGGTGGGCAGGGTAGCCTTGATAATGTTCATTTCCTGGAGCAAGAAACTGAGCCCTTAGGAAGTAAGCCACTTACCAAGGCTTCCTACTGACTCAAAAGTAAAGTCAGGCTGGAATCCCAGTCTCCACGATATGTTTTGTTTTTTCTGATACAGTAATAGCACAGAGGTGGGAATGAGTTGCTGTGTTCTTTCCCAGGGAGACTCATTCTTCAGTGGGCTTTCTAGACAACGTGACGGGATCATGGGCAAGCATTTGGAGGAAGAGATTTCTTCCCTGTCACCCCATATCCTACCACAACCAGTCAAGACAGATTACTCAGGGTTATGCTGACCCTGACAGCAAGTGCTCATTGTGCCGGATGGTTTGGGAGCCGGACTGGGGAGGAGGTTGGGGCGTCAGTGACTCAGAGTCCCCAGGCAAACTCCCTAGACTGCAGGAGTTGGCTGAGGACACTTAGAAAAAAGTGTTGCATAAATAGCCCCAGCACAGAATTAAGCCCTTCCCCACCCTATCTGAGGAGTGAGAGTGAGTTACAGCCAAGAAGATGCTGTGCATAAACATCAACTTTGGGTTCCCATATGAATTCAGATCCCTGCTCTGCCTTGTATTACGTGTTTCTGATGAAGTCACTTCACTTCTCTGACTCTCTGTTTTCTCCTCTGTAATATGGGGATAATAATGTCTACTTTGCAGTGTGACTACGAAGATTAAATAATGTTAGCCTGACTGCAGTCCAGGAGTCCTCCCTGGAGGAGAGGGGCTTCCAAATAGAGTCCAGTTCCAATACAGATAAACTGGAATACACCACTGGAAGGATACAGCCTCGGAGGCAGGAGTGGGCCACACATCAGCACCCCTACTGTCCCTGTAGGGAGGTGCATCAACTCTCATGCAAGAATTATCTGTTAAGCCCTGATTCTGCTCTAGGCCTGGCCTCTCAGAGCTCTCAGGGAGATGAGACCCCACAGAGACCAGAGCAGTCATGGGGATGGGAGGGGAAGCTGCTGGGCCTACCCTGGGTGTGGGGTGAATGTTCTTTAATCCCTGCACTGCCGCTTTCCAGCTATGGGAAGCTGCCCCCTCTTTCTACATCTATAAAATGGGAATAATGACGATAGTTCCTCGACAGAATCATTGAATTGAATAAGTAGTCAATTTAATTGGGAGACTAGGTTTAACATGAATACACACTATGTGTAAACTAGTTAGTGGGAAGCTGGTGTACAGCACAGGGAGCTCAGCTCAGTGCTCGGGATGACCCAGAGGGGTGGGATGGGGGTATGGGAGGTCCAAGAGGGAGGGGGTATGTGTATACGTCTGTGTATGTGTACAGCTGATTCACTTCATTGTACAGCAGAAACTAACACAACATTGTAAAGCAATTATACTCCAATTTCTAAAACTATGGAGAAAAAAATAAATATACTAAATGCTTAGAAATCTTAACTGATGATTATTATGCCAAGTGAATGGCAACTTGCCAGATAAGCAGGGGTTGGAGGGCTACATTCTAGGCAGAGGGAACAGCCTCTGCAAAGGCCCAGAGGCTAGAGAGGGCATGGGTTCTTTGAGGATCTCAGGGAGGAAGTGGTGGTGGATGGAGACAGGTAAGGGACCAGGCCTTGGGAACACACGTAGGAGGGAGCGAATTGAGTCGGCCCCACCCCACACCCCAGCAGCAAGCCTGCCCTTGTCACTGTTGGGAGGTGGTGGAGGCTGGGTAGAGCTGAGACCCTTGGGTGGGGCTAGGGGGTGGATATTATTTTAATCTTCCTCTTAAAGCATAATTGCTTTTTGTCAGTGGGTGTTCTGGGACGCGCCTCCCCACGAGATTGCTTTCCAGGCTCCTCTCCTCCAGGAGACAGGCAGGGCTGGGCCAGCTCTGCGCTACTTTAATACGCTGCAAATGCGATTTCATGGCCGCAAATGAGATTAGGGCCAGAGGCTCTGCTTTCTGGTAGAGACGGTGGGCAGGCAGTGTGGGTCAGGGGCTGGTGCTGAGCACGGAATGAGGTGGAGGGAACCAAGGGATCCAAGCAGTTGAAGCCTGAATAAGCAGTTTCTTGTAACCGGAGCTCCCTGGACCTGCTGGCTCATTCCAGCTGCAGAGTAGGCCCTGAAGCCCTGTCCTGGGAGTGGGGGTGCTCTGGGCTGTCTCCCCAAACTCTCCACAAGCGCCACATTAAGGTAGAGGTTGTGATGACAAATGCTGGCTCTACAGCTATATGGCTTGGGTCTAAGCTTGGCTCTTCAGCACCTGCTACTGCCTCTGTTTTTTCATCTGCAAAAGGGGTTTACAGTTGTACTGACCTCACACACAGCTGTGAGCACTTAGTGAACATGTATAAAAAGCATAGACAAGTGCCTGGCACACGCATCTTGTGAGGTGTGTGCTAAGTCGCTTCAGTTGTGTGTGACTCTTTGCAACCCCATGGGCTGTAGCCCACCAGGCTCCTTGGTCCATGGAGTTCTCCAGGCAAGAATACTGAAGTGGATTATCATTTCCTCCTCCAGGGATCTTCCCAACCCAGGGATTGATCTTATGTCTCCTGGAGGTGGGTTCTTTACCACTAGTGCCGCCTGGGAAGCCTGCTTATGAGGTTCACACTCCAAATATTCATGCTCTAGAAGGGGAAAAAGGCCACCGAGGGCTTGCTCTCTGGAAGAGAGAGGGCTATTTGGGAAGCAGGCATCACTATCCCAGCTGCAGTGGGGGCATCTGGAGAACTGGCAGGGAGGAAGAAAGCATCTATTCTTAACATCTTCCCTCACTCATTCAATGAGCACCCACCTGGCACCCATCCTTTACCAGGCAACAGCCTGGGCCTTGGGGACAGGGCATCACCAGGCACAGTCTCTGCCTTCAGAGACAGAAAAGTCAATAGTGGGTCATGAGCCAGGCCAGGGGGAGGCCCAGGGACTGTGGGTCTGATGCCCCTAGGTGGAGTTGGGAGCTATGGGGGGAAGGCGTCGGGGAAGATTTGCTGGATGTTATTGCATTTGTGTCTTGAAGAAATATCATGAGTTATTCAAGCTGGTAGACAGAGGACAATCCAGCCAGAGCTTAGGTGAAAGGCAGAAGGCTGGAGAGACCAGTGCCCATTCGGGGGACCTCAGGCATGTAGCTCTGCCGGAGCATGGGTGTGAGGCAGGGATTGGCTGGGATGAAGCTGGAGGGCCTGGAGTGAGCAGACCGGGAGACTCCTGAGTCAGCGCCTCTCCTGAGAGTAATGGGGAAGTGTTTATCGAAGCAGAGGAGGGGCATGGTCAGATCTCTGGGTGGGAAGAAGAGGGGTGAGGGAGCTGGTTGAGCCTGCTGCCACCTCCGCCCACGGCTCTGTCCTGAGGGCACCCTTTGGCAGGGTCCCTCTTCCGCCCCTTCTGACAGAAGGGAATGGCAGGAGGCCTTTACTGCTTACGCCTTTATTCAGTCCTTTGTTAACAAGTTATTGATTTTTCCCAAGAAAAATGCCCAAAAGCCACATTGCATCTTTAACAAAGTGATTCACAGCGTGATCATGGGACTGGGGCTGCCCCAAACGAGAGCTCTGGTTACCAAACGCTGAGAGGACTCCTTCGATGCAGCGATCAATAAACGTGCCCGCTGAGCTCAGGGATGCGGAGTCGGTATCAATCAACAAGGAGAACAGCACACCCATAACAATCATTGCAAGTCTCCCATTGCAGAGCTGTGGCTGCAGGGGCTCCAGATTGGCACAGATTGGCATAAACCTGAGGGAAGCTTGTTTCTGGGCTGTCTGCCATGCGCCAGGTGTCCATTCTCTCACCTGATCCTCACTGCACCCCTACAAGGTAGATTATCCTTACTGTTTCGCAGATGAGGAAGGGAGGCCCAAGGGAGTCAGAAGTGAAGTGAAGTGTCAGTCATTCAGTTGTGTCCAATTCTATGCAACCCCATGAACTGCACCCCACTAGGCTCCTCCATCCATGGGATTTCCCAGGCAAGAATACTGGATTAGGTAGCCATTCCCTTCTCCAAGGGATCTTCCTGATCCAGGGATCGAAGCCAGGTCTCCCGCATTGCAGGCAGACTCTTTACCATCTGAGCCACCAGAGAAGCCTGATAAGACAGTCAGAGGACTTGCCCAGGCGCTTGCCACGGGGCCTGGAGAAGGCAGGGTTAAAGCCTCACCTGGCAGATTTCAAGCCCATTGGTAGTGTTCTTTGCTGCCCAGTGTGGTGGGGCTGGGCCAGTCTGGTCAGGCCTGAAGGATGGAAACGGGATGCAGGACAGGATTAAGACTGTCAAGTACTCCATGACAAAATGTGGAGGCACATGCATTATGCCCAGCTGCCATTGACTGAGCAGATCCAGGTCACCTCCACACAGTTGAGCACCAGAGGAAGGTCAGAAGGGGAGCCCCCCAGTGCCTCCAGGATCCACCACCCAGTCAGCAGGTGAGCCACACTGAAGGGGCATAGCTGGAGCTGGGAGCAAGCTTCCATCAGTGATCCCAGGCATAGCTTCTGGACACTGGGACCCTGTCACACAGCCCTGCCACCCATTTGTGATAGACAGAATGGGCTCCTCTGGGCACCCCAGCTACTGCCCTGGCTTACAGGGGCCTGGCCCACCTTGCCCAGCTAAGCCTCCAGGGTGCTCCACCTCCCTCTCCTTTGACTCTGGTGTCTGCAGGTGGCACGCTGTCACAGAGCATCTCTCTGGACCCATTCAAAAAGTCAAGTGTTTCCATCTCTGAACTTCACCTGTTTCTTTTTCTAATTTATTTTTTACTGAAGCATAATTGAATTACAATGTTGTGTTAATTACTTCTGTACAGCAAAGTGGATCAGTTATCATATATATATATATATACACACACATTCTTTTCCATATTCTTTTCTGTTCTGGTTTATCACAGTACTGTACTATATTCTTGCCTGGGAAATCCAGAGGCGCCTAGCAGGCTACAGTCCATGGGGTCGCAAAAGAGTCGGACACAACAGCAGCTCAACAACAACTATAGAGTAGGACCTTGCTGTTTATCCATTTTATGTACGCCAGTTTGCATCTGCAGTCCCGCACTCCCAGTCCAGCTCTCTCCCACCCCTCTCCCGCTTGGCAACTACCAGTCTGTTCTCTATGTCCCTGATTCTGCTTCAGAGATATTACAGGCTCATTTGTGTTGTATATCAGATTCCGCATATAAGTGATATCATATGGAATTTGTCTTCCTCGTTCTGATTTACTTAGCATGATCATCTCTAGTTGCATCCATGTTGCTGCAAGTGGCATTATTCCATTCTTTTTATGGCTGAGCAATATTCCATTGTATACACATACCACATCTTCTTTATACATTCACCTGTTGATGGACATTTAGGCTGTTTCCTTGTGAATTTGATCTTCGTGTTGTCCCAGTTTTAGGAGTGAGGGATGGAGTAAAGGAAAAAGTGATATGCTTTGGTGGTTATGACCACAGGCTTTGGAGCCAGCAGGTCTGCATTCGAATCCCAACTCTGCTGCTTTGAAGTTTGGACAAGTCCCTTAATTTCGCGGAGCATCTGTTTCCTTGTCTTAAAGTGGAGTCACAGCAATAATCCCTGGGGACTGTGAGTGTGAAGATGGAATGAGTCAGTGACTAAGTGCTGGTCACCGCACCCGGCTCATAGTAAGAGCTCTCACGTTGGCAGGGAGTGAAGCGTATGAAGGTAGCTGAGTGTGAAGATGCGGAGGTGACGAGGATGGCAGTGGTACCAGGGTATCAGATGGGTGCTCGGGCCCACAGAGAGGGGCTCACCCAGCAGGTGCCTCAGTCAGGGGCCTTGTGGGAAAAAGAAGGCAATCAGATTCAGTCATTTGAGGGGTATTTATCAGAGGGGTTGTTTGCAAAGTTGAGGGTGATGTTTAGGAAAAATAAAAGGGACAGTGTAGTCCCCTGGGGGCTAGTAAGTCAGAGGACCCCTTACTGCCCCTTACCCTTACCAGGCAAGAGAGGGAATGATGACCTGGAGGGGCAGCTATGGGAGAGTGCTGCCTGTCAGGCCACGTGGCCCTGGGGAGGGGACCAGCCTACCTAGAGAACCAGCCAGGAGGATCTTCCAAGCTCCCTGATGACCCTCCCATATACCCAGCCCAACCAGAACCCGGTGAAATAGTGACGTAGATAGCCTTCTGGGCACAGGGCAGGGTGGAGACGCGGGAGAATGGGAGACACCCAGCCCTGTCGGGGACAGGAGAGGAGACTCAGCTGCATCCTCCAGCCAAGCTCACCAGCTCTCCAGTTGGAACTCTCTCAGAAGAAGCTGGGGGCCCAGTCCTTGGGCTGCTTCTTTGGTGTGGGAGGGGCTGAGGGCAGGAATGGGGACAGGCTGGAGGGAACCACAGACCGAGGGGTTCCAGGTGCCCCCAGCAGATCTCTGGCTGCAGTGACTGAAGCTCAAACTCTGCTCAGCACCTTAAGGGGTAGGATGTGAACCGGCCCCCAGGCGCCCCAGTGGGAGTTGTAAGTGAAGCACAAGGCAGAGCCAGTCTCCCCTACTCACCCCCAAATCTCTCTAGAAACTTCTAGGTTGAGCCTCAGCTGATGTGAGGTCAGAGCAGCTGTGGATTCACCACTGTAATTAGAGGAGGGGGGCCCTCCTGGAGTCTGCCAGCCTTCAGCCAACAAGTGAGCACCTGCTGTACACGCCACTGAGGCTCAGGGGAAGTGGCATTTGGAGGGCAGAGACCCTCTTAGGGAACTGCCTTGGCTGACAATTGTCAGTAACTCAGGGAGGGGCAGGGACTTGACCTCAGGTTTATTTCCTGTGAGTGAACTCAGCAGCGCAGGTGCAGGCAGGTGTTACCGTCAACAGAGGGCTGTTCAGGGCAGGAGAGAAGGGAGTCAGGAAGGGCTCCTGGATGACATGTCTTGAGCTGGACCCTGAGGATTTAGGTAGGAGGGGAGGAGAGCTTTCTGGCAAGGGGGCTGCCTTGAGAATGGTGGCTGTGGGAATGGGCTTGGAAGCCGGGAACAGAGTGAGTCTGGGGAAGAGAGTAGGTGGGGGGCTGGAATATCTGGGGTGGGGTGAAGGCTCCGGTGCTGGGTAAAGATGTGCAGACTGTGACCTGCAGACTTTTTACTTCTCTGTCTCATTTCTTCTGGGGTAAAACCTGCCAAGCAAAGTTGTTTAGCAAGGAAAAGAGCAAGCATTTTGGGAACACTTAATAGGATCAGCACTAAGGGCTTTGCCTGCATTGTCTCATTCAGTCCTCATAGCTGCCTGATTTCCCCACTGTACAAATAAGAGAGCCGAAGCTCCGAGAGGGTTAGTATTTGAACCAGGGTCACACAGTTATCAGCTGCTATTTGCTATGAAACCCACTAAATTTCCCACTTCATCTATCCCCTCCCTGTCCCAGAAGCCCAGTTCAGCTGCCCAGAAGAAATGGAGATAAAATGTTGGGGTGGGGGATGGGGAGTAGTGGTGGTGAAAGAATGGGAGAGATGGAGGGGTAGACTCTTCCTGCTGCCCAGCTACCCCGCGCCAAGCTAAGGGAGGAAGCAGGACCCCTCCTTCCCCAAGAGCTGGCCTCAGATCCGGAGCAGTGGCTGTGGGCTCCTTAATGGCTGTGTTTAACCCCTGGCCTCATTGAAAGAGGCTGCTCCAAGTGTTCTCTCCTAGGGGGAGGGGGTGGGTAGGGTTACCTATTAGCTGTGAGATCAATCATTACCTGCTTCCCCTCACAATGGAATCTCCCTGAGTCATCAAAGCTTGGGGCTGGTCCCCTGGGGCAGGGGAGCAGAAGGTCTTCTGGGCACTAGGGAAGGAGGTTCATGTCCCTGGGCAGGGGGAGGCCAAGTTCCCTTTACTGGGAGAGGGGGATGAGGCAGGTAGAACAGCTGGGCGTGGGGGGAGGTGGAGTAGCTGGGGAAGGGGGTTCATAGTGTTGTGACGTAGGAAAGCCATGTCCAGTCCCCTGGCTGGTGGCCGTCTCCCTGGTGAGGAGTAAGCAGTTCTGGGGGGCAAGGTTAGTGAAATACAGGAGTGAGTGTCCCAGAGGCCCTTGGTCCAGGGAGCCGGGCAGCCAGTGAGGCGGTGGGAAGGCCCTCTTTCCGGTGTTGCTGAGTGTGCAGGGATCACTAGCACTCTGGAGCCAGACCGCCTGGAACCAGCCCTCAATTGCATTATCTTCTTCCCAGGCAGGAAGGTCACCGGGCTGGGAGCTGCAGAGACAGATAGTTCAGAAGCTAGAAGGGCAGCCGGGTGAGAGCCCAGGGGTCATCGGGAGGAGTTGCAGGGTAGGGCAGGGGCCACAGCAGGGCAGGCAAAGCAGTTAGGGTGCAGAATTTAAGGAGGTACAGTGTCAGGAGCACTCACATAGCCCTGAGAGCCAGGGCCTCTTAAATGTCTGCTCCCTGAGAGCCCTGCTGCAGGGCCCTGGACTGAGCCACGAATGGCCACTGGAGTAGCGCTGGTCCCCAGCCCCCACCACAACTTGCTGCCAAGGCTTTGGGACTGATAGAAGGGGAGACACCCTAGGGAGACTGGGGACCCATTGCCAGAGGCCTTCTCCACGCACACTAGATTGTGACAGTCGGCCCAGCCTGGGAAGGGAGAAAACTGGGAGTGGGACTCAACTTCCATCCCCAACCATCTGAGTAAACTTGGCTGGTGACCTTTCAGTTCTGATTAAAGGTGAGTTCTCAGCTTTTCTGTTCTAAACGAGGGAGAAGCACATCCTCTCTCCATGGATCACAGCCTTGTGGTGAAGGGGATTGCATAACTCAATGAAGCTATGAGCCACGCTGTTTAGGGCCACCCAAGACGGAAGGGTCATAGTGGAGAGCTCTGACAAAATGTGGTCCACTGGAGGAGGGAATGGCAAAACATCCCACATACTTGCCAGGAGAACCCCATGAGCAGTATGAAAAGGCAAAAAGATATGACACCAGGAGATGAAACCCCCAGGTCGGAAGGTATCCAGTATGCTACTGGGGAAGAATGAATGGCAATTACTAATAGCTCCAGAAAGAATGAAGCAGCCAAAATGGGAAAAACGCTCAGTTCTGGATGTGGCTGGTAATGAAAGTAAAATCCAATGCTGTAAAGAACAATATTGCGTAGGAACATGAAATGTTAGTTCTGTGAATCAAGGTGAATTGGACATGGTCAAGCATGAGATGGCAAGAGTGAACGCCAACGTCTTAGGAACCAATACCTTAGGAAATGGACAGGAATGGGTGAATTTAATTCAGATAACAAGACTGCCGGGAGAAATATCAATAACCTCAGATATGCAGATGACACCACCGTTAGGGCAGAACGTGAAGAAAAACTAAAGAGCCTCTTGATGAAAGTGAAAGAGGAGAGTGAAAAAGTTGGCTTAAAGCTCAACATTCAGAAAACGAAGATCATGGCATCAGGTCCCATCACTTCATGGGAAATAGATGGGGAAACAGTGGAAACAGTGTCAGACTTTATTTTTCTGGGCTCCAAAATCACTGCAGATGGTGACTGCAGCCATGAAATTAAAAGATGCTTACTCCTTGGAAGGAAAGTTATGACCAACCTAGACAGCATATTAAAAAGCAGAGACATTACTTTGTCAACAAAGGTCTGTCTAGTCAAGGCTATGGTTTTTCCAGTGGTCATGTATGGATGTTAGAGTTGGACTATAAAGAAAGCTGAGCGCTGAAGAATTGTGGTGTTGGAGAAGACTCTCGAGAGTCCCTTGGACTGCAAGGAGATCCAACCAGTCCATCCTAAAGGAGACCAGTCCTGGGTGTTCATTGGAAGGACTGATGTTGAAGCTGAAACTCTAATACTTTGGCCACCTGATGAGAAGAGCTGACTCATTTGAAAAGACCCTGATGCTGGGAAAGATTGAAGGCAGAAGGAGAAGGGGACGACAGAGGATGAGATGGTTGGATGGCATCACCGACTCGATGGACATGGGTATGGGTGGACTCCAGGAGTTGGTGATGGACAGGGAGGCCTGGCATGCTGCGATTCTCTGGGCTCACAAAGAGTCAGACACAACTGAGCAATTGAACTGAACTGAACCATTATATCTACTAGTATGGGCAAGAATCCCTTAGAAGAAATGGAGTAGCCCTCATAGTCAACAGAAGAGTCTGAAATGCACTACTTGAGTGCAACCTCAAAAATAACAGAAGGGTCTTGGTTCATTTCCAAGGCAAACCATTCAACTTCCAAGTCTGTGCCCCAACCACTAATGCTGAATAAGCTGAAGTTGACCAATTCTATGAAGACTTATAAGACCTTCTGGAACTAACACACACATACACAAATGTCCTTTTCATCATAGGGGATTGGAATGCCAAAGTAGGAAGTCAAGGGATACTTGCAATAACGTGCAAGTTTGGCCTTGGAGTACAAAATTAAGCAGGGCAAAGGCTAACAGAGTTTTGTTAAGATAACACACTAGTCATAGCAAACACCCTTTTCTAACAACCCAAAGAGCTGGCTCTACACAAGGACATCACCAGATGATCATTACTGAAATCAGATTGGTTATATTCTTTGCAGCCAAAGATGGAGAAGCTCTGTACAGTCAGCAAAAACAAGACTGGCAGCTGACTGTGGCTCAGATCAAGAGCTCATTATTGCAGAATTCAGGTTTAAATTGAAGAAAGTAGAAAAACCACTAAAGCCACTCAGGTATGACCTAAATCAAATCCTTTATGATTACACAGTGGAGGTGATGAATAGATTAAGGGATTAGATCTGGTAGACAGAGTGCCTGAAGAACTATAGATGGAGATTCATAACTGTACAGGAGGAGGTGATCAAAACCATCCCAAAGAAAAAGAAGGCAAAGTGACTGTCTGAGGAGAGCTTACAAATAACTGAGGAGAGAAGAGAAGTGGAAGGCAAGGGAGGAAAGGAAAGATACACCCAACTGAATGCGGAGTTCTAGAGAATAGCAAGAAGAGATAAGAATGCCTTCTTAAATGAACAATGCAAAGTAACAGAGGAAAACAATAGAATGGTAAGGACCAGAGAGCTCTTCAAGAAAATTGGAGATATCAAGAGAATGTTTCATGCAAGGATGAGCATAGTAAAGGGCAGAAATTGTAAGGACCTAACAGAGGCAGAAGAGATTAAGAAGAGGTGGTAAGAATACACAGAAGAAATATACAAAAAAGGTCTTAATGACCTGGATAACCATGATGGTGTGGTCACTCACCTTGAGGGGGACATTCTGGAGAGTGAAGTCAAGGTGGCCTTAGGAAGCACTACTATGAACAAAGCTAGAGCTAATGGAGGTGACAGAATTTCAGCTGAGCTATTTAAAATCCTAAAAGATGATAATGTTAAAATTCTGCAGTCAATATATCAGCAAATTTGGAAAACTCAGCCGTGGCCACAGGACTAGAAAAGCTCAGTTTTCATTCCAACCTCAAAGAAGGACAATGCCAAAGAATGTTCAAACTATTGTACAATTGCCCTCATTTTGCATGCTAGCAAGGTGATGCTCAAAATCCTTCAGGCTAAGTAGGCTTCAGCAGTATGTGGACCAAGAACTTCCAGATGTACAAGCTGGTTTAGAAAAGGTAGAGGAACCAGAGATCATATTGCCAACATTAACTGGGTCATGAAGAAAGCAAGGGAGTCCCAGAAAAACATCTACTTCTGTTTCATTGACTATGTGAAAGCTTTTCACTCTGTGGATCACAACAAACTGTGGAAAATTCTTAGAGAATTGGGAATACCTGACCACTTTACCTGTCTCCTGAGAAACCTGTATGCAGGCCAAGAAGCAACAGATACTGGACATGGAACAACTGACTAGTTTAAAATTGGGAAAAGAGTACAAGGCTGTTTATTGTCACCCTGCTTATTTAACTTATATGCGGAGTACATCCTGTGAAATGCTGGGCTGGATGAAGCACACGCTGGAATCAAGACTGCTGAGAGAAATATCAACAACAGATATGCAGATACCACTGCAATGGCAGAAAGTGAGAAGGAACTAAAGAGCCTCTTGATGGGTGAAAAAGGAGAGTGAAGAAGTTGGCTTGAAACTCAACATGAAAAAACTAAGATCACGGCATCAGGTTCCATCACTTTATGGCAAAGAGAAAGGGAAAAAGTGGAAGCAGTGACAGATTTTATTTTCTTGGTCTCCAAAAATCACTGCAGATGGTGACTGCAGTCACGAAATTAAAAGATGCTTGCTCCTTGAAAGGAAAGTTGTGACAAACCAAGACAGCATATTAAAAAGCAGAGACACCACCAACAATGGTCCATATAGTCAAAGCTATGGTTTTTCCAGTAGTCATGTACAGATGTGAGAGTTGGACCACAGAGAAGTTTAAGTGCCAAGAACTGATGCTTTCGAACTGTGGTGCTGGAGAAGACTCTTGGGAGTCCCTTGGACTAGAAAGAGATGAACCCAGTCAATCCTAAAGGAAACCAACCCTGAATATCCATTGGAAGGACTGTTGCCAAAGCTGAAACACCAGTACTTTGGCCACCTGATGAGAAGAGCCAACTAATTGGAAAAGAATCTAATTCTGGGAAGGGGCTTCCCTTGTAGCTCAGTCGATAAAGAGTCTGGCTGCGGTGCGGAAGACCAGGGTTCGATCCCTGGGTTGGGATGATCCCCTGGAGAAGGAAATGGTGACCCACTCCAGTATCCTTGCCTGGAAAAATCTCATGGACAGAGGAGCCTGGTGGGCTGCAGTCCATGGGGTCGCAAAGAGTGGGGCACAACTGAACGACTAACACTAATCCTGGGAAAGGCCGAAGGCAAAAGGAGAAGGGGGCAACAGAGGATGAGATGGTTAGATAATAACATCACTGATTCAGTGGACATTAATTTGTGCAAACTCCAGGGGATAATAGAAGACAGAGGAGCCTGGCTTACTGCAGTCCTTGTGGTCACAGAGCCAGACACAACTTAGCAACTGAACAACACCAACATCCTCCTAGCCCATCCCCCTTTCTCTGGAGTAAGGAATGGGAGGTAGGCTCGGAGGCCTCCGTAAAATATGGCTCCTGCCTCTTGATGCCAGAGTGGGCCTGCTTTTGGTCCTCAAACCAAGGAAAATGGGAAGAACCCTCCGTACAGTGTCTAAAGCAGCTGGCAGAAGAACGAGGCAGGCCACAGGAGTCTTCCAGACATCGCTCAACTCCACCCAGTGCCCATATCACACCTTTGCTAGCCCAGGATTCCTGGTCATCCTTTAAGGCCAATTCAGACCTTGCCTCCCCATGGAGCAGACCCCACCCAAGGGTCAGTCACTCCTCATTCTGCCATCTCATAGTGGCAGAACCATGCCTGACATGTGGTAAGTGCTTGATAAAAAGTTGTTATTTTTGTAACCATTTCTTGTGGAGTTCAGAGTTGGGTTAGTCATAACCTTTGGTTCATGCTCTAGAACCATTGTTGACCTGTACATGCCCTCTTTAGTCATTTGTTTTTAAGAATATAATGAACACTCATGAACTGGCCACCCATTCTAAGAGACAAGGTTACAATAACACATCCACCTATTTCCCATTCTCTCCCCCATCTTCCCACCCACCCTCCAAGAGGAAACCATTCTCCTGAACTTTGTGTTTATTATTATTAAACAAACAAAAGACCATAGGCATCCACAGAGGCAGGATGGCTGCAGATTCACTAACAGAAATAGCTGTTTTCCCAATTGAGTTGCAACTTCCTTGCCGGCAGCGGCGGGGTTTCCTCCTTTCCTGCAGAGCGGTCAGCATGTGGCTGGGTACACAGAACCATCGGTGAATCTTGGTTGGTGGGCTGTTTGGGGTCCCAAGGGCAGGAAGGATGAGGACTGAATGCTGGAGAGCAGCTCCAAGAATAGGGGGAAGGGCTTCTGATTGCCCTGCACTGCCCCTGCCAGGGGTCTGTGTGACTTCTGCCTGCCCTATGAGGTCACAGTACTGCCCAGGTGACCCAGCTGGGTGCAAAAGCCCACTGCTTTTCCAGGTCTGAGCAGAGAGAGGGCCACTCCTGTCTTTACCTTCTGGGGGTGCCAAGAGCCAGTTGCCCAGCTGCTGACCCTGCCCAGCTGGCCATGACCCAGAGCCCCCAGGGCGCCTCTGCTTACAGAATGTCTCCCTGCTGAGAAAGCCCCAGACCCCTGCCCTCCCCCTTCACCTGCCCAGGTCCCAGAGCCCGTGTCTGGCACCCCTGAGACCACCTTGACATTCCATAATGTTAGCCAACCGCAAGACTCCCAGGCGCCCAGGCTAGCTGTCTGGGCAGGATTGATCACCCAACGATACCAGGTACTGGTCCCCAAGATTGTCAAACAAGGCCAAACACTCCTGCCCCCAAGAGGATGGTATGGTAAAAGAGAAAGGTGAGACCTGAGGGTACGGGGTGTGCACCCGCATGAACTCATCTCTCCTAGAGTTCTTTGTTTCCTTTGCTCCTGAATCACAACAGAAGCTTCCTTTCTCTGGACATTGGGTTTTCGTAACTGTGAAATGGGGATGGAAGTGGGTTTGGTGACTTTTCCAGGTGAGGTTCCTAGACTCCTCGAACACGTGGGATCTGAAATGAGGTGCACACGCAGGTGTTACCAACACAGTCTGGTGATTTTTGCCTGTCTCCTCGTAACCCAGAGAGAAACACAGCTTGAAATGAGTATGTCACCTCCCCTCCACACACACACACACACACACACACACACACAGTCTAAAAAGGAGTCTCTGCTTTCTTGTTGCTGGGGGTCACAGAGGCTCAGAGAGCCTGCTGCGATGGTTCATCATCATCCTCCAAGATCTTCCGGGAGACTTCCAGGCTGCTGCCCTGGCAGTGCACATGCCCCACTGCTCCACAGCCTCCCAGCCCTGACGCAGCCCTCTCCCTCAGCCCCAAATGCTTCAGTGCCTGGAGAGGAGGGGTTTTTGTCCTTTTCAGTCACTGTAGAACAGTGACTGATACATAGTAGGTGCATAGTGACTCTGACCGAGGAGACGACCTCACCGTGTTCACTGGCAAGCCCACACCCTTCACTGTGTCACTTAGCAAAGGCGTACAGGTACTTGCTAACTCGGGAGCACTCTTTTTGTAGTTACACTCTTAGGTCAAATAAACCAGACGGCTAAGGGTACCCAGACCCCAGTGCGGTTTCTACTTTATTACCCTTGACTCTGGTGTCTCTGGTTCCTGGTGTTCTCTACCCCCAGCTGGTTCCTCCTCTTGGCTCCACTCTCCCCCTTTAAGCCTCCTTCTGGAATGTCACCACAACTGCTCTGAACTGCCACCTGGTTCCAGAAGCTCATTTCCACCTGTGCCCCCCAACTGGATTTGGGGATCTCAGGAACCCTAAGAAGGAGCCAGATGTGTTTTATTTGGTTCACAGCTTTGGGAAACATTTCTGGTAGTTGGCTAGAACCCCCTATAAGGAGGTCTGTAATATACATAATCACATGTCCCATATTAATAACACATATTAGTACTTCTTTGTGTATCGTCCATTCATGTTTTTTCTGATATGGTAATGTTTATAGGTTTCACTGTTCGTTGTGCATTAGGGATATCATCCTTTTATATATACTGCAGATATTACCTCGTTTGTCTTTTTTCTTTTTTGCATTGTGGTGAATTTTGCACCATTATAGAAAATGATATGGATTTTTAAAATTTATTTTATTGTTTGGCTGCACTGGGTCTTCGCTGCTGAGCACGGCTTTCTCCAGTTTCAGGGAGCGGGGACTCCTCTCTAGTTGGGGTGAGCCGGCTTCTCACTGCGGTGGCTTCTTTTGTTGCAGAGCAAGCAAGGGCTCTAGGGCCTCAGGTTTCTTAGTTGTAGAACATGGGCTTAGGCATGTGTGTGATCTTCTGGGACCAGGGATCGAACCTATGTCCCCTGCATTGACAGGCAGATTCTTAACCACTGGATGACCAGGGAAGTCCCCTGGTATGGATTTTTATTTATTTTTTTAAAATATAAATTTATTTATTTTAATTGGAGGTTAATTACTTTACAATATTGTATTGGTTTTGCCATACATCAACATGAATCCACCACAGGTATACCCTTGTTCCCCATCCCGAAACCCCCCTCCCTCCTGGATTTTTAATATAATCAATCTATCAGTCCCTTTCTTTATGATTGTTGGCTTCTGTGTCCTTTTGAAAAACCTCTCCTGCTCCAAGCGCCACAACTCCTTCTGTTAGTACCGTTTGCTGATACTGGCTACTCAGGTTATGAGCCCGCATGAATAGACACATTGTGGTTCAGAGAAATCATGTCACCTCCAAAGAACAGCTGGTGAGAGCAGAGTAGAGACAGAGGATGTGGAGGTGGATGGATCCTGGTTCCATTTCCGGCTCTGTGCCTATGAGCTAAGCTGTGCACTTCAGTAAAAGGCCTTTTGTGTCCCTGAGCCTGCCTCCTGTCCTATTAAAAGGGCCTCACCATGACCGTCATAACTCCCAGGCAAGTTTAAATACTGAAATGAGAAGGAACACAAGGGGCATTTTTAACTCCAAGCCCTTGTGATGCAGCTGGAGAAACAGAGGCCCCTGGAGTGAATCAGCCCAAATGACTGATCAGGGGCATTCCTCCCATCCCTCCTGGCCCAGCATCCCCTCCTCTTGCCCCAGTCAGACCCTCTCCAGTGGCATGGCTTTCAGGTCCAGGGATATCCTGGAGGGTGGAACTTGCCTTCCTTGCTTCCCATGGCCTCCCAGATTGCTGGGGCAGAGGAGTGGTCAGGGGAGGTTGGAAATCTGTCTCCTTCCACCTTCCTCCCCACCAGAACCAATTTAAGTGCCAGCCACATAGACCATTAACTGCTTCACTGCTGGTGCAATCTTCCTACCCCCACCTTGTCCCTTCCCTCCACCACACACATCCCCAAATGCCCTGAGCAATGGGCAGTCACAGGTCCCTCAAGACATCTGCTGGCTAATCCTGGCTTACTGAGGGCATGACAGACTGTCTGGAGGGTGAGATACTAGAATTAGCAATTTCTGAGCCTGCCCACATGCTGGAGCCCAGTGGTGGAGCAGAGAGAGCTGTGCTTTGGCATCAGGCAGGTTTGGGTTCTCATAACCCAGCCCTGCCAGTACAGGCTGAGTGGCCTTGGATGCTAGTGAACCCACCTGCCAATGCAGGAGGCATAAGAGATGGAGGTTCAATCCCTGGGTCAGGAAGATCCCCTGGAGGAGGGCATGGCAACCCACTCCAGGATTCTTGCCTAGAGAATCCCACGGACAGAGGAGCCTGGTAGGCTATAGTCCATAGGGTTGCAAAGAGTCAGACACACTGAAGCAATTTAGCATGCATGCAAACCAGCCAAACCTCTGCCTAGAAATCCTGCCTATTGATTTCTGCACCCTGGCAGTGTTGGGTGAGTTAACAGGGAGCAAGCCAATGGTGAGTGTGTATCCAGCTCTGCCCCCTGGCCTATAGGAAGTGTCTTCAGGGGACGTGAATTCCCTCCCCAGGGCTCAGCTCATCCTCACAGAGGGGTTTGTAGGATCTGAGACTTAGTTTCATCATCAGTTCACTTCCCTACATGGAACCCAGCATGTGGACATTTCCTATTCCCTGATAAAGTCTCCAGTGTAGGCCTGGGAAGGGTGGGAGGTGGGGAAGGCCTTGATCCCGATACAGGCACACATCTGAGGGAAGAGGGGAAGGCAGAAAGGTTGGCCCACTGTGCCTCCTCCAGGTCCTGCTTGATGCCAGGCCTTGGGCATGAGCGGTTCTTGCCAACCCCACTGCAAGCTTTATTTCCCGAATGGCTGTCCAGAGGAGAGGCACCGAGGATGCAGAGGACATAGAGAGGCACCACGCACGGCCTGGTCTGCAAAATGCCTGGCCGGACTTGGGGTTGCTGGGAAGTCAGTGAAAGCCCCTGGGCAACTGCCATGCTGTTGGGCGCTCACTTCTGGGGAACTCGGGAGCTCATGACAGCCACGAGGGCACTGGAGCTACCATCCTAGGCAGTTCCTGGGAATCTGGGAGTGAGAGGGACGTTAAGTCACCTCTCCTGACCTCACCACAGGAACCTTAGGCCAAATCATTGGGAGAACTGAATTACCAATGGTTCCGGACATCCCCATTGACTGGGTGGGAAAATTAAGGCTCAGAGGAGTTTCCCAAAGAGCTGGGAACATGGATGGGTTGAAACCTAGGTCACTCAATCCCTGGGCTGCTTGTCTTGCTCCTGGATCACCACACCAGGTCAAACCTGCTGGGGAGTGAGTGGGTTATGGGGCGTGCAGTGAGGGTGGAATACTGATCTATGAGCCTGGGAGTGGCTCTGCAGCTGTTTCTCCTCCTTTCCCCCTCCACCTGGCAGGAGTTCCTTCTGAGTACAACCTCCCGCCTCCTCCTCAGCCCTGGCTTGGCAGAGGAATAAGGGAGGGAGGGGAGGGTTACCTCTGCAGCCGGTGATGGCTCCTGCTGGGTCCTGGGTTGGGGGAGGGGCTCCTCAGAGGAAAGGAAGGAGAGTCTCTGTAGGGCGGGGGAGGGAGGTGCTCTCACCTCCCAATTAGTCATCTTGTTAGGCAAGGACCACAGCCTGTACCAGGAAGGCCTCTCTGATAAAGAGTCAGATGTGCAGGAAGAGAGGGAACAAGCCACAGAAATGGATTTGTAGGGAAGAGCAGTCCAGACAAAAGGGACAGCCAGAGCCAAGCCTGGGAGGCAAAAGCCAGCTTGGAGGGTGTGAGAGATTGCTAGAAGGCCAGCATGGCTAGGGCGAGTGGGCAACGGGCTCGGGGATGAGACAAGGTCAGTTTCCTGGACCAGAGTGCAATCCTTACAGGCCACAGTGCGGCTGTGTGGGAAACCAGGAGCTACTGCAGGAGCTAGAGCAGAGAAGTGGCGTCTGGTTGAAACTGGCAGAGGAACGCTCTGGCTGTTCGTGAGAGGGGGCAGGGTGGAGGGAGGGCCAGAAGGAACAAGAAAGCGATGAGGAGGCGAGTGCAGGAATCCCATGTCTCAGACCAAGTGGAGATGGTGTGAAGGGATCCAATTCCAGATGCGGTTTGAAGGTAGAGCTGGCAGGACATGCTGATGGATTGGAGTGGCACTAGGAGCTGCATGAAATCACAGCCGTAAAAGCCCTTCCCTTTCTCTCTGCCTGGAGACTTCCCACAGCCAGGAGCAAATGCGCCCAAGACCCCCAGGCTCAAAGGGAGAGCAGTGTCTGGGGAACCTGGACCCTCACAGAGGAAGCAGGTAAGTGTCAGACAGGCTGTTCCAAGCACTCATTGTCACATTAGGGAAACCGATTCTCAGAGCACACGTGGCCTTGTTTCCTGCCGTAATGAGAGGCAGAGTTGGTTTAAACCCAGCCTTTCCAGCACTCAGTGCTCATCAGGACAGAGGGAGCCAGGGGACCCAGCCTGCCTAGGCTGCCATCAGCACAAAGCCTGCCTAGGACATGTCCTTGCTTTTCTGAGTCAGTGTCCCACATCATTCTTGATGGTCTCCGTGGACATTTCGCCCTTTGAGGACTCCTCCTCCCCTGCCATGGCCTGCCTTGGAATGCAGGTCTGATAGTTCAAGTCTCCCATATAAGATGGTCAGCCCCCAGTTCCCTCCGTATCCCCACAGGACCCCATCTCCAACCTGAGGAGGTCCACTGCCTCTCCCCCAGGACCAGGGGGGCCTCTCACATCAGCTGGTGCTGATGAATTAGCGAGAGGGACATAAGGTAGTGGTGGGGGGCACCTCTTGCCAGATGAGGTTTAATCTGGGTCAACTGTGTCAACCCCAGGCCCTGGGAAAGAGGGCCAGGCTGTCCGTGCCAAGGAACTGACAAGGACTGGACCCCCCAACTACAGCAGCCCGAGGGATGAACATCCTAACCACAGCAACCTCACGTCCGTACCCTGACTCTGCCACCTTCCGTGGACTCCCCGCTGCCTCCAGAGTCAAACTGAGGCTGCCCTGGGCCTCGGGAAGCTCCCTCCCCTTCCCACTTTGCCCTCTTTGTCCTCAGCTCAGGGTTCTGCTTTCTGCTCGCGAATCCACAGAATGCTGAGCTGTTGAGCCCCTGCATGTGCGAGCCCCTTCTTCGGGCAACCAGCCTAGAGACCCCACGTGCGGGCAGGCGCCTCTCCTCCTCCCTGGCCCACAGGGTTATCTGGGTAGAAGATGGATGAGGCATTTGGGAAAGGCACATTCGTTCATCTCCATTTAGTTCTTTGGGTGACTTCATGGATGTGGATAATCCTTTGTAACCTAAAAAGTGCTGGACTTTCCTGGTGGTCCAGTGGTTGAGACTCTGAGCTCCCAATGCAGGGGGCACAGGTTCAATCCTGGTCAGGGAACTAGATCTCGCATGCTGCAACTGAGACCCGGCACAGCCAAATAAATAAATATTCTAAAAAAATATAAAGCGCGATGCACAGGTGGGACCTGGGGTGACAGGATGGACTAGGGTGAAATTACAGGAGAGAGCAAAGAGGGCCAATCACCAGAATCTCAAAAGCAGGCAGGATTTCGAAATTACAGACACGGGTACCAGTAAAAGCAAAGGCTTGGAAGTGGGACTGGCTTATCTCATTCTATAGGAAGTGCTGGATCAGGACTAGGGGAGGCAAGAGGAAGGTAGAGATGTGGAGGGTGGGACAGAGGTACAGAGGAAAATGGGTCAAAGTTGACTGCCCCTGTAGTTGCAGACTGGGTATGAGGATGACAGAGGGAAGTAGTTACTCAGACAAGAGGCAATAAAGTGAGGTGACCACCCTGGAAGAGGCCACTCAGCCCCGGCTTTCTCCACAGGTCACTGAGGGCCCAGAAGATCCCATGAATACCTCCCAGAAGTTGGACTCTGTCATCAGCCACCTGGCTCCCCCTCATAAGGAGGCCACTGCGGTCACTCTCCATGGGGCCACCAACCTTCCCACCTGCAAGAATGGCTCTGCACCATGGCCCTACGTGGTAGTATAAGTAGCTGGTTGAGAGCAGCGTCAGGGATGGTGTGTGGCCTGGAGCAGAAACCAGCATGTGGATATTTGGGATATGAGCACCCAAAGATTCAGGAATGGGACTGTGACACCCAGAGAGGAAAGAAGGCCAAGTGTGAATCACCCAGGGACTGTGGGCTCTGCAGAGGTGAGGTTTCACATCTTCCCTGCTGTGCGGGAAGCTGCTCACCAGGGCTGGGGAGGAGGGAAGAGCCACTCCTGGATCTCACAACCACCAGGGTTTGGCCACAAATCGACCCCCATATGCAGAGACCTGGGCTGGACTCAGTGGGAGGTGATGGTCAAAGTAAGGAGAAAGCCTAAGGCCTACCTCTCCCAGCCTCTTAGTGCTCCGTCTTACCATGCCGACTCCTGGGGTAAGGGCCCCATGACCATCCTCCTCCTCTGTCCCAATCACTTCTTGTGTACGTGTGTCGTGCTCAGTCATGTCTGACTCTTTGCAACCCCTTGATCCCATGGACAATAGCCTGCCAGACTCCTCTGTCCATGGCATTCTCCAGGCAAGAATACTGGTGTGGGTCACCATTTCCTACTCCAGGGGATCTTCCTGACTCAGGGATCGAAGCTGTGTCTCTTGTGATTCCTGAATTGGCAGGCAGATTCTTTACCACCAGCGCCACCTTCTTTGGTCATTTCTATTATGCGGCTTTCCTGGTTCCTTCTGATCCCTTAATGCATGCTCCCCTCCAACCAGCTGGAGTCGGGAAGCATGCTTCTCACAGCCTGGTATCCGAGCGAGACCTGCCATGTCATGTCCACTGCATGCTTCCTGGACCTCACTTCAGCTGGAAGGGCATCAAGGGGTGAAAGAGTCTCCATCCAACCAAACTTCTATATGGATAGGGGGAGGGTAGCATCTGCTCAGTCTTGATTATAAAGCATGTGCAGTAACCCCTCCATGAACTTGCTATCCCTTAGCCCCTCTGTAGACAATGGGAGCCCTTAGGCCTCCCCACCAGGCTACCTACCCCTCCCCTCCTGCAGGCTTTGCCCACGTTTCCTTTGGGTGAGTGCCTACCCCAGCTGAAATCCACCTTCAGAGCCTGGTTTGTGTGCCTCCCCCTCCGGGCACCCACCCCAGCTGAGCTGTCCCTGCTTTGGGACCCACAGCAGTGGCAACATTGGTCTGACATACTTTATATAAACAAAATTAGGTGCTGCTCCTCTGTCCCCCACACTGGGCTTTCCAAGGACAGACCCACTCTCCCCCTCTCCATTTCCCTAACAATATGCCCAGTAGAGGCCTGAGCAGACTTAGGGGTCAAGGAATACTTGGGCAAACATCCTAGGTTACTATGACAACAAGCCGGCCACAGGCACCCACATAGAGTGGGACAGAGGATGAGCTGGAGCCCAACAGGTGACACGCTTGTCTCAAAAGCCGGGTTTCCACTGCCCAGCTCCTCCGCCCGCCCGGCCCCGCCCCCCTCCATTTCCGTGGTAAGGAAGGACAGGTGGCTGGGAGCAGGCTTGGCGGGGAGCTCCCTTTTCCCCTCCGCTATTTCCATAAACCAATTATCGCCGATCATCTCGGGAGACTGAGGCCCTGCCTATCACCGATCCAGTTTGGGCGGCGGGGCGGGGAGCTGGGCGGCCCAGGGCTCCTCGACCCATGCCGGCACCCGGTTGCCATGGGAACGCGCAGTGGGAGCCAAGCGGCGGCCCGGGTGAAGGGTGCGGAGGGGTGGAAGGGGGTAGCGGGGGAGCGCATCGCTGCACCCATCTCCCCCCAGAGAGGGGGCAGGGAGCAGGGCCTGGGCGAGCCTGCAGCCTGCGTTCCAGGGCTCCAGGCGGCGGAGCTGCCAGCAGCCGCGGAGGTGCTAATGAGATGCAAATACAAGCAGAAGTGGGGGCTTCTGAGAAAGAAGGCCCAGCTGTCAGAACCTGAAAGGGGCTTTCAGTGCGAGCCCCCGGCACCAGGCAGGAACCCCAGAGGGAGGACTGGGACCCTCAGAAGCCCTACACCCCGAAAAGAATACGTATCTGCCATGAATATTTCAATGCTTGAAATATATATTGTATGTTTAATATATACTAAATCATATTATATAATATATTGAATATATATGGAATTTTATGTTCTTTCAAAGTTGGTTTTTTGGTTTTTTTTTTCCCTCAGCTTTTTGTTGCCTTGTTTTGGTGCCCTCTCCTCGATTCCTGGCTTAGTTCCCTACTTTCTGCCATCCCATTGGTCTCACCTAAGAAAGGGAATATGGTCCTTGGGGTTCCTACCTCTGTCTGGTTCCCTCCTCCTCTCTGAGTGGTTGCAATCCCAGCACGCAGGTCCATTTTGGGGCCAGAGAGGTGGGGGGCGGTGAGAGCACCCCAAAGCCATTCACTCACTCAACTCATTAGTGAAGAGCAGAATAGGTAGGGTTCAGGTCCAAAGATGGGGCCTTGCTAGTCTGGGGTTTAGCCACTTCCCTCCATCATGAAGGCTCTAGCCTTGAGAAAATCTAGTAATAGAGTGTGTCCCCCAGTGGTGGCTATGCCAGACCAACAGGTCCACTTGGCTTATCTTGTGGTTGGTTCTGCCTCTTTCCAGCTGAGCCATTGACCTGCTTCCAATCTGACCCCACTTCTTCACTGAAATGTTGTTCAGTCACCAAGTTGGGTCTGACTCTTTGCCACCCCATGGACTGTAGCACACCAGGCTTTCCTGTCCCTCACCATCTCCTGGAGTTTGCCCAAGTTCATGTCCATTGAATCAGTGATGCCATCCAACCATAGCTTTGTTTAAAATCACCAGTAATCACCATGCCTAGCTCTCCATCCAATGGGGCTCATCTTCTGTAATCTCTTAGTGGCATTAGCCTCTCATGACCACTCATTCTGTTGGAAACCCTTCCTTGCCCTGGCTTCCAAGATGCCCTACTCTTATTTTCTTTGAAGAGTAACTCTTTATCTCGTCTACAGGGAATTAAATGTTGGCTTGTTCCAGGTTTCAACCCAAGTTCTCTTGTTTCTCTATACTCTTTTCATGGAGCTCCTCCCCATCTTGGCATCAGTAATCACATTCTTTTCCCCCATTCAATCCACTGCCAAGTCGTGTCAGTTCTCCTGTGATCTTGGTTTTGGCTGCTCCTCTCCACCAGCTCCACCACCTTAGGCTACTGCACTGTTCACCTCTTGGTATATCTAACACGACCCCTTTTCAAACCCCCTTCAAAGGCAGGTTATCGTTTGATATAGTGGTGCCATAGTATCAGTGGAGCTCTCTGATGCTTTCACATTGCTCCCAAGGTAAAGAGAATTCTAGGCCCAACATGGTTAGGTCTTTGTCAGTCCCTCAAGCTCCCCAGCAGCATGATACCCCCCACTTCCTCCTGTCTGCTCCAGCCTGATGGACAAACATCTCTCAATTCTCTGAGCAGTCCCTCTTCCCTCTCTCACCAGGCCTTTGCACTCTCCCTCCCAAGAACATTCTATCCCCCCTCTTTGGATCTCAACTCAGTCATCACCTCCTCAAGGAAGCCCTCCCCACTTCCCAGACCAGGCCAGATCCTCATCTATTCCATGCTTCCATGGGACTATGTACTTCTCCAGTGTTGCCGCTGCAGTTTCGCATGTTTTATGTGCTTTGATGTGATTATTGACTTATTCTTCATCTGCACCTCCTCCCATTGTGCCCCACTAGTTCCATGAGCGAACCCCAAGTCTGTTTCCCTCCCCATCTTATCCCTACTTTCAACATAGTCTCTGGAGCTTAGGAAGCTCTCGATTAATAATTGTTGAATGAATGAATAAACAGATGAATGAATGAATCTGGCTGTATTTTGAGCATCTCCGTGATGTTGGGCAAGTTTACCTCTTGAAGCTGAATATCTCACCTGAGAACCTGCCCCAAAGGGCTGAAGAAATGGGGGAGCCAGACCACCATCTGGGAGATGCTGGCAGATATAAAGCCTTACATAGGGTGAGGGGATATCCTTAGTAGGAGTCACAGTGGGCACCTGAGACCTAGCAGAAGAAGCCACAGAGCAATGGAGAGAAGGCAAAATGGAATCAGGAAAACCCAGGGTCTAGCCCATGGCTCATGAATCCCTGTGTGACCCCAGTCTGGGCCCTGCCCCTCTCTGAGTCCTGGTCTTCCCATGGCCAGGATATAAGCCTTGGCACCCATGCTAGTTCCAGGCTTGCTGGGCTGGTTTGCTCTCTGGCCTGGTAAACACTCTCAGTTCCTTAGAGGCAACAAGAACTCCAGTTGTACCACCCAACAGATTACACCCCGAGGTCTGCTGGGCCAGTGGCCAGGCCCAGGGGCTCTCCTGAGTGGCTAGATTCAAGGCTCTGGGGTCTGAGCAGTGCCCAGCACCTGCCTCTCAGCTTGGCACAGAGAGACCTGCCTGACAGAGCACAGCAGGGACCAGGAAGACAGTGGCCCTGACAGGTGGGGAGTATCCCAGCATGCAGAGTGTGGGGACGGGACCAGCCAGGAGATGGCCTGCAGGGTTCTGACCCTTGGCCAAGGGCTGGATGGCTGGGCTGCCGGTTGGCAGCTGCTTCTGTGACTGCCTGCTGCCCAGAGCAGGGACAAAGCCAGTACTGGGAGGGGGAGGGCTGCTTCCTCTGTACACATGGGACAGGCTTGGTCCAGGCCAGGGTAAGAGAGACAGGGCACAGATCAGCCCAGTTAGTCATACTCATCAAATCTTGGGGGTTTTTTGGACAAGCCTGAGAGCTATGACTCTGGCCCTAGACTGAGCCTGACCCTGGTGACTAATTGAAGAAACTATTAAAAGTAGGGCACTTTTGTCTAAGGTTCTAGTAAGAAAGGCAAGTTGAAGATAGTTATATTTTTCAAGTGTCTACCATATAACCGGGTCTTCCCTCATAGCTCAGTTGGTAAAGAATCTGCCTTCAATGCAGGAGACCTGGGTTGGATTCCAGGTTGGGAAGATCCTCTGGAGAAGGAAATGGCAACCCACTCCTGTATTCTCGCCTGGAGAATCTCCTGGACAGAGGCGCCTGGCAGGCTACAGTCCATGGGATCACAAGTGTTAGACATGACTTAGCAACTACACCACCACCACCATATACCTGTCAAATGGGCTAGGAGTGTGCATGTGTTTGTGTGTATGTGTGTGTGATATTTAATCATCACTTGGTCTTGTTAAGTAGGTAACATTGTCCTTAGGTTACTAAGGCTCAGAGCATTTTCATGACTGCCCAACATCACAGAACAAATGGGTATCCAAGCCAGGATTCCAAAATCCAAAATCTCTTTCCACTTCACTATCTGCCTTGATCTTCATGTAGCTGCTACCCTTGGAAGGTGATGTTGGCATCAGGGTCCCAGAATTGCAGAAAAGATCCAGTGACTAGTCTGAAGACCCTCCTGGGACTTGACTGCTCACATCTGCCTGTGTCCAGTGGTGGGCCTTGGCCAAGAGCCCCAGAGGGCAGAAATTTGGGCGAAGTGGGTGGAGGCCCAATATGACCCATAGGTGCCCTGGGAGCTTGTCTCAGCAGCCAGAGCATTGGACTTACAAAAATAACACTATAATAACAAAATTAATACAGTGACAGTGGTCACGTGAAGTAAAAAAGCAGCCCGCATTTGCTGGGCAGGTCCTACACTGAGCTCACTCAGCACTTGGTTCTCCACGCATTCTGACTCTAACACAGCGGCCCAGGGAGGCCAGTCACACTGGCCCCATTTAATAGTCAAGGAGGCCAAGACTTCGGGCAGTGAAGGGACTTGACTAAGATCACGTGGCTGGCCAGTGGGAGTGGAGCAGATGAAGAACACTGTCCCCATCTGGCCACCGGCCATTTGCTCTGGCAGAGGCCAAGCCTCCTTCCTTCCCAGCAGGATGCCCGTGGAAGAAGGCGCATGATGGAGGAGAAGGCCCTGGAATCCTGAGTTTTATCTTCCCTGCAGGGCCTCCTGCCTATGCCACCGCCTGACCTACCTGCACCTGTTCCAAGTGACGTCAGTCCCCTGAGGCTCAGAGCCCAGAGATATAAACACAGCTGGCGTCAGTGTTTAAAAGGAGGTTGGCCGGAGACCCCCCCCAGCCAGACTGAAGCCACAGGGTTCTTTGTTCCTCCATCACTGCTGCCAAGGCCTCCTGAGGTCTTCTCACACTTGAAACTTTTATTCAAACCCCCAAAGCCTGAGTTCTCCCCCAGGGGTGCTGGAATCCCGGAGGGGCAGCCCAGAAGGACAGAGTTTACCAACTGAAGCAAGTATTAGTGGAGTGATTTCAGGCGATGAGGCAGGCCGGGGGGAGGGGGCCTTCCTGGTGTCCTCACTGCATTAGACACAGGCTGTCTGCTCTGCTTATTTCTGAGCATGACCAAAACTGCTGACAGGACTCCTCCTTCCTCCCAGGACACCATGAGGAGCCCGGAGGCTTGGTGCCCCATCCAGGCGTGGTTGGGCTTCGCTCTGCCCTCGCCTGGCCCCCCAGGTTTCAGGGTCACACGCCTGTACTCTAGCATCTATCGAAGAGAATGGGAGGCCACTGGGCAGGGAGCCAGGACTGGGGTTCCAACTCAGCTCCCTCTGCCATTGTGCTCTCCCGTCTCTGTCCTCTCCCATCCCTATACACGCAGTGAGATTCCACCAGAAGGAATGGCACCAGGGATGGCACGGTCACAGCCCCTTCAAGGCCCATGCCAGTTAATAGGTACAGAAATCAGCCAGGTGTATGACATCTCACTCACCCCAGGCTACCCACCTCCACCCCAATTCTGGAGTGGTTAGAGCTCTCAATTTTTCAAGAGAAGGTGGGAATCCAGATTGTTGTATGAAATCAGCCAGTTTTTACAGGCAGAACGAGCGCCTCTGCTCAGTTGGATCTGAGTCTCACCTCCTCATCTTCCCTTCCTGAACCCTCAGCCCACTTAGACTCAACCTCCGCATTCATTGTCACTGACCGCCCTGCTCTCCCAGGGGCCACAGACTTCCCCATGACTGCTCATCCTTTGAACAAGTCTGAGAGGCATCCCCCGCTTCTTTTTTAAAAAATATTTATTTATTTGACTGCACAGGGTCTTAGTTACAGCATGTGGGATCTACTTCCATGACTAGGGATTGAACCTGGGCTCCCTGCACTGGGAGTGTGGAGTCTTAGCCACTGGACCACCAGGGAAGCCCCAATCCCCACTTCTCGAAGCCCCTTCTTTCTTTGCTCCCAGGACACCTGGTGTCCTGATCCCCCTTTCTCTCTCTGCCCACTCCTTTGTGGGGCCCTTTCTCCCTGACCCTGTGACTGTCCATGCTCCCTGCTCAGTTCCAGACCCTCCCCTGCATCTCTACACTCCTGAGACATCTCCCCCACCCCAGACTACCCACCTCCACCCCAATTCTGGGGGTTCCAGAATGTTTGGGTCCAGTTCAGACCTTTCCAGCCCCTGGACCTACCAGTCAGTATATATTCTATGCCAGACTTAGTCTTCCCCAAACTGGCCTTCTCATCCCCTCCCCCTCTGGGGTTCACTGTCCATCCAGAAAACTGTGAGTTACAGAGACATTGTGAGTTACATTGTTGGGAGGAGCTGAGCTCACAGATGTTTAAAGGATGAGCCTGCACAATCAGTAGCCAGTCGTGCGTGCGTGCATGTGTACTAAGTCACTTCAGTTGTGCCTGACTCTTTGTGACCCCATGGACTGTAGCCCACCAGGCTCCTCTGTCCATGGAATTCTCCAGGCAAGAATACTGGAGTGGATTGCATGTCCTCCTCCAGGGGATCTTCCCTACCCAAGGATCGAACCTGCATTTCTTGTGTCTCCTGCTTTGGCAGGTGGGTTCTTTACCACAATTGCCACCTGGGAAGCCCTAGTAGGCAGTGAGGCCAGGACTCATGAGACCCACAACCCATGAGAGAATGCTCAGAAGGCTGAGGGGTTTTATCTCTGGGGAGGTGGGCTGCGGTCTCCCTCTTTCCTGGTCCTACAAAGTTGGAGACAGATGCGGCTGGCCCTGAGTGAGGGGAAGGGCTCATGGTCCTGACATTCTCCCACCCCATCTCTCATTTGCTGACTTCCCACTTAGTTCCAGGGCCTGTGGGGAGTGCCATGTGCATGCTGAGATGTCCTGTGGGTATTGGAAAAGTTGGACCTGGGGAGCCAGACCATGGCTACGGTGCGGGGTGATCAAGATGGTCAGTGTGGCCAGGAGAACCAGGATTCAGGATCCAGCCCCAGGGCGCCACGCTGGGACAGAGAGGCCAGGGTCCAATCTGCACCAAGGATCTCAAAGCCCCAAGGCACCAGAACCTCAAGAGGTCCCAGCCCCCACGCTTCTGGATTAGAACTTGGGGTCTGAACTCTCCTCCTAGGCTAGAACTGCTTTCAGGGTGGTCCTGATGAGCTGCCCCGGGTTAAAGCAGGGTCCCAGCAGTCCAGGCTGAGGTCTGGCATAGCAGAGCTGGAGAGGAGGGGCTGCCTCTGTCTCCACGTGCTTTTCCAAGGGTCCGGCGCCCCTTTCTTCATGCCACAAACACTTGCTGGGACCCACTGTGCCCAGACTGGGAGCTGGGAACAACTGCAACTCTGACAAGGCAGATCCCTGTCCTCCAGGAGCTCACAGTCTAGCGGGGGGAGATGGAGTAATGAGTAGTAGATACCCTTCACTTGCCCTGTGCCCACAATCTCCCAAGGCAGAAGGCAGCTGAGCAGGCTCCAGGCCCCAGCACATGGGAACAGAACTCCTGAGGGAGGCTATCTCTTGGGAAGGGGGCAGGAGGCAGGCTCTGTGTCTCAAGTCATTTTTCTGAAGCTGGGAAGTTCACTTAAATGTCTGCCCACATTCTTTCTGCTCTGAAATGGCATCTGTGCGAAAGGGTACAGAGGGAGTGTACAGAGAGACCCATCGAGGGAGTGTACAGAGGGAGTGTACAGAGAGACCCATCGAGAAGGATTCCAAGTCATGGTGGATCTTCCAGGGTTGTCTCTCCCAAGGCTGTACTTTCCCAAGGAGACTGTCATGACATCCTTTAGGACATGGTGTTGACAGACAGCTGGGCCCTCTCTCCTCTGCCTGAGAAATGGGTCCCTCACCAAGCTAGGCCACAGGATTGGCCACAGCTGGACATGCCAAGGGTTTCTCTGGTGGCTCAGATGGAGAAGAATCTGCCTGCAATGAGGGAGACCTGGGTTTGATCCCTGGGTCAGGAAGATTCCCTGGAGAAGGAAATGGCAACCCACTCCAGTGTTCTTGCCTGGAGATTTCCATGGACAGAGGAGCTTGGTGGGCTACAGTCCATAGGGTTACCAGGAGTCGAATGCGACTGAGCAACTTTCACTTCAGACATTCCAAAGGTTTGCAGATGGCACAAACAGAGGCCCTTCTTTGCCTCCTACCATCCCTTGCCTCAACAGAGACAAAAGGGGTCTCTGGAAAACAAGGAAATTCTTCCCAGGAAAGGATGAAGGACGTGATGGTGCCTGGTAGACTGGGCCTTGAGTCTGGCTTTAGACCAGCCCCAAAGCTCTGTGGGCTCTGGTTTTCCTGTGGGCCATATGGAAAGACTATCCCTGCCTGGCTGCCTCCCTGAGCTGCCAGGGGGAGGGGTGCCTGTTGACCATAAGGGGCTCCCCTGAGAACAGCAGGGCTATTTCAGATGAAGTGTGGGTGGGGGTGTGGGGATCAGCATTCTTGTTTTACAGAAAGACTTCTTCCTTTGCCAGAGAGCTCATCTCAGAGTTTCTTGGAGTGTGCCATTTCTGATTTCCAGAGCAGTCCCCGCTGCCCACAGGAGAGTGCAGGGAAGGAACCACGCCCGTGCGGATGCCGAGATGACTGGCCCCCAGTTTACACCCCACTTACACCTTCGATCCTCTAAATCAAGGCCCCCCTGTCGTGGTGTAGCACCATCAACAATTAGTGATGGTTCATTAGCATCCAATTAAGAAATGAAACCCAGGATGAGAGCCCATCACTTCGCTGAGAATAACAGCCCTGCTTATGCCTTAAATGGCAGCCTTCCAGGAGCTCAGAACCCACAAGGATCAGATGCACTGGGAGCTGGGCAGGGGGAGGCAAGCATGAAGTGGGAGGGGGACATCATGGATGGGCTGTTATCTGGTGACATGGGAGAGGCGAGAGAAGGAGATTCAGACTAGACACTCCCTGACTCGATCTCAGCTCCTCCTTCATGGAGCCTCTGAAAGCATCTTCTTGCCCAGCTATCCCTTGGCCAAGACCAGAGGTGTGAGGAGCAGGGCTTTTCCCTCTACCTGTCTGGCCTCAGAGGATGACCACATCTGGGTGTGGAGAGAAGGCTGGAGAGGGAATGAGGTCAGGGAAGACCACAAGCCTCGTTTTCCTCTCTGACTACTCCAACTCAGGCTCCCAACGCACTGACCTTAGAGAGGACCGCCAGCCCCTCTCCAGACCTGCCCATTGGCCTACAGCTCTTTGAGCCTCAAGCTCTATCCTCCAATTGGGAAGGTCCTCCTTTCCACCTGTTCAAGCCCTGCCTCCTCCAGGAAACATTCCTTCCCTGGTCCATCTCAGGCAGGGTCAGAAACACAGGAATCCAGCCTCTGACCAGCCTGATCAGATGGCCATCTCTGCAGAGGCCAGCTCTTCCATCCTGTCCACATTGTGTAAGACTGGGCCTCTGAGGCAGGAAGTGGTCATGGGGTTTGTCTGTGCCTTCCGGGGATGGGGGTGGCCCTGTGACCTGGGAACCCAGCAGCCTCTTGGGCTTCTGGAGGATGGGGGAGGCTGGCCTTCCTGGCTCAGAGGCCAGCACGGAGGGTCCAGGAAGAAGACAGTTTCCTTGTCTTCTCAGAACAGAATGAGGCCCAGTCATGGCACGCCAGCATCTGGCTGCAGCAGTCTTCATCTGAACCTGTTTCCTCACCTCCCTCTAAGGTTCTCTGTGAGAGAGCAGCAGGGCTGTGGAGGACAGGCCAAAAGGTCACAAGACCTCCTCTGCCACCCATCCACCTACAGTTCTGCCCTCCACCACATCCTTCTCTATCTACCCAAGCACTTCCCTCCCCGGGGCTTCTGGGAATATCCCTCTGGTCTTTCAGGATTCGGGAGCCTGCCCATCCGGGACCCCAGCAGCCAGAGCAGGCCCACACTGGAGTGCTCCCCTTTCCCTTGATCCCCCAAGGGCTGCCCAGGGATTGGCACTCGGGTCAAGTCAGGTGGCTGACATCCTTCCAAAACCCCGCTTAGGAGGAGGCCAGACCGTGGCAGTTGTTCATTTTGAGGATTGTGGAAGACCGAGAGCACAGCCAGGGCAGGAGGTGGGCTGAGAGACACAGAGGCACCTTGAGGGCTAGCAGACTGGAGGCCGGGTATGAAGATCAGGCACAGCATGTCACACAAACCTCTGGGGCAGCTGTGTGTGCGCATGTGTCTGCGCGCACGCACTCGCACGCACACACACACCCACACATGCACACATGTGCTTGTAATGGGAGAAGGGAAACCGAGGAGTCAGCGGAGGCTTCCTGAGCACAGGGACTTTGGCCCATAGGTTTTCCCCTGAGGTATGTGCCCCGGAGGGCATTCGGCGGACAGTGGAGGCTGAGGAGGACCTCAGGGACTTGCCTGTTTCTCCCTCAGCACCCTGTGCCTTCTCGGAGCGCACCTCCATTCAGAGCTGAGGCCCCTGGAACCAGACGACACACTCCCCTTAGTTCTGGCCTCACGAAGCAAAGCAGAGTCCTTCTCCCCTCCCACTTGCAGCTGGCTGGACTTTGTCAAACACACATGCACCCGCTCCAGCGCCCGGAGGGGTAGGCCGGATGGAGGCGGGCTTACATTTCCTGCAGTTTGGGACCCAGGACTACTGCACTGGGCCTCTGAACCCAACCCTGGTTCCATCCTGGGGTGGCTGCCCTGCTCCCATGGCTGGATGAAGTCTGAGCCCTGGGACAGTGGGCAGCAGCTGGCAGCTCCCCACGGGCCCCTGATAGAGCCAGACCAGGGCTTTAGGAATAGGGAGGGAGGGTCTCAAGCTTGCAGGTGGCCTGTGTGTGGAGGCAGGTCCCTGAGAGGTCCCCTGGGTGCTGAGACTGCACTGGGAGACCTGAACCCCATCGGAGGCCTGGGGGATATTAGAAGGCAGCTTCTCTTGTGCGAGCTGGGGGCCCAGAGTGGGGACTGAAAGCCTGGAGTGAACTGGTTTCCTTCTGCAACTGTGTGAAGGATCAGAGGCCCCTCTAGCTCTCATTTCTAGAATAGCATCAAGACCAGGAGGAGCCAGATATGCCAGGAAAAGCCATTACCCTGACAGCCTCCCTCCACCTGCTAAAAGCCTCCATCCTTCCCCTGGGGCCTCACCCCTCCGGAGCTGTTTCTTCTCAGCTCACCTAGCTCTGCCCAACCTCAGTACTCTCACTGAGGGAGATGCTTGCTTAACCCTTTCTATACCTGAGCAGAGTCAGCACCAGCAGGCTCCCTTGGCCTTTTCCATTGCCCTTCCCTGTGTCTTTCCACCTGGAATTCCTCCTGCCAGATGCCCAGGAGCTTATATAGAGGAGGGGAGGGGACAAGAGGCTGAAGACATCAGAAGGGTGGAAGACAGGCTGGAAAGTTGGGGTCATGGGTTAAAACCTGCATTGTGTCACTGCACTGCTGCAAATTAAGTTCATCACGCAACCGGTGGGTCTGTCCTCTCTTTGCTCAGGGAAGCCCCCAGGGGTGCAATACCACGTGCCCTGAAGGAGCAGGCTTGCCGTTTGGGTGGAGAAGGTCTGACTTCCTCCTGACACATGTCCTTACATCACTCCCTGCTCAGCGCTTCTGCCTCTCTGCTTCGCTCTGCCTTCTGTCCTCCGTGGAGCCTGGTTCCTGGTTCCCAGAGGAAGGGAGGCGTGGGGACCAGACTGAACAGGCGGCATGGGAGCTGGTGGGAGGCTGCTGAGAGCTCTGAGGCCTCCAACCTTGGGCCTGGCTGTCAGAGGGAGGACCAGAGCAGAGCGGCAGGAGGAGAGGTCCCAGTGTCACCCCTCAGTTAGCAGAGGCCACAGAGCTGGGAGGAAGGGGCTGAGGAGCACGGCAGGCTGGGCTCTACCGCCCCGCCAGCCTTTCTGCTGTCTCCTCTCCAGCCTGGCAGCCTCTCACATGCATATCCCTGGGCCTGAAGGACCTGCTTTTCAGGCATGGGGAGGTGATGGCCGTATGTGTCTAGGCACTGAGTCTGGGGGGCTCCAGGGTATTGCTCTATGGGCACCCCTTCATATCTCATTGTGGTGGCAGGGGGATCAGTACCAAAGCTTATTATACTTTCTTCCCTGTCCTGATAACCATCCTTAGAGGGAGTTGCTGCTTAGAGAAGAGGAAACTGGCTCAGAGAGGGGAGGTGCTCGGCCAGGAGAGAACTGTGGGCTTGAAACCACTTTGGCGTGGTTCCAGAGCCTGTGCTCTTTGCATCGTTTCGTCACAGCAACCAGGGACCTCCTGTTGCAGACCAAGAGTTGGGAGTCAAGATGGAGAGACACCAGGTCAGGAGCAGCTAAAATTATGATAATTATTGCTACTATCATTATTGTTAACACTCTCGTGGTATTTAACAATGTCAGATACTTTACATGTATGAATTTTTGTCCACAACAACCCTGAATCACCACCCCCGCTTCACAGATGAAGGAAGTAAAGCCCAACAAGGTCACGAACCTTGCTCAAGGTCACACAGCTACTTAAGGATTGTGTACTCAGTCATGTTGGACTCTTTGTGACCCCATGGACTGTAGCCCATCAGGCTCCTCTGTCCATGGAATTCTCCAGGCAAGAATACTGGAGCAGGTTGCCATTTCCTCCTCCAGGGGATCTTTCCAACCCAGGGAGCAAACCTGTTTCCTGTGTCTTCTTCACTGACAGGCAGATTCTTTACCTCTGAGCCACCTGGGAAGCCCCGTACTTAAGGGTTAGTGCTGGGGTTTGGAGCCCATGTGGTCTGACTCCAGGGACCCTGTTGTCATCGACACCATACCATACTACCTCTAGCTGAAGCAGAGGGAGGAGTCCTCAGCGGACCCCTGGAGCTTGGATACAGGACTCCCATATGAATGGGTGTCCATAGAGTAGAGCTGTAAAGGTTCGAAAGAAAGTTCCAGGCCCCTGTGTCACTCAAGTTGAGAGGACAGAGGGAGCAGTGAGGGCCAGGGCATCCCAGAGGGCTTCCTGGAGGAGAGGAGCATGCTGGGCTGGGAAGGATCTCAGGCTGGGGCTGCTAACACAGGGGCCGCATTGGCTCTGAGCTTCTGAGCTGACTCGCTTGCCCCACACTCTTTGTGGGGGCCTCTGCAGGTGGGGGCCAAGGGTTGGTGAGGACATCATCTCTGCTTCCCACCCTGAGGTGCCATTTGATGCTTCTCCCTCCTGAGTGCGGTCCCCCTGCCAAGGTTCGCTTGGATGGTTCCTCACCCGTGATTGCTGCAGTTAATGTAGCAGCACCTGTTCCAGCCCTGATATAATAACCTCCTCAACAGAAGAAGCATTAATTCCCTTACTGAACTGTTTGATGGCTCAGGATCTCAGGGCCGCTTATCCCAGATACCTGTGGGGTGCTCTGGGATGCAGAAGGCCCATGTTCCCGCCCCACCTCGGACCAGCCTGACCTTGCAGGACCTTGAGGGCTCATGGGCTTGAAACTCCTCACCACCCTCTGCCCTACCCCATGCCCAGCTCCAAGTGCCCAGCCCCGGGGCCCTGCACACAGTGGCTGCTGCACAGGGCAGTGGTGTGTGTGCATTCCATTGGAAAGGTTCAGAGCCAGGGGAGCTGGGAGGATGAGGGTTAAAGGAGAGACCAAGCATGGGGGCACTGCACAGCTGCCCTGCCAAAGCCCCCCTCCCACCAGAACCTCAGAAGAGAGCCAGGAGAAAGGCATCTATGCACCCAGCTGCCTGATGGGCCGCCCTTACCTGGCAGGGGGCAGGAAGTCAGACAGACAAGGAGTTTCCCTCCAATTCTACCCCACCCTCAACCTTTGGTGCCTGGTCACCCGGGTAGGTAGGGCAGCCAAGGAGCAAGGCCTGGCGTTCCCTGGGCCCGGGCTGACATGAGTGTCTCTTCCTGGGAGGGAGTGCTTCATGCTCTGTCCACCCTTTGCTCAAATTTATGGACAGTGGAGTCTGACAGTGGGAACAACAGGCAGGACCCCCTCCCTCTGACTCAGCCTGCTGCTCCTCTCCCCAGGAAAACCACGTCCGAGGGGACAAAGAACCGGAGTTCCAAGGCAGTCATGTCTGTGCCCTCAGAGCCCACCAAAGCCCGCATCTGGGGGGACACAGTCAAAGTGGAGATCCAAGCGGAGCATGTGGGGCATGAGGGGGAGGCGGGGCAGGTGGGGCTGGCGTGCTGGGGTGGAGTGTGAGGCAGAACCAGCCTCCCTCTCAACACAGCTGGAGATCACCTGAACATCTCCTTGAGCTCAGTTAAAAGCACTTTAGAGGAAAAAGTCATAATGCTGTCATGCCTCATCTCCCCAGCCTGCTCGAAAAATGAGTTGTTCCACATAAATGAATTTTCCAGACAATGAAAGCTTATCTTTTTTACGACCGTTGTTATTATTTTCATGGTTGTTATTACCACCGTCTCCCACTGAAAGGCACATTACTGCTTCCTGGCACGTCCCCGCACACTGCTCATTGGCTCACCCCTCCCCAGAGGAGCACTACTGCTCCCGTTGCTGAGATGAGAACACTGAGATTCAGGGAGCTTATGTCACAGACTCAAGCTCAAGTGGTCGGTAAGGGGGGGAACCTCGGCCCAGGATTCCATGCTCTCAGTGGAGCTCCTGAGGTCCCCTGCTTCCCTGGAATGGCTGTGTTGTCCTGCCTCATCCTCCCCAGGCACTGTTCGCTGTCAGACAGTAGAATGTCTGTGCTTCCGAGGGTCGGGGGTTGTGTTCATAGAAGCTACCTAATAGTTCTCACTCCTTCACCCCCGGAAGCCTTTCTAGGCCCTGTGTTTTGGCAAATTCTGACACTGCAGGCAATTTAAGGCACCGAAGCACACACATATGGGCTTCCTGGGTGGCGCTAGTGGTAAAGAACCCACCTGCTAATGCAGGAGACAGAAGAGACATGGGTTTAATCCCTAGGTCGGGAAGATCCCCTGGAGAAGGGCACGGCAACCCACTCCAGTACTCTTGCCTGGAGAATCCCATGGACAGAGGGGCCTAGGGGGCTATAGTCCATAGGGTCCCAAAGAGTCGGACACAACTGAAGCAACTTAGCATGCACACACGCATGTACACACACATGTGTGCACACTTGTGTCTTCCATACTGGGGACCCATCTGATTTCCATTCTCAGGTGAGAGCTTAGGCTGGGCACGCAGCAGTACTGACCGGCTGATGCCAGGACAACTGTGGGCACCAGCATCAGGCTGTTAGTGCAGACTTGCAGGTGCCTGTCTTATCTGGTCAGTCTCAGGTTCCCATTTGCAGGTGACCTACCCCAGAAGACAGGCCTTACTCCTTCCCTTGAAAACCTCGCCAGGGACTTAGACAGAGCTCCTTGTCTACCTCACAAAGATGGGCCCCCAGCTGCTAAAGATGGTGGAAAGGGAGAGAGGGAGGGGGTGAAGAGTAGCATCAGTAACAGGAGAAAGAAGCTGGTTCTAGGTCAAGCCCCAGGATTTTTCTTTTCTGCCTATAAAGGGATAAGTGGAGCTGCTGAGAAAATGTGGAAAAGGAGGAGAAATTGACCACGGATCTCATGCATGTACACATGTATGCCTGTGTATGAACACCTACATGCTGGTTCATATGCATGTGTGAATACGCGCTTGTGCCTATAGGCATACACATCTGTGTGTCTTGTATGTATGTGTGCATTCACATGTCTGGCGGCAACAGTGTGTTATGTGTGCAGCTAGATCTATCTGGAAGCTGGTGTATGCCTGTTGGTACATAATGTATATAGTTTGTGTGTGTGTGTGTGTGTTTGTGTGTGTGTATACATCTGTGTGGCTGACAGGCTAACAGGTTGGGATGAGTAGACCTGGGCTGTGATCCTGCCCTGGGCTCTCCACATCTGGGGGGATTACAGGAAAGGGCATGATGAGTCAGTGACCTTGGGGCCCATCTGTGTAGCAGAGGGGAAAGCAGGATTCAGACAGGAGGGACAAGAGGTGGGGAGACCTTGTGGGAAGGCAGGGAGTATTCGCAGGAGCCTCTTTGCAGCCTGAAGGAGCTGGATGCTTGCTGGAACCTGGTTGGAACCGGTTGCTGTGGTGATATCTGCAGTGGGGGGTGGGGGAGATTGGGGGCCAGGCCAAGAGGTGGGGGAAGGGTGGGAGGTAGCTCAAGGATGTGTTAATGAAAAGCAAAGGGGAGTTGCAGACCCCGTGTCAGGGCCAGAGCAGGCTGGCGGCAGAAATGGCTTGTCGGCCACACAAAGGGAGCTGTAGGAGGCCAGAGGGGCACAATGCCCAGAAAAGAAGCTGATGAGGCGTGTTTGTAGCAAGGAGACAGGAACAGGGAGGATGGCTGTCCATTTTCCCCAATTACAGCTCATCTGCTGGCTGCCCACACAGAGCTCCAGAGATTGGGGAGGGGGGTGGTGAGAAATACAAGCACTCACCCCTTGTTTGGCCTCAGCAAATTCCAACTGGATTTGAGGACTCAGGGCCCATGGGTAATGGCCATGAGGGGCTTCAGGCTTCACAGCTACTCTTGTAACTTTGACTGGGAGCACTGGAATCCCCCAGCTGAGTGTTTTGAGTCTGCTCAGGGCTGGATGAGCATATGGAACACTACAGATGGTTAATGAGCAAGAAAAGGGTGACTGCTACAAGGAACACTTATTTGCTAAGAATTTTATGGGTTGGAAAACGTATACCCCTTCCCTACAGCAGTTATTAGGAGAGGGACAGAGTTTTTTTTCTTTAAAGTATTAACATTTGCAGAGCAGGAACATGAAGCTCAGAGAGGTTAAGTAACTGGCTACAAGTCACAAAGCAAGTCAGTATGTTGGTACTAGAAACTAGGTCTACTGACTTCATCCCTTGCCTTACTCTACTTTCTTTTTTTTGTTTTAATAAATCACTTAAAAAGTGAAAGTATTCCTTGCTCAGTCATGTCCGACTCTGCAACTCCATGATCAGTAGCCCACCAGACTCTTCTGTCCATGGAATTCTCCAGGCAAGAATACTGGAGTGGGTGGCCATTCCCTTCTCCAGGGGATCTTCCCGACCCAGGAACTGAACCCTGTTCTCCTGGATTGCAGGTGGATTCTTTATTGTCTGGGCCAACAATAAAGCCCTATATTTCTGTTTTATTGCATTATTATTTTTCAGCTGTGCAACATATGGAATCTTAGTTTTCCAACCAGAGATGGAACCTGCACCCCCTGCAGTGGAAGTGCAGAGTCTTAACCACTGTACCACCAGAGAAGTCCCTTATTCTCCTTTCTTCGAGGCAGCTTCAAGTCCTTTCAGTGCCTACTTCCCCCTCTTTCCTTTGAGCATGAATCCCATAT
Source organism: Bos indicus x Bos taurus (assembly GCF_003369695.1). NCBI lineage: Eukaryota > Metazoa > Chordata > Mammalia > Artiodactyla > Bovidae > Bos > Bos indicus x Bos taurus. The sequence goes on along the minus strand of NC_040096.1, from coordinate 34,337,397 downwards.
GGCCGGCTCTTGAGGGACTTTGGCAAGTGTCTTTCCCTTCCCGTGCATCCATGGTAGCTGTGGGAAGGAGGAAATAAGGAAGAGTAAGCAGCAAAGCTCTCAGCTCCTCCTCCACCCCCTCATCCAAATGACCCACTCAGCTCACGTGACCCAGCAGTGCTGTGCTCCCAGTGAGCCTGCAGGGCCGGCAGCTGTCCCTGGTGCTGAAACGTCCTTGTCTCAAGAAGAGAGGCAAAGGGCAAGGGGCTATCCAGAAATCTCCCTCCAGTACATCCATCCACCCGGATTCTCCCTTTCCCATTCTCCTCTAGATCTCTCTTTTTTCTCCCTCCCTTCTCCATCCATTTATTTATTTCCTCCTTCCCCCTCTCCTCTTCTTCCTCAAATCATAGGTTTCCAGAGTGGGAAGATGACTCCAGGGTCACTAAATCCAGCCTCTTGCATCAGCCATTTACCAACCATGTGATGTTGATCAAGTTAGATCACCTCTCTGAACTCCAGGTCCACACTTAAAAAACAGAAATGATGATTCCTCCTTGAGGGTCTGTGGTGGAAATTTGTTGTAATAATGGCTCAGGAGTGCCCATCCCTATGGCTGGCAATCAGTAGGTGCTTACTAAGTGGGATCACCATGATTATTTCCAGGTCAGTGGTGTTCCTCAGAGTTCATCCCAAAGTTCATGCATTTGAAGACAAAACCAAGTCTCTTTGGAATGAGTTTCCTACATGGTGCATCATTCTTAGTGTTTAGACCAGTTTTCATTTATAGACTTTTGTTGATATTTGCATTGAAAGATTTCTTGATTAGAACATTTTTTTCTTACTGAGCCTCATTTTTCCCCCTCTACAACATATGGGAGACAAGCCCTCCCCCTCCTGCCTAAGGAGCTAGTAAGAGAGTCTGTGACCACAGGAAGGGGCCTTATTCCTGGGAAGGGGTACTATCCCTACTTACGTGTATGTCTCTGTGTCTGTCCATGTGTCTATTGCTAAGGGGACTGGGCTCAGTTCTGTGTGTGTTCATCTCTGGGCTGGGAATCTCGGGAGCAGGAGAGTATTGCATTTTTCGGTCTCAACAGCACCTTGCATAGATACTTACCCTGTGCAGGCACTCAGTAGTTCTTGTGAAGTTGTGTGCATCTGTGTGTTCTACACTTGTGCGTGCATGATGATTCTTCAGTGTGGGCCTCTTGCTCACCTCTCACTGCCTCACCTCAGTCGGAGGGACAGTGATCAGCTGAGCCCTGCCATGAGCCTGTGGTCATTTTTCTCCCTCTGCAGAAGTTACTCTCAAGCTGGTGGACAATAAAAAGAAAGAGGACCTGTTGTCCTTCCAAATCCCCATCAAGTACTTGCATGCCTTCCACCCCTAGCACTTTGAGTTGGTGAAAGTGAGGCAGAGCCCCAGGCTCTGGGCTCATGTGGGCCTGGGACAAGTGAGAGAGGGCGGGTGGGCACCATCTAGATGACCCCAGCTATCCCTTCAGTGCAACTCTGGGCACCCCAGGCTGACCCAGAAGTATGACAGCTCTTGGGCCATGTGGGACTAAAGAAACATAGCTCCCAGCAGATAAACAGGAATCATTTCCATGAGAATTTGGAATTCTTTGAGTTCATCTCCATAAAACAGTCCAATGAGCACAGAACATCTACTGCATTAAATGAATACACCAATTAAAGATGTATTCTCATTTCACACATGTTTAAAGAAGGGGAGGTTACTTAAAAGTCAAAGAAATACAGTATTTACAGAGCACCTACTATATTCCAGGTCCTGGGCTAGGTACCACACACACCATCTCTGATTCTCAAGGTGAATTGTATTTTGCATACATAGAACTGAGACCCAGAGAGTAGAATGCTCTCATCCTGGGTGACAGAGTAAGTGAGTAGCATAGTCAGGGGTGAGCCTAGGGCACACTGTCTCCCACGCTAGCTCATTCTGTGCTGTCTCCATGCTGCCTTGGCAGGAGGAAGGCTCGGGAGAATTGGGGCATGTGGGAGGTACAGTGTTCCTTGGAATGCACCCCTCTGGTGGACAACATCCCTCTAGTGGACACTAGAATGCACCCCTCTAGTGCACAACAGGGCAAGAGCCTAGAGGCGTGCATTCCAAAGCAATAACCCCTCAGTCCATGACCCAAGCCTCCCTGCCCCAGTGCCCCATGCCCAACCCTTCTCCTCATTGCTGACTGATAGAAAGGAGAATTTATTCTTTCATTATTCAAGTACTTTATTAAGCACCTACTGTGTGCCAAGCACTGGCAAGAGATGGACAGAAGCATCACTTTTCCCTCTCAGTACGCATCACAGACCCCTATGATTGTTTAAAGAAAAATGTGAAGTTAGCCTGGGTTCCTAACCCAAGTTTGCTGCTTACCTATGGTCTATCCATAACCCCCTAGGCCTCCATTCCTCCTCAGCAAAACTTAGATACTGTCCCTCCTAGTGTGGACATTAGGAAGCTCAAGTGCCATGATGTGCATAAAGCACATAGCAAGGGGTAGGCACATAGTAGGTGCTGAGTTCAGATTAGTTCTCCTCCTCCCTCCCACCCTCCCTCCCTCAGGCCCTGGCACTGACTTCTTTCCAAGCAACTCCTCAACCATGGCCCCAGGAGTCCATACCTTCCCTGGGTTCTAAGGAGAACCCCATGCCCAGGGCCTCAGGATGAGGAAGCAAAGATCCTGAGAGATTAGTGACTTACCTGGGAGACTGAGCACTTCAGCCACAATACTGGGAACATCAGCCAGACCTCCTGGCTCTCTGTCCGCTTACAACCCTTGTTATCACATCTTTACAAAGAGAACAGGCAGGCAGTGGTCCTTGTGAGGGCGATGAAATATTCAAATAGAACAGGGAAGATTTATTATATTGATCTCCTTGGAAGGGCTCGCAGGGACCATGAGCTTTAATTATCAGCTGGGAGCCCCAGTGGAGCAATGCCAAGTGATTGCAGAGGGCTGGATTTATGGCCAGGGTCGGCCCCGTAGTCACGCTTCTTCTTGTATGTCTTCTTCCACCACCCTGTCCCTAGCCCACTGAGTCTGGGAAAGTCGATGAAGCCTCAGCCAAGACCCAACTGTATGCAACAGCCATTCAGAAGGGCAGCTTCATCCCCTGCTACATCGACCACAACCACACAGCTCGGGAGGTGTTGGCACTGGGACCCTCAGTCATGGGGTGGGGTCAAACTTTAAGCAGGCCCCAGGTTCTGCCCATGGCCGCCACCTCTGGCTGGCCTGATGGTGTGAGGCAGGGGTGTCTGGGGAAGAAATTGTGAAAGAAAAAAGCAACTGGGCCTTTCAAAAATAGCCGAGGTAGTTTGTATAGAACCTGCCCTGGGATGGTAGGAATCATGGGAATAAAAATGATGATGATGATGATGATCCCTGATCTTTTCTAGCACTTTCCAGGCATGCGGCCCTGCCCTAACCTCTGCTCCTCACATACCATGCAGGCGTGCTGTAGGGAGGACAGGAGGTTCCCAAAGCCTGTGTCTCCCTGACCGTCATGGGGTGAGGCAGAGTGCCCCTACTGTGGCCCACATTCTCTGGTGTTCTCTCTCTTTTTCTGTCCCTTCAAGAGTAGTGACCCCTGAACTAGGGCTCACATACCCAAGGGAAAGTTTTAGGGACCTCCTTACCCTTCCTTGTTTCTGAAGAGGTTTGGCTGGTCTTCCAGTTAGGTCATCATTCATTCATTTATTTATGCATTCATTCATTCAATGACTATTTTGGGAGCCTCTTCCATTAGCTGGTTCAGGACTAGGCCCAGCTTGGGCCTAGCTTCCATACATGCTCCCCTCCCCCCATTACTTTCTATCTCCAGACCTTTCGGTAGCCCCAGGAGGACTGGCAATGCTCCAAGAAGATGTGGTCTTGGGACCTAGCCCTTCTCCCTTGCCCTCAGCCTTCAAACAGCCCAGGATGCCAGATTCAACTCCAGTCATGGCCGGAGTATGATCAGGGTGGGAGACAGGTGGCTCCCGCCTAAGCCCTGGGCTTCCCCTGCCCCAACAGGGCTGGTCTGATCTACCCCATAGCACTGTAAGCCCAGTAAGGCAAGACGTGTTCTTCAGCCCCATTTCACAGCTGGAAACACTGAGACCCAAGGGGAGTCTGGTACGGGAGCCCAGAGCTCCTGACCTACATCTCTGCTTCCCCTTGAATGCTAAGGGTGTCAGACCTGCAGACACCCTCTGCTCCCACCTACCCCTCTTCCCCTTTGATCATGTCTTTCCTGAAGACAGCCAGCAGCTCACACACACACACACACACATGAGGAAGAGTGACAAGAGCTTGGCCTTGCTGTCCCCAGATCACGCCCCACAGTGAGGAGGCCACACCTGTAATACCCAGGCTGAACCTTGGCCTGCAGGGCGCCCCCACTGTGGATCTGCCCCACCCCATCCCAGCCCTCTGACTTGTCCTGTAGAGTCTGGGCCCCTTTGCCCTCCAGCACCCTGCCCACTCCCCTGCCCCAGCACAGATGTCCTTCCTGTCTGCTCCTGTTGGCAGAGCAGAGAGCACAATGGAAGAAATTGCTTCAAGTTGGCATGAGCAGGTAGGTGCTCATTCACACTTGACCATTCAGAACAGAACAGTTGGAAATTAACACCTCCCCCGCCATGCACACACTTCTCAGACCCCTGTCTCAGCCCTTACACCTGTTGAAGTCCCTGTGAGTAAAAGTCTAACAGGTTCCAGTGAAGTTCCTCAGGCCCCAACCCCACTTCCATCCAGAGTTTAAATTGCCACCATCAGAGATTCAGTCCTTTGGTTTTAGTAAAGGGATTCTGTCTCTTGTGAGAGCTGAATGGTCCTTACCACTGTTTAAGCCCTTGTCAGTTCATACCTGTGTGGAGTGAGCAGGCAACCAGCTGAGAGGAGTCCTGCAGGGGGGGCTTAGGAGAAGAGTCCTGGCAGGAGGGCTTAGGAGAAGGCGCTGGAGAGACACAGGGAGGAGAGAAAAGAGAGAGATCCAGAGCAAGCCCCTACTCCCAGGCACTCTCTTCCCACTGAAAGCAACGCTAGAAGGGCCAGAGAGAGTGTGGTCCAACCTGGCAGGGGCCTCTTCCCATCCCCTTCCTCATCCTCCTGGCAGTCTCCTTGGCCCCATCCCTGGCCCATCCTCCTCCTCCCCAGGCCTCTGCGTTTGGTGGGTCCATAGTCCTCAGGAGGGGACTCAGTGAGGCCGCCGTGAGTCCTGGGGAAGGGAACCTGGGCACTGCAGCCCATATCCTGAGCAGGGCTCTCTCAAGGCTAGGACCAGTGATCTGATCAGGGTCTATCATCTGTCCGGGGGTCCAGACCTGAACAATGCAGAGCCCACATGGGAGTCTTCGGCCACCAGGCTGGGCACAGAGCCAGCCGTGCTGGATACCCATCGCACTCCGGTACTGAGGAGGGTCTCTTTGCCTCCCCAGGGACAGTCAGGTAAACCAGAACCCGGCCTCCCTGGGGCTTCCCATCACCCCACTCTCCTTCCCCACGCCATCCGGAATGAACTTTGACGTTCCTCAGATCAGCCAGGACGGGTGCCCTCAGGTATGGCGCGTTCCCTCACTCGCCTTGTCTCTGGCTCATATCCCTGGTAGCTCACCCACTCATGTATTCATTCATTCACTCAGTCAGCTGTTCACTTGACTGTTAAATAAGAGTTCACTGAATCCTGGCCTGTACCCCAAGCCAGGCCTGTCTGTGCTGTGGAGAAGCTGCCCTCAGGGAGTTTTTGATTTGGTGAAGACAGGAGTCACACATGTGAAAAGGATAAATATACAAGATAATGTATAATAGCAACAAACCAGGAGGGACTGGCAGAGCCATAAAAATCAGAGCGGAGATAAATATTATATGATTCCACTTACATGCAGTACCTACAGTAGGCAAATCATAGAGACAGACAGTACAATGGTGGTTTCCAGGAACTGGGAGAGGAGAGAATGGGGAGTTATTATTATTTAATGGGTACAGAGTTTCTGTTTTGTATAATGAGAAAGTTCTGGAAATCAGTGGTGGTGATGGTTATGCCACATTGTAAATGTACGTAATGTCACTGAACTATACACTTAAAATGGTTAAAATGATAAATTTTATATTATGCCTGTTTTACTACAATAAGCAAAAATTTTTAACCAAAGGTGAGAGGAGTGTGAAGGCTGGACAGGTACCCAGACATTGGACTGCTGAGTTTTTAATACAGAAGGGTTGGTGTAGAATGGTTGGGAACAAGAGCATAGGTGTGGAGACAAGAGTGCACAGGACGTGATACACATCTGGGTTGGAGAGGAGGGTGGTGGGTTTGAGTACATCGGGGAGGGGTGTGCAGACTGTGGCTGGGTCCAGGGCAACGGCCTCATTGATCTCTTCCCATAGTCTTCCCTTCGCCCCACACCATGGTCCCAACTTTCCTGGGGTCTTAAAGAAGATAGGAGTGCTTGGGAAGTCCTTCCTGTTGTCTGCCAGCCAGAGTTCGTGTCTGGCATGGCGAATATAGAACGAGGCATCCCTTTGGAGCCCCAGTCTCCATTTAAAGGCAAAGACACTGGAAGAAGGCTTAGACATGGACAAGAGTGATGGTGGTAGGAGGGGTGGGACAGAGGGGGACTCTGGGGACAGAGGCTTCAAACCCAAACCAGTCCTCGGCCTGATTTCCCCAGAGTCATCTCACTCGTGGCCCTGCATTTGCCCAGAAAATTACGAACCAATCAGCAGTCAATCCCGAGGGACAGGAAGCGCTGACTGCTTTAATGAGTGAGCCCCCTCCCCACCCTGGGGGGCTCTGGCTGCCTTTGCTGCCTAACTAGTCTGGGTGGGGGCATTGTTCCCAGTGCCTCTTGCATGTGTGGGATTGGGGGCCAGAGGCCCAGCGATGATGGGACACTTGCTGAAGGTCACCCGGCCATGGCAGTTGGGCCAGATTGGGAACTCACTGGCAGCTGGCAAAGAGGTGCCCAGGTCCCAGCAGTGAGAGGACACGGGCAGGCTTCTGTGGTACAGGCGGGGAGATGAGGGGGGTGAGCAGAGCCCTACCTGGAAGGGGCACCAGTCAGCAGCTCACACAGGTCCTTGTCCTGTCCTCTCTCAAAGTTATCAGTCCCCTCATCTTAGTTCAGCGGTGGGGGTTGGACTAGGTCACTGCTGGGACCTGCCCCTCGGACATCTTGGGGTGTAATGATGTCCCACCCGTCACGCACCATGACACAGCCCTGTGGGTGGGGACTTGAGAATTTAGAAGACCTGAGTTTGACCCTTCTTCTGTGACTTGCTGGCTGCATGAACTTTGGCGAGCTTCTTTGTTTTATCTGTTTGGCTGTATGGAGTCTTGGTTGTGGCACATGGGGTCTTCTGTGTTCATTCAAAAATCATTCAAGCAGGATTTTTTTTTTTAGTTGCAGCATGCAGGTTCTAGTTACCCGACCAAGGGTTGAACCTGGGCCCTCTGCATTGGGAACGTGGAGTTTTAGCCATTGGACACCAGGGAAGTCCACTTGGCAAGCTTCTTGATTTCTCCAATTCCTAATTTCCACCTCACTAGGCTGTTAGGAAAACTTACTGGGTTAACCTTTGCAAAATGTCCACATCCTGGGAGGAAGTGAAATGGATTCGGACCCTTCCAGAGGGGCCCTTCTCCTAGTGCAATGCCCCCTCTGAGGCCAGCCTTACCACTGTACATTTGGCTACAAGTAGCATGAACCCTACTTCCCATCGACTTAAACTCTTATGGCACCTTGGGATGGATCCCCATGAAGATGCTGCCAGAATTGGTTGATGCGTGGGCTCAGCAGCATCCTCAAGGACTCAGGATCTTTTCAACAGCCCTGGATTGCCATCTTCAGCCAGTTAACAGCTCATGGATACAGAACGTTCTGGCACCCCATCCAGAGGAAGAGGTGCCAAGACCAGGAGGACGAGAGAGCCTCTCCTTCCCACAAGTGTGTTTTTTTTTTACTTTACTGAAGTATAGCTGATTCTCTGCTAAACAGCAAAGACTCCGTTTTACACATATAGACATGCTTTTTATATATATTCTTTTCCATTACGGTTTATCACAGGATATTGAATATTAACCCCTGTGCCATATGCTGCTGCTGCTAAGTCGCTTCAGTCGTGTCCAACTCTGTGCGACCCCATAGACAGCAGCCCACCAGGCTCCTCTGTCCCTGGGATTCTCCAGGCAAGAACACTGGAGTGGGTTGCCATTGCCTTCTCCATATAGTGGGACCTTATTGTTTACCCATCATCCTACATATAATAGTTTACATATGCTAAACCCAAACTCCCCTTCCCTCCCCTCTCCATCTCCCTCCCCCTTGGCAGCCACAAGTCTGCTCTCTGTGTCTGTGAGTCTCTTTCTATTTTGTAGGTAGGTTGATTTGCGTCATATTTTAGATTCTACATACAAGTGATGTCGTGCGATATTTGTCTTTCTCTTCCTGACTTACTGCACTTAGCAGGCCAATCTCTAGTTGCATCCACATTGTTATAAGCGGCATTATTTCGTTCTTCTTTATGGCTGAGTCGTGTTCCATTGTGTATATGTACCACGTTTTCTTTATCCACTCATCTGTCGATGGACACTTAGGTTGCTTCCTTGACTTGGCTATTGTGAATAGTGCGGCTGTGAACATGGAAGTGCCTGTATCTCTTTGAATCATAGTTTTGTCTGGGTGTATACCCAGGAGTGGGATTGTTGGATGATACGGCAGCTCTTTTTTTTAGCTTCCTGAGGAACCTCCATACTGTTTTCCATAGTGGCTGCACCAACTTACATTCCTGCCAACACTCACAAGTGGTTTTTATGAGGACTTGGCAACCTCCTCCAGCTGCCCTTCAGAAGACTCCCCCCTCTCATCTTTTTGGCCAGAATTGGATCACATGCATGTCTCTCGGCCAATCATGGAGAAAAGGCATGGCATATCACCCTGCCAGTGCAGACAGGTGTAGAGAAGGGGCACCTGGACCAAAGTTGGTTCTGGGCTAGGAGGAAAGAAGGGGATGGCTGAAGGGTAGGCAGCCCCAGTGTCTGCTTCACCCCTCTGGGAGCCTGGTGATGACAGCGAAACCTGAACTCTGATGAGTTGACCCGGCACAGCCTGTGGGACCCAACAGAGGGTGGAACTTAGGAGTCACGCCTACCATGGCCTCCTACAGAACTGATAGAGCTCTTAGCTGATGAAATGCAAGCAGTGGGGTCTGTGCCCACTCGCACCTCTCACGAGGCCCCTTTCCCTTGCTTTTCCCTTGCTGGCCTCTCCTTTTGGCTGGACCATTGCAGCAGCCTCCAGTAGGCCCCCTCCCATCCATCCTCTGACAAGTGGCCACAGTGGCTCCCTGTCCAGGGTTAGGCCTTCCCCCGGATTCCTTGTCCCTACCACGGACAGGGCAAAGCCCTCACTGTCAGCCAGATACACAAGGCCTTGTCCCCTCCAGCCTCCTGGGTCTCTGTCCCTGTTCACCCAGGCATTCTCTAGCTACACTGGATGACTGGCTGTTCATACCCATGCTGTCCTCTGTCACCTCCCAGTCTTGGCCTCTGCTATACTCTCAGCCTGGAGTGGTCTTCCACCTTCTTATACCTCCTACACAATCCCTAAAGCCCTCCCCTCTCCAGTCAGGAAGTCATAGCTTTTCTCTCAGACATTTGGCTTCCATGACCCACAACTTGCTTAGGCCTTTGCATGGATCATAAGTGTGTGTGTGTGTGTGTGCATGTGCGCACACACACCCTATCTGGAGCGATGAGCTCCAGAGGGGAGCACAGTCAGGCTCTAGTTCTCCCATAGGCCCTACTGCACCCCAGTATCCATGAGCATGGAGAAGCCTCCAATCAGTATTTGCTGAGTTCGCACAGAGTCAGACATGACTGAAGCGACTTAGCAGCAGCAGCAGAGTTCAACTGAACTGAGCTTTCACCTTCACAGCAAAACATATGCTGTCTCCTTCAGCCTTCACAGCAGCCTGTCAAAGCGTGGCGCCCAAGATGTTTTCTCATTGGACAATGAAAACCAGGTCCTAGAGAGGGGAAGGGACTTGCTGAAGGTCACACACGAGGTTGAGGCAGACCCGGGCCCAGAGCCTAGGTGTCCCAGCCACCCAGCATCAGCTGCCCCCTTGGTGGCCACCACTGCGTGTGGGCAGAGCAGGCAGCAGTGGGTGTGGGTGTGGTTGTGGTGGACCCTGGGGAAATGTGAGGAGGGACCGTAGGCCCATGTAATGAAGGCTCTGTCCCTGGGGAAGGCAGGTCTGCCTCAGTGGCTGGGGGTTAATGGCTTTGCTGAAGATCACAGCCGAAGGTTAATCACATTCCTTATTCCACAGCCTGCCAGAGCCTTTGCCATTAGCATCTGTGGGGAATGGCTTCTGCACTTATGGTGCCCCCACCCCACGCCACCAGCCTCTTCACCAGGTCCCTGGCATCAGCCTCGGGAGGTAGTTTAACCTTGATTCCTTGCCCCCACCCCATAAACACAGGAGAGAGGCTGACCCTTCCTCCCCAGTTCTAGCTCTGAAAGGATCTTTCCTGGGGGACTCATCTGGGAAACCATTCAGAGAGGGAGCTGTCCTTCCTGGCCAGGCAGACACTGTTTCTTGCTGTGTAGACTCCATTTAGACACATTAATAGCCCCTAGAGAGGACAGCCCGCATCCATTAAACACCCCTCTTCCTGGGTGGGGCAGAGGGGGCTGTCACAGGTCCTCCTTGAGTGCCTTGGTATCTGGCAGATGGTCCAGACTGGGTGATGCCCCTCCGGGATTCGGGAGAATGGTCGCTCAGGGGTGGGCGTGGTTTGGGGATAAATCCTGAAAGGCCATTCCCAGGCACCACAGAACCCAGCGCAGCTTCTCTGACCTGACCTGGTGGCCAAGTCACTGTCCCTGAGCTGCCGCAAGCGCCTGCTCTCAGGAGCACTCCCATCACCCTTGTATTCAGGTCCAAAGTGACTGCAGCTCATCTCCCTGGGGACAGAGGCAGACACAGCTGAGCCTGCAGCCGGTCTGGGAGGACAGGAGAGACACTCCAGTGTGACAGGCATCAGGGCCCTGCCACGGCGGGGGAGGGGACCCACACTACTTCGCAGTCCTGATGTCAATAACTCCTGGAGCCGGCAGTGCATTTGTGCTGACCTTTTCGAGTGATGACTGATTCCCGCAGGAGAGCCAGAGGCGGGAGCGGCTGCCACTGTTGCTAAAAGCCCCAGGCCAGGGGCACAGGCACGGCAGCCACTTGGAGAGTCTATGCCAATGACCCCCAAGCACCTCCCTGGGTTGGGGCCATGCAGGGCTGCCTGCTCGGTGTTACAGGCTGACGCCACCCCCACCCCGACACCCACACACCCAATCCCATCACTCACTCATCACCTTTTGGCCTTTGCAGATGCTTGACCTTCTCTCCTTGGACTCCCTCCTCATTCTACGGGGTCCACACACGCCAGACTTGATGCCACCTCCACACTTTTGCTCAGGAGGTTTTCCCACCCAGAATAACAGCCTCCCTCCCTTCAACCTGCCAGACCTTTCTCTCAGAGGCTTTCTCTAGTCCTGCTTCCTTCAGACAGGCTTTTCTGATCACCCGTGGGAGTGTCTCAGACAGTCCCTTGTTTGGGGGCTATCGTTAATGCTGTCTCATTTTGTCATTTAAATACTAGCCACAAGTGTGCCCTGGAGCCTGGCTTAGTCCCCCAGATGCCCTGTTGAAGACCTGCTGTGGCTGCTGCAAGGGGCTGGGACACCAATGCAGGACAGAGAGGGGCTGGTGACAAGGACAGAGGTCACATCTAATTTGGCATCTAGAACACCACCAGCCATGGGTGGGAACACTGGTATAATTGTTGAGGAAGTTTCCCCATGATGAATCAAGTGTCTTAAAATATGCATGTCCTTTAATTCAACAGTTCTATTTTGGGTACTTGTTCTAAGGAAATAATTTAAGATACAGAGCTATGTATCAAAGATTATTTGATGCAGTTTATTGGACAAATGGGAAGGGAGAAACCAGGATGCTTGGACATGACAGAATGTCCTGCAGCTACTACAAATGGGTAATTAATATTACTTAGGACTCTGGATATGCTCAGGTTTTAATGGTAAATGTGAAAAAAAAAAAGCAAGATGACAATTACATGGCAATTATAAACAAAATAGGCATAGGAAAAAAAAAAACTGTCAATAAAAAGAGGTAATTCCCTGGCAGTCCAGTGGTTAGGATCACAGGGGGCATGAGTTTGATCCCTGGTTGGGGAACCAAGATCCTGCAAGATTCACAGTGCAGCCAAAAAAAAAAAAAAAAAACCTAGAAAGGAACATGCAGTATTATGAACAGTTGTCTCTAATGTAGGAATTCAGGTTTTATTTCATCTTTCTGATTTTCTGTATTTTTCCAAAACTGTGTGTTGATTTCATAATCAGGACAAATCTCTGTGACGTATGCAGACATGTACACAACCTGATGTCTGAACATTCCTTGATTCGGGAGAAGCTGTGACCCCACCACCTACTCCCACCTTCTCCTTGCAGCTGTCCAAGACTGGGGGATCCCCGGAGCTGCTCCTGTGGCATCAGTCCTTCCTTTTCCAAAACCAAGATGGGGCCACCAACTTCTCAGAGGACACAGCCCTGGTGCTGGAGTACTGTCCCTCGTCTTCAAGTGAGTGACCTCCATTGCCACCTCGGGAAGCCACACACTGGGACACATGTATGAAAGAGTGTTCAGACCATCCTGCCTCTGCCTCCTGTGGGGATGGGTGAAGGGGTCCCAAGACGGCCTCCGGTGTACACAGACAGATTGGGGAGCACACTGGGCCTGGGCCAGGACACACGGGCCCTATTCCCATACTAGACCCATGTGTTTATTGCACCACCACCTGCCTCCAGTTGAGTCTGTCAGTGACGAGGGAGGAGAGGAACCCTTAGAGCTCACAGCCTTGCGGGCAGGGATACAGGATTAAGAGACCAGCTGATCCACAGTCAATTCCACACCATCGGACTGAAGCCCCCAAAGCGCAGAGCCAAGGGAGAGCTACATACACACCTCGAGACATGGAATATGCTTAGAGGTGGCCTTGCACTCAGGAAGCCCTGAAGGGCAGAGGAGGAGACTGTGCAGGGAAAGGTCAGGAGGCAAGAAATTGGTGGGTGGTGAGGGATGGTAGAATTAGATGTCAGGTACCAAAGGAGGCTTCCCTGGGGGCTCAGTGGTAAAGAATCTGCCTGCAGTGCAGGAGACACAGGCAATGCGGGTTGGAACCCTGGGTCAGGAAGATCCCCTGGAGAAGGAAATGGCAACCCACTCAGGTATTCTTGCCTGGAGATTCCCAGCTGGAAGTAAGCTGGGCAGGCTACAGTCCATAGGATTGCAGAGTCAGACACAACTGAAGCAACTTAGCACTCAGCACTGACCAAAAGAGGGGCCCCAGTGGGGCCTCAGATGCTGGGATCCAAGAAGCCTGGGCTGGGGGCTTTGGTGGGAGCCCAGTTGATCTTCCACCACAGTGAAAAGCAGTGAATCATGGACCCTTAACATACTCCTGGGCATCTCCGTATTGCCACTAAAGAGCCGTTTGTACCACAAGATGCTGACAGGGAAAGGCCTGAATGGACTGTGCATAGAGAAGCTCCCCATCACTGTGAGTAGCCCCCTGGCTCGTCCCCTGGACAGAGTCCATGGCTGGTCCCCCTAGCCTCACCCATCCCCAACCTGCTCCTCCTCGCCCCAACAACAGAGCAAATCTGGCTTCTCCAGCAACTTCCAGCAGGGCCTCCACCAGGGCATCTGACCACTGTCAGATGTGAGGAGTACTTCCAACACCAAAACTCAGTCTTGCCCCTGGGCTAGTGATGAAATTGCCCCTGAGCAACATGGGAGAAGCACAGGGAAGCCCTGGGGGAGAGCAGACTTTTAACCAGCCAGTGCAGTGCAGTTCAGTTCAGTTCAGTCTCTCAGTCGTGTCTGACTCTTGGCGACCCCATGAATCGCAGCACGCCAGGCCTCCCTGTCCATCACCATCTCCCGGAGTTCACTCAAACTCACATCCATCGAGTCGGTGATGCCATCCAGCCATCTCATCCTCTGTCGTCCCCTTCTCCTCCTGCCCCCAATCCCTCCCAGCATCAGAGTCTTTTCCAATGAGTCAACACTTCACATGAGGTGGTCAAAGTACTGGAGTTTCAGCTTTAGCATCATTCCTTCCAAAGAACACCCAGGGCTGATCTCCTTCAGAATGGACTGGTTGGATCTTCTTTCAGTCCAAGGGACTCTCAAGAGTCTTCTCCAACACCACAGTTCAAAAGCATCAATTCTTTGGTCTCCAGCCAGACCTGAGTTCAAATCTTGACTTGCCCTAGTCCTCACAGTAGAACCTGGGACAGTTTACTTAACTTCTCTGAACCTATAGAGCACCCATCTCTAAAATGGAAACAGCATGCTGGATATGATTTCTCTGTATATCAGGAGAGTCTGGAGCCAGACTGTCTGGTTCTAGTATTTATCAGCTTACAGGACCATGGAAAAATTACTTGATCTCAGTGCCTTAGTTTCCCTATCTATAAATGGGTTCATAATAATAGTACTTTTCTCATATGGTTGCTATGAGTTTTGTTTTGTTTTTGAGGAAACACCTGTATAACACTTAGAATAGAATAAATACTCAATAATAACGAGTTATCATCATCACGGTCTATTTCTATGCCATGTTTTTCCTAAAAGACTATGGTCAAGGGACTTCCCTTGTTGGTCCAGTGGTTAAGACTCTGAGCTTCCAAAGCAGAGGGCTTGGGTTCGATCCCTGATCAGAAAACTAAGATCCCACATGTGGCATGGCCAAAAAATTAAACTCATAAAAAACAAAGAAGCACAATTTGGCAACCAAAAGTAATTTTAAAAAGATATCTTGGCCACCCTGACATAATAGATAGTGTTAGGTGCTCAGTCGTGTCTGACTCTGCAGCCCCACGGACTGTAGCCCACCAGGCTCTCTGTCCATGGAATCCTCCAGGCAAGAATGGAGTGGGTAGTTACGAACAGACCTCAACAAATTAGAGCTTCCCCGTTCCACCAGGAGGCAAGCCTGAAGGAGCCAGTCAGCTCTCCTGCGGGCTTGGGCTCGGCGGGGTATGGAAGCAGTTAGGGTGAGCAGAGGTGGGAGACCAGCTCCTGCCTCTCTTCCACCCTCTGGGCACAGCCTCCACCAGGCACCATCCTAGGGAACCTGGGACAGTGGGCAGAGCAGTGACAGCAGCTGCCTGCCCTGGCCAGTGCGGCCGACGGTTCCCTTTACCTCCCCCACGACACCAAACTGAAAATCATAAATAGTGAGGCCCCCGCGATGGATCTCTCCTTCCAGCTGCTTTCCTCTGATGTAAGACCATAGTCAGGGAAAGCTCAGGGCCTGGCAGCCCACATGCCAGCTCGTGTGGCCTCTCAACGGGTTGCAACCTCCTTCTCAATTGCTGACCTTGTTCAGGAGCTTTTGGGAGGAGGGGGCTACTGTTCCTGAGGGTGAGTTTAGGCTTGAAAAAAAAAACAGATTAGGAAGAAAGAGTTGAGAACAGAGGGCCACTCAGACCTGGGAGTCAGCCTCTAACTCCTCCCACGCCAAGCCTGGCTCCCTGGGATCGAGATGCCACAAGAGTGAATGAACTAGGATATTCGCTTCTGTCACTGTGTAAAAAACTACCACAAACTTAGTGGCTTAAAGCGACACCAACATAAGAGCTCACACTTCTGTAGGTAGGCAGTCCAATACAGCAAGGCTGAAATCAGCATACAGGATGTGGCAGAGTCCTGTTCCCATCCAGAGGCTCTGAGGAAGAGAGCACTTCCAGGCTCACTGAGGTTGTCATCAGAATCCAGTTCCCTGCAGCTGCAGGACTAAGGTCCCGTTCCCTCGCTGGCTGGGCTCAGCCAGGGGCCTCTCTCAACTCCTGAAGGGCACCCACATTCCTTCTCACAATGCCTCCTCCATCTTTACGCCAGTCCGCATGTCAAGCCCCCCTCCCACAGCAAAGCACTCTGACTTTCTCCTCTGTCGGCAGCCAGAGAAAACGCTCTGTTTGTAAAGGGGCTCCTGTGATTCGATCAGGCTTCTGCTGATGTCCTATATTGAGGTCCGCGGTGCCACGTGACATAATTTTAGGAATGATAGCTCACCATATTCACAGGTTTCGGGGCTTAGGGTGTGGAATCTTGGAGGCTTGTTTTTGGAATCCTGCCCACTGCAGCTGAGTTGGCCTGAGTAGAAAAACCCCAGGGGCTGAGCCCTGTCTGATGGACGGGTTCTATCCCTCCACCAGCTGTACCTGAGCTCTGAGTCCAGCTTGAACCTGGGTCGCTTGGCTCCAGGGCACATGATAGGCTGGATTCTTTCCACTTTTCCCTCTGAGGTGCTGAGAGAGGCAGGAGGTTGGAACATGGGCAGTTTAGGACCATGAACCCTGGAAATGCTTGCAGGGGGCTGATGGCTGAATCAGCCCACTCCTGCTGGCTTCCCAGGCTAGGAGAAATAGCCACCTGCTCTAGGGTAATACTTGGCCCTGTGACTTTACCTGTGAAGAACCCAGGGACTTCCTTGTGGGAGCATCTGAGGGGGTATCTGGGAAGGTACCAGCCCCAAAGTGTCTCCCCACAAGCCCTCTGGTGAGTGCTGGAAACCTCCCATTGCACTCCCCACTGTGCAATGTTCCGCATCACCTTCTCAGAGTCTCCTCTGGTTCTTGGTCACAGAAGGTTTGTTAGATACCACCTGATGTCCACCCCACCACCACCACCACCACCACCAAACCAGGGACAGATGGCGAAGTTACAAAGAGGGGAGGACACAGAAGCAACAAAAGAACCCAAGGAAGGGGAAGCAAAGTCCTCGGAGAAAAATGTCCCAGACTGGAGCTCAACCCTCCCACGGCTCTTCTCAGGGTCTGCTCAACCCCCACCCCCACCCCCCGGCCCCACCTTCTACCCATTTACTGGAGCACATGTGTCCTGAGGAAGGAAAGGAGCGTCACGTGCTGCTGGTCAGGGCACTGGGGGACCCGGCAGGCAACAGGCAGGTGGGCAGGATGTTTCCTCCATCGC
Source organism: Bos indicus x Bos taurus (assembly GCF_003369695.1). Taxonomy (NCBI): domain Eukaryota; kingdom Metazoa; phylum Chordata; class Mammalia; order Artiodactyla; family Bovidae; genus Bos; species Bos indicus x Bos taurus. The sequence continues at coordinate 34,320,328 of NC_040096.1, read as the reverse complement.
CCAGGGGCTGGGCACAAAGGTCTCAGTGATGAATTATTCACTGGAGCTGTGCTAAGTGCAGAATTAATCCCTTTCCTTCCAGCTGGCGGCCTCACTAAATTATCCCTCCAAGTCATGCGGGAAAATGCTGCCGAATTCATTTAGCTGCTGAGTGTTTTGATCTGGGCCTTGTGATTTTAGCTTCCCCTTCTCCCAGCCCCCTCCCCCTGGAGGTGGGTTAAAAAAAAAAAAAAAAAAAAAACCTTTCAGTAATGGATTTCCGAGAAGAAAGGAAAAGAAAGGGATCAAGATTGGGTGTGGACCAGGAAAACAGTACTGAAGGAGATTCTGCAGCCAAGTGTTCATACACACACAGCTCTACACATGCTCTCACACAATCGCATTTGAAAACACACACACAGACAACCACATATGCAGAGACGTGCACACACAAACTTACACACCTCTCTGCAAGGGTGTACACATTTAATGCATACAGATGCATGCCCCCCCACACACAGGCAAACTGACACACAGATGTTTTCACACCGGCATTGGCGCACACAGAAGCGCAATCTTTTTGTGGTTAAACTGTTTCTTGGAGAAACCATCTGAGAATTGGCCAATAACTGACTCGCTTTGATTCTAGAATCTTGAAGTCCAATGTGGGGGCCTGAATATGAAGAGCTAACATGGTTGGCTTTGGCATAAGGTTCCTGCAGGCTTGGTAACCCAATCATTCATTCTTTTATCCCACATATATTTGACGAGGACTAGAATTTCAGAGGCCCTTGTGGACTGCAATGAGGAGAGGGAGGAGCAGGCAGACAAGGAGCCCGCCTGCCTTGAATTCACCCTCCTCAGGCGTGGACATGGCTCTTTGCTAGTGTCAGAGCCCTTTGGCTCCTCCTCCCTAAGGGTGGTAGGAGAGTGTTGATGAAGAGATCAGAGGGTATAGCAGCTCCGCCTAAAGGACGCGTCCCCGCTCCACTCCTCACCATTGTCTTTACTATAACACCGCCACCGTTTTCCACGCAACTGCAAGTATTTGCTGAGCACCTGCTGTGTAATCGATACTGTCCTAGGTTTATGGGCCTTACACCGAAAAAGATGAGAAAAGGCCCTGTCTTCACAAAGCTTATATTCTTAGAGAGAAGGGAGTGTGGACCAGACAATGAGCAAATCAATTCACGAGCAGATATCAGTTCAGGATACGAGGCCGGATGAACCCCAAATGAGTTGACGTGATAGGGAGTGTTTGGACAGGCTGTTTGCATCTGATGGGCTCTCTGAGCAAGGTTACCAGCCAAGCTGCTATGTCAGAGAAGACTGGGTTCCTTCCGTCTTATTGATCCACCTAAGGTGCTGTCCACCGATTTGTGGTGGGAGTCACGCAGCCTTCATCTCTGCATTCCAGCCTCTTTCCTGAGAACGTACATGTCCTGCAAGTTTGGGCACAGGCCATCCTGGTTACTTGACCTTCTGATAAACACAGTTTCCTCACAGCCACAGCTTCCATATCATCCATTCTCAGAGCTCCAGGAACAACACTGTGGAACTTTCAAATAGGCAGAGACCACAGAAGTGTCTCTCAACAGCTCATCTGGACAGGAATCTCTGTGATGCTGCCCACCACGATGGTCATCCCAACCTCTTCCTCTTGCTCTGCCCAGTCTGGGAGCTCACTGCCTCCAGAAGCAGCCAGTCTCCCAGTTCAGTGGCTACAGCTGATAGAAGTGCTCACTCCATATTGAGCCCACCCTGCCTCTAGGGGCTCTCCCTCTGCCCAGGCTGCTGACTCTGCCCTCTGGAGCCACTGCGCAACCCCAGCAAGCCTCCTTCCGAGCCCTCCAGCACACTGGTGGGCAGACTACACAACAAAGCCTGCCATCACAGTCAATGGCAAGAGGGAGCAGTTCCCTGGTTTGGGGTACTGGGCTTGAAGCAGGTTCTGCTGGTGACAGGTTAAGCTTTTTCCCTCCGATGGAACTCCTCAATGGACACCTACTGCTTAGAGTGACCTGTCTTAAGCTGGAGTTGTGTGTGTGTGTAGATGAGTACATACACGTATAACTACACATAGATACAAAAAAGGAGAAGGCAGTGGCACCCCACTCCAGTACTTTTACCTGGAAAATCCCATGGACAGAGGAGCCTGGTAGGCTGCAGTCCATGGGGTCGCTAGAGTCGGACACGAATGAGCGACTTCACTTTCACTTTTCACTTTCATGCATTGGAGAAGGAAATGGCAACCCACTCCAGTGTTCTTTCCTGGAGAATCCCAGGGACAGGGGAGCCTGGTGGGCTGCCGTCTATGGGGTCGCACAGAGTCGGACACGACTGAAGCGACTTAGCAGCAGCAGATACAAAAAACTAGGAAACCATGGATGTCTGCATATACTTGGAAAACCTCTTCGTGGCCTACTCAGTGGGAGTTCACCTTGGAGGTCTATTCGACTCTGAGAACCCAGGAGTCAATGGCCACTCCACATATACATACATGAGTAAACCCATAGCCTTCTCCATTCCCTCTCTGATCTTGGCCTCTTCTCTTTGAAGAGTGCAATCTGTCTCCCAGGAGTCTGGGCTTCTCCGGGCTACGCAGTCTGCCTGTTTTAATGAACTGGTTTCTGGATCCCACAGCATCCTGGGTGCCTTGCAGCTTGCAGACAGCCTCTTTGAAGTAAGATCACTGACTGGGTTTCCTAGGCTGACTATGTGGATGGGAGCCTGGCTTGCACACAGTAGGAGCTCATTGTGTCAGCTCCTGACTCCTTGCCTGGAAATACGCCTCCCTACAAGGTGGGACAAGTCCTTGCTGTCATCTGGGTGTTCTCTTGGGGCTGGGATTTGGGACCTAGAGTCTTGCCAAAACAGGGTGCCAGGTCAGCAGGCAAGTTAGGGCCTCTCGGGTGGGTAGCCACCCCCGTTAGCCCATAGCCCTGAGAGTCGCTGGAGAATTCAAAACCCACTGCTTCCTTGGGTTTGTCACAGATGGGGTACATCGAAGGAGACGAGGAGGTGGCCCCTGCTCTCCCCACTGTGGGTGGCTCCCACAGTCCCATCTGATCTGACCTTCCCCCTCTTTGTTCTTCTCAAGGTGGGGGGCAGGGCTTTGATGCCATGCAAAAGGCTACCCTGCTGCTTTTATTCAACCCACTTACAAAGCTCTCTCTGGAGACCAGCCCAGAGTGGGGACAAGTGGCTGTTTCACAAATGTGGAGTGGAGGGCAGGCGACAGGCAGAACCATGCGGACTTCTGATGAATTTTTATGGATTTTTGGAAACGGCACATGACAGCCCAGGGGCTGGTCCTCAGAGAAGCCCCAACATAAGCTCACCTCCATTTCCTCACCAAGCCCAGCTGCCCAGAAGACCCCGTGTCCAGGGTAGCACAGCTGCCTCCTCAGTCACTTCTATCCTCCAGGAGCTTCAGTTCCACCCCCAAGACTTCAGCTTTGAACATGCTACTGTAAGGACAATGGCGAATCCAGAGAAAAAACACTCTTTCCCCTCTTTCAACCTCACAACATCCCTGACTGTCTTCCCTGCCCTACCCCCAGCCCCGAGCCTCACCCTGAGCCCCTCCCTCCCTGTCCTCCCATTCTCCCAGGCCACATGGCAGGAGACAGAGAAATTGTCTGTCTGTCTCCAGTTCCCAGGCACCCTTTCCCCACTTGCTCAGACTCTAGGCCCAATTCAGAGATCTTCCCATACAACCAAAGGAAGCTGGAGACAGATACGTGAGAGGTGAGAGCCTGTGCCTTTCCAGGGCCCGCCTGGGCCTTGGCTCACAGGTGCTCGGTGTTGGGGCAGGGTTCACCATCCCACCATAAGAGGCTCCTGCCTGCTTTTCACAGTGCCTGAACCCCTCCCAGCGGTGCTTCATACTCCCTCCACAGGCTGTTGGTTATGAGTCAACCTTCCCACCCTGCTCCCTGCCTCAGAGAGGACGTTTGACACTCCCTCCAACACACAAGGTTTGACAGACTCTGCTTGCTCACTTCTCATGACAGGGAGCTCACTATCTCTCAGGAAGCCCTCTCCAGTCTCCATCAGTCCCCTTATAGACCTCTCCCTCCCTACCTCTCTCCAGGTGCCTCTCCCAGTCCTGCCTTTTCCCTTCTGAGATCGGCTCCGGAGAAATCAGCTCCCATGCCCATGTCAGCCCTGTTGTTTGCAAACTTGTGTCATCTCCAGCCTGACCAACTCTCCTTCCTCTGACTGTCCTTGGTCACACTGAGTGTTTTGCTTCTCATCCTCCTGGTCACCTCACCTTGCCAACACTCCTCTTAAAGTGTCCCCTGCAAACTGTGGAACTGGATCCGTATTGGTGGGTGGAATAGGACCAGCACCCTTTTTCTGCAAACACTTTCTCCTCTTTGGTACAGCCGAAGTCTATCATTTGCCTTATTTGATTACTAACCAAGGCTGTGGGGGTCCCTTTAGAGCCAAGAAGTCCAGTCTGGTATGTGAGCCATTGTCAGGCAGCACATCTCCACCTTGACCATCTGCTGCTCCATTTCGAACTTAGGCAGGGCTTCTCTTCACTGCGGTATTTCACCTTCTTTGTCTCGGCATATTATCTGGACTTGAGATCATTCTGGACTCTGATTTCATCATGGATCACAAGTTCACAGCCCCACCCCCACCCCACCCCAAGCTCCAGGTCATCTGTCGACATGGTTAGGACACTTTGCTGCAATGTGCAGTAAAAAAAAAAGATGCATCCTTAGAACTGGGTTTGAGTTCTGAATCTTCCACTCAATCTTAGCCACCTTGAGCTTTACTTTACTCATCTATAGAAAGGGGCTGTGATCCCTACCGGCCAGGAATGTAGTGAACATTGAATGAGGAAGCACGTGTAAGTGCCCAGCACAGGGTCTTGCAGATGCTCAGCAAAGTGAGTACTTCCTATTGTTCACCCAAGTCGCTGAAAAACACGCTGAACTCATCAGAGATGAGGACAAGGCTCCTGGGGGAGGGGAACGACAGAGCCCTGCTAATCCATCACTCAGCGCCCGCCCCTCATGACAGCTGCTCCACCAGATTCCCATCCATAAGGACATCAGGAGGCCTTGTCGAGTGCTGAAGATAAACGTCACCAGCACCACATTTGGTCTCACAGCAATTTTTCAGGGAATGAAGAAACGCAGAACAGACAGACAATCACGTCTCCGGAGGCCAGAGCCCTGAGCTGGGGGCTGGAGAGAAGATAGAGAAAATGAAGACCTGTGAGCTCGCAGGTCAGGGAAGTCATAGCTGAACCCAGAGCCACACTGCAGGCTTATCCTGAATGCCTCCCTGATCACCCTGTGCTGCCTTGAATGTGAGCCTACAACTCCCAGCCACAGATGGAATGGATTGAGTCAGGATACAGACTTGGAAACTGGACATTTGGGCCTTCCCCTGGCCTGCTCTGCTCTTCCCATGAGCCCAATGCATAGCTGATGGATTGAAGAAGGGGAGGTGGGGAAGTAAGACTGGGCGGCAACTTTCAGACCAAATTTCTTAGAAAGTGCAGGCTGCTCTTGGGTTTTTCCCTATCTCAGAGCCAGACTACCACAGTCTAGATGTCCTTTCAGCCAAACCATGTGTGCCCTGGGTCCAGCTGAGGTCATTCAGGCATGAATTCATCAACTGTTTATTAGATCCCTAACCTGCACCAAGCAGTAAAGCACTCCAAAAGATCATCAGTATCCATCTTCCGAAGGGTTCTAGTTAAGGTAGGTGCATTGAGCACAGGGGACGAGTCATAGAGAAGCATGGTTTACACTCTGCCTCAAAGAGTGGCTTGGAAGTAGGCAAGACAGAGGAACCACAAGTGCAAAGCCCCAAAAGCATGTCTGGAGCGCACGGGACGTGAGGGGACTGTTGTGGGCAGCAAGACTGGAGAGTTAGATGAGGCCTAGATTGCGGAGTGTCTGGATGCCAGGATATAAAGTTTAGACTTTGTCATATAGTAGTAGGAAGCTGGCCTTCCCTGGTGACTCAGACAGTAGAGAATCTGCCAGCAATGCCGGAGACCCAGGTTTGATACCTGGTTGAGGAAGATCCCCTGGAAAAAGAAATGACAACCCACTCCAAAATTCTTGACTGGAGAATTCCATGGACAGAGGAGCCTGACTGGCTACAGTCCACAGTACCAAAGAGTCGGACATGACTGAGTGACTAACACACATAGACACACAATAGGAAGCTGAGGAAGATGTTTGATCAGCAGTAAGATCTATACATTGGAAGGATCTCTCTAGATATGAATAGAGGGAACCCAAGGGGAAAGATTCAGCGCAGAAGGACAAGGTTTCAGGCTAACAAGAGAAAGCCCACAGCTTATCCACTGAGCCATAGGCAGGGCTCTATTTAATACTAAAATCCCTGCCAGAATTTTTTAAAAATCTTTATCACTGGCTTCCCTCCTCTGACCCCACAACTTGCTTTTAGATTAACCCTGTGACACCATTTTCTGGAGAATGAATCATGGCCCCAGTGAGGATTAACACTTGGGCCTTTCTTGGCCGGCAGACAGACTCAGAACTTCAAACCCCACTGCAGCTGCCAGGCCACATGGTTTGTCATAAATGAGGCTTTCGATATTCAGGGGAGGCGGCAAGCCCTCTTGGAGGGACCCGTTGCTGAGCCTCGCCTTCCGCTGAAGAGATAAGAACCTACAACTGCAGCCACAGGAAATGACAAAGCGCGACTGACGGGGGATCCACTGCACAGGGCTCATTACAGCGCTTGCCAGCGGGCGAGACACCCTTATCAGGGAGAAAATTGCATCAGGCCTCCTGAATTACTAGCGATTGGAAGCAGATTTCTTGGGACGCACTTTGTTAGATACCTAATGAGCAGGATACAGGCAGGCAGAGCCCAAAGCCAGTAGGGCGGGGGACAAATGTCTTTGTTAAACAGAATTTGTCAGTTTCCGCTTCAGGCTCCCTGGGGAGGGTTCAGAGCCAGCTAATTGAATTAAGAGCCTGTGCGCTCCAGCAAGAAGGTTCTGGGCGGGGCGAGAGGCAGGCAGGCCCCAAGACAGGCACTTTCAGAACCGAGGACAGCAGCTGCAACCCAGCTAGTCTGTAATTGCCAGGGCAGGTTGGAACTGTTGCATTTTGCATGATCAGGGATCTAGGGGATGAACTGAGTAGGAGGGAGGCAGAAGATGTTAGGGGAGGGGGGAGGACAAGTGACCCAAGACACCTTGAGCCTGTTAATGCTATTGGCCTGGTCTGTCTCAACAGACCCTCCTCTGCAGGCAACAGCGAGGGCTGAGAAGGATAAAGAAGGGGTGTCTTCTCCCCTCCATGCCTCATGTGGTGTGGGGCAGCTGCAGCAAGACAAGGAGCAATGGGCTGGGCGCTGAGTCTGAGCCAGTGCACGGCTGTGCATCACTTTGAGCTTTCAAAGTAAGTCTCCCAATTATAGCATTAATGAAGCAGGACATGCTGTAGCCATGGAGCCACAGAGCGAGGGGCCACTTGTCAGCCCCAAGCTTCCTCCGCAGGCAGGGCCAAGCTTACCAATAGCAAAGCAAATAAGCAGCCTTGTGGGGTGAACCAGCAGCTTCCTCCCCCACCTGGAAGAAGCGGGGAGAGCAAGGCAAGGCTGGACCTGAGTATGGAAGAGCTAGTCCTCAAAGCCCCACCCTCTTTCCATCCCCGTTTTAGCACTGCTGCAGCCTGGCTCACTGCTACCTGCAGCCTGGCTTCTACCTGTAGTGTCAGACAAGTTCCATCCCATGAGGAGCGAGGAGAGGAGGGCACGACCCCCTCCCCAAACTGTGGGCAGGCAGTGTTGGCCCTAAAGAAAGGGAACGACTGGGGAGAATTTAAGCACTATGTGAGGTGCTATGGTGGTCCTGGGGCCCCTTACATCAACATGACTAGAACAACTGCCTCTGACCTTCCCTTCGGAGCCTGCATTATGTGGAAATGAAAAAGATTTTTCTAGAAAAGTCTCCCACCCGCCTTGCCCCAACCCCCAGGATAGGAGGAATCTTGGCAAAGCTGACGGGGGCAAGGATTGGAAATGTGGGCAGCAGGGCTGCAGCAGTAGGGGCTGAGGAGGTACTGGCATAAAGCAGCCGTGGAAACAGGTAGAGGCCAGGTCCAGCCACGGAGAGGACAGAGCAGGAACTAAGTCTGGCAGAGGCTATAGAAAGAGCCGCGGGGAGTCCACAGCGGGTATGACGGGCAGGACAGACTGAAGTCAGTAAATAGCCTGGCTTTCCTTCCCTCCTCCTTGGAACAACCCCTCTGCCCACCAGCAACTGATAGGGTGGTTTGGATTGAGGGGTCTGTCGCGTGTTTATCTTTGTGATGAAATTAAATGAATTATACATAATACATTTCAGAATCCACATAAAAATAGTACCTGGTGAGTGGCCAGCCCGGATCAGGGGGCCAGTAAGTGTTGGCTCTGGGTCACCAAATTGACCCACCTGGTACTGGGACCACACAGGGTGGCTATCAGGCCGGCAGGTTGTGGGGGGAGGGACTCTCTCAACAATGTGTCCCTGCTTTCAGAACTGACGGGGGCACCTCTGGAGACCTCGCCCTTGATTTCATTACTTCTACTTCCTCCCCTAACTGGATTAGATGGCAGTCTATGAAATCCAGGGCATCCAGATTGGCTTTCTGCCTGGAAATGAGGAGAAATGTCATTATAGGTCCTGAATCAGCATCTCACCCCAGTCCCAGGGGCCACTTGGTCAATGGGGAGTTGCTCTTTGCTCTGGCTAGCTATTCTTTCCTTCCCTCTCTCCTGCATCCTCCCGCCTATCCATCCATCCAGTATACATTCTGCCATTTTTCTGCTACAGCCAGTCTGGTGTTCAGCTGTTCCGAACAAGAGACAGACGTGGTGCTTTCTCCTATCTAAAACACACAGACGACCAGAAAACCCCAAAGCATCTGACTCAGATGCTATACAGAGGGCATGTTCAGTGGGGAATCTCTGAACGAATGAAACTTACTGAGAGGAGTCGATGAGAGAGACAGCCAGGCCTCATATCCAGGGACAAAACAGCCCCTGAAGTCTTGGTTATGAAGTGCAGTCCGTGCCAAAGTCAGCCTCGAGGTCACCCAGTGCTTGACTCTTCCCATCCCGAGTCTTCATACAGCAGCTTTCTCCTGGTACCCATTTGATGGTGGAGGGAGGTAGGGGTGAGGCCCAGACTGGACAGGATACCTCTGTACTTGTATGAATGTCCCTTAATCTACTTATACAAGCCTGAAAATGCTTCTTGTTAATGAAGTTCTGCACACCAAATTTATTTTATTTTTTTTAAAAAAACATCGACTTATCTATGTATTTATTTGGCTGCATTGAGTCTTAGTTTGCAGGGTACCGGATCTTCGTTGTGGTGCACAGGCTTCTCTCTAGTTGTGACTCATGGATTCCATAGCGTAGGGACTCAGTAGTTGTGATGCTTGGGCTTAGTCGCCCCTCGGTATGTGGGCTCTTAGTTCCCCGACCAGGGATCAAACCCTTGTCCCTTGTATTGGGAGGTGGTCCTTTACCACTGGACCTCCGGGGAAATCCCCACCACATTTCTTTTTAAAGGTAATGGGCTTCTCTGGTCGCTCAGTGGTAAAAGAATCTGCCTGCTAGTGCAGGAAAAGAGGTTCTATCCCTGGATCGAGAAGATCCCCTGGAGAAAGACATGGCAACACACTCCAGTATTCTTGCCTGGGAAATCCCATGGACAGAGGAGCCTGGTGGGCTACATAGTCCATGGGGTCACAGAGTCAGAACCAGCTTAGCAACTGAGCATGCATGCACGCGTGCACATGTAATGGGAAGGGTCGTTGTCCTACCTCATCTGGTTCATACGTGTGGATTTTCATATAAAGCATCCACTTAAAGAGAGGACCACCTGCATTCATTCTGTTTTGTTCAATGTCAGACATTCGAGCATGTCTAACCTTGAGCACGTTTGTCCTGGTTGGCATGGTGCCCGTTGTTCAATTTGCTTCTAGCACAACACTCTAGACAGTGGAATAATTTGTCCCCTGTGTGGCCAAGACAGGATTCCAACAGCTGAAGTAGGGTGGGATTGGGTCACTGTTGAGGTCCCTACAAACTTCAGACTGACTACACAGTTCTTTGAACAGTGGGCACATTTTGGAGGCTAACATGGATTTTCAACAGAGCTTTCAAGTAATCTCTCCCCACAGGGAGTATGAGACATATCCCTAAGCCTGAGCAACTTAAAGTTTTGCCAGAAAAACAGAAGTGGCAAATAAACCTAGAATTGGAGGAAAGTGTGAGAGAAGAAAGCTTCCCAAGGTGGCTCCAGTGGTAAAGAACCCGCTTGCCAATGCAGGAGATGTAAGAGATGCAGGTTCAATCCCTGGGTTGGGAAGATCCCCTGGAGGAGGGCACAGCAACCCACGACAGTATTCTTGCCTGGAGAATCCCATGGACCGAGGAGCTTGGTGGGCTATAGTCCATAGCACCGCAGAGTTGGACACAACTGAAGCGACTTAACACACATGCCTGTGAGAGCAGAAAAAGCCAGCTGCTGGGCTGGGTGAACCCAGAAAAGCTTCGAGCAAGTGTGGGTGGAGGCCATCGAGGGTTGTTGCTGGTCGTTGCTGTTGTTCAGTTGCTAAGTCGTGTCCAGCTCTTTTCAACCTCATGGACTACAGCCCGCCAGGCTTCCCTGTCCTTCACTGTCTCCCTGAGTTTGCTCAGACTCATGTCCATTGAGTCAGTGATGCCATCCAACCATCTCATCCTCTGTTGCTCCTTCTCCTTCTGCCCTCCATCTTTCCTAGCATCAGGGTCTTTTCCAATGAACCGGCTCTTTGCTTCAGGTGGCCAAAGTGTTGGAGCTTCAGTTTCAGCACTTCCAATGAATATTCAGGGTTGATTTCCTTTAGGATTGACTACTTTGATCTCCTTGCTGTCCAAGGGACTCTCAAGGCTTCTTGGAGGGGCTGGTATTTGAGTGGGGTTGAATTCTGGATAAGCAGAGATGGGAGTATTAGTCATGCCAAGGGAGGAAGAAGAGAATTAGGAAAAACAACATGGATGGAGAAAGAGGCCCATCAGAGTAGAGAAGATAAGAGGATGAGATGAGAAGATGGAAAGGAAAGCAAGTCTACAAAGCAAAGGATGTCAAAGGAGCAGAGAGATTTTCAAATCTGTTATTGGACCAAGGGTTGGAGTCATAGATGGCACAATTTATTTATTCTTTCAACAAATATTTTCTTAGATTTCCCTGGTGGTCCAGTGGCTAAGATTCCATGCTCCCAATGCAGGGGGCTGGGTGTGATCCCTGGTCAGAGAACTAGATCCCACATGCCACAACTAAGGATCCCACACCCTGCAGCAAAGATTAAAGATCCCATGTGCTACAATTAAGACCCAGCACACCAAATAAATAAAATAAATACTAAAAAAACCACAGATACTTCTTGAGTACCTACAGTGAGGCAGACCCTCGGGATAAATGGGGTCCCTGTTCACTAGTAACTTGCATTCTAGTGTGGAGAGTGGAGGAGGGAGGCAGACAGTGAACAAGTAAACACATTTTTTGAAAATGAATTTTCTGGTAAATACTGTGAAGACAGTAAAATGGGATAGTGTGAATAGAATGTATTGGAGGAAGGGTTACTTTGGGTGGGATGGGCCTCTATTTCCAAGGCAGGGCCTCTCTGAGAAGATCCCATCTGGGTTGAGACCTGAATGATGAGAAGTGGATAGCCATGCAAAGATGTAAGGGACTCTCCAGGTAGAGAGAACAGCAGATGCAAAGGCCCTGAAGCGGGAAAGAGCTTGACTCATTGGAGGAAAGGCAAAGACAGTGTGGTTAGGGCGCAGTGAGCAGGAGGCAGGTGGTAGGAGGTAGACAGGGGCCAGGCATGCAGGCCTCCTGAGCCATAAACAGGAGTGGCTTGGGGGTGTGGAAGGGCACGTTTATGGTAGAAAAGTCACAGAGCCACGTCTCTGCACCTTCTCTCCACAAAGACTGGAAAACTTCTTGACACCAAACTACAGCAATGGCCTGCCCGTCCTGGGCCCCAAGATCTTAGATGAGAAGCTGGGTGCCATCCGTGAGTTCTGGTCCAAGGCCATGGTGAGCTCCACGATCGGGTCCATCACATCCCAGAAACAGAGGCCGAGTCTCAGGTGCCCAAGGTGTCCCGAGAAGTGGTGAATGTGTCCCCTTCCCGCCAGGGCTAGGAGGGCCAGAGTGGGGATAGGACCTGGGGAAGGGGCTTGCCCGCTACCTGTGGGCTGTTCACTCCTAGGTGGCCAGTGGACCTTCCCTAAAGGGAAGGCTCCTTCTGTATGTGAGTCACCCTAAACAGGTGAATTCTTCATTTTACCTAGTCTCTTTCCCTTTTGAATGGAACTCCCATTTGCGCTTCCCCGGTGGCAGAGTGGTAAAGAATCTGCCTGCAAGGCAGGAAACCTGGGTTTGATCCCTGGGTCAGGGAGATTCCCCTCGAGGAGGAAATGGCAACCCACTCCAGTATCCTTGCCTGGAAAATTCCATGGACAGAGGAGCCTGATGGGCTACAGTCCAGGGGGTTGCAAAGAGTCAGACATGACTGAGCACACACACAAGGGATTTCTTTCCAAACAAACCCCTGCCACACTTGTAAGACCGGGTTCCTTCCTCTGACTCAAGTTGCCATCAACTCAGAACTTCCTTGGGAGCTCGCCCTCTGGGTAATGCGAAGCCCCCAAGAGACCAGTTTGAACTTTTGAAAGAGGAAACTGGGGCTCAAAGAAAAGGAGACTCGGTCTTGGGTCACAGAGTCCCTGCCCTTAATCCTGGGAGTTGGTCTGGCTTCCTGTTGATCAGACGCTGGGAGAGGGATGGTGCAGGTGGCTGAAATGATGCCTTCCTTGGATGAGGGATGACCCAGTCCCAGCCCCTTGAGGCAGAAAGCTCCAGACTGGCTGCCGGAAAGACAGCACAGTCCAGGGCCCCCACTGAAGTCCTGCCCCAGCCACCACGGGTGAATTCATACGTGGCTTCTTCCCTTCCCCCACAGCGGACCCCATGGGGAACGCTGCTCTGGAAGACACTGAGAAAAGGCCCAAGCCGAGGCCACTGGCCCCTAGGGGAGCCCTGGGCCTCCTCTTCCCAGGACTTAAGCCTTTCCACCAACAGCCTCCGCATCTTCCCCTGGCACTTCTGCACCTTCCTGGAACACGTCCCATCAGACCAATAGGAAGGGAGCCGTCCGCTGGGTATGCCAGGATGCCCCCACGTGGAGCACCCCTGCCCACCCCCAACGGTGCCCTCCCTGGAGACCCAGAGCACTCAGGTCATCTTCTAGACTCTTTTCACCTCTGCCCCTTGGGAAAGCAACTCTCGGGCCTGACCTGCCAGCCCACCCATCAGTTGGGTTGAAAATAAAGATTCAGGCCTGACTTTGGAGACTTTGGGTAGTGTGAATAATCCAATGCCTGCTGCCCCCACAGCCTGACCTCGTGACACCCCTCTTGTGCCTCTGAGCAGAGGATGTGCAGTGGAGAAAGGAGGAGGGGAAACAAACAGGGAAGAAAGGAAAAGGGAAGGTGCCATGGGAGGGGAAAGGCAGACCAGGAGGAAGGAGAAAGGCAAAGGCATTCCCTCCCTGGTCACAACCCTGAAGAGACCTCACCCCTCCAGCTCCAGGGGTCTCCCCTGGGGTGCCGAGCCAGCCAAGCCTCGGTCATCACCTAGTAAGACCCCACTTACTGCTGGATGCAGACCTCACACATCCCCAGGGAGCAGAACGAGCCTCTCATCTCAGCCACTGTGCTGGCCCAGTGGGACCAAGGAGGGAGCATATGGGCCCCACTCCGGGTACTGTGCATGGCAGCCCTCTCTGGTTTGGAGTCTGGTGAACATTTCTGCTTGGCAGAGGATCCGAGGTCTGAGCTGAAGTCAGTGGCTTTGGATTATTTGAAAGAAATTAGATAGAGATGGGGGCTTCCCAGGTGGCGCTAGTGGTAAAGACCTATCGAAGCAGGAGACTTAAGAGACACAGATTTGATCTCCAGATCAGGAAGATCCCCTGGCGGAAGAAATGGCAACCCACTCCCGTATTCTTGCCTGGGAAATCCCATGGACAGAGGAGCCTGGTGGTCTACAGTTCATAGGCTCACAAAGAGTCGGACACGACTGAAGCAACTTAGCACCCATGCACAAGGATAGAGACGACTTAGTATGGTCTTTGTGTTTGTTGGGGGAGGGTATGACTTATTAATAGAAAGGGTTGGAATGGGCTGAGCTGGACTTTTCATACTGCATACAAAATGCATTGGTTTTAATGGCCATGATGGGGGTAAGAAGGAGAAAAAAAAGCAGAGCTGAGGGGAAAGGGCCTTTACATACAGGATGGATCCAATAGGTGGGCAAATTTAAACATTTTATATATATATATATATATATTTAATATCCTTTAATACTTAAAGTATAATAACTTGGGTATGGCCAGCTAGTCTTGATCTTCTCTTAAGGATTAAGCTGTGGAGATGAGTCCAGATTGCACTTGAGAAGCCAAAGCTAGCCACCAGGAGGAACCCTTTTTGAGCGAGGGGTTGAATGAATATCATTAGTGACAGAGGGTAGGAGGAGAAATAAGTGGCCCTAGGGCACTAAGGCCGGAGAAGGCAATGGCACCCCACTCCAGTACTCTTGCCTGGAAAATCCCATGGACGGAGGACCATGGTGGGCCGCAGTCCATGGGGTCGCTAAGAGTCGGACACGACTGATCGACTTCACTTTCACTTTTCACTTGCATGCACTGGAGAAGGAAGTGGCAACCCACTCCAGTGTTCTTGCCTGGAGAATCCCAGGGACGGGGGAGCCTGGTGCGCTGCCGTCTATGGGGTCGCACAGAGTTAGACACGACTGAAGCAACTCAGCAGCAGCAGCAGCAGAGCACTAAGGCAGGATGTGAGGAGGCTCTGAGTATGAATAAGGGGGCTCAGGGGTGCCCTGTACCCTGTGAGAGGTGTTGTGAGCTGGGTCTATATGGAGAACCAATTCCAGCATGCCCTCTCTGGGTATCACAGCAGCAGCCTCGCTGGCGGACTCAGTCCTCTATCCTCCCCCTTGCCAGGTACTTGGCAAGGTCTCAAGCACTGGCTTCTCGCCCTAGCTTCCTGTTGAATTCAGTACCCTCAGCCACCACCTTCCAGGACTTGAACTAAGAACACTTTGGCTTCCTCATCTCTGAGCTCCAGGGCCCAGGGCAGGCCTGGTCCTACACAGATGTAGGTGAATGCTTTGGGGACCATGTGAGAGAATTCCTAGCTGGGCAAGGGCATCAGAAAGTACCTTAGAGAGAGTATCCAGGACAATATCCCAATTTTGCAAAGGATGTCAGTGAGGAAGCCCAGCCGTGGGACGACCCTTGCCCGAGGTTCCTGACTCCACTACCCCAGGGTGTCCTGCACACAGCCGAGTGAACACCAGATGGCTGCAGAAGCCCACACATCCAGCCCTGGGCCCTTTGGCCACCCTGACACCGCTGGATCCCTCAGACACTCAGAGTATTCAGGCAACAGGCCTGCCTGTCTCCCTTTCCCATTCATCCTGTCCCGGGCCCAGCTTCCAGCCTATTCTCTGCTGACTTTTGGCTCCATTCCCTTTACCCTCCAGCCCAGCCTCCATCCTCCAGTGCATCCTTCTCCTGTCTCTCTCTCTGTCTCTTATCAGCACAGATTTACCATGCTAATCATTCCCACCTCTGCCTTGGCTGAGTCCGAGACTCAGTCCCCAACTCCAGTTCCAAGCCTTTAGCCAGAGCCTCGAAGGACCAGCGCAGGAGCCAGACAAGCATTCATGCAGCCAGCAGAGCCCAAGAACAAGCACTAGACCGTGGGTGGGTAGCAACCGTGCACAGCTCCGTGACAGGGAGCATGCAGCAATGGGTCGCTGTTCCATAGCAACCAAACAAAATTACATAGCAATCAGTGAGCTCATGTGACCGAGAGACACAATGACAAGCTATAGGCCACGGCCAGGGGGCTGTGGAGTGTCGTAGCATAGCAATAGACTCAAGCCACACAATGATATCTCACACAGCCCGGCGTAGAGGAAGGCATAGCCATGAAGCACGGCAGTGGGCAAAGACTGCAGTATGTACCCTGTAGACGCGGCCACGGAATGTGGAAAGACACCTGACCGCACTAGAACACATCTGGGTGGCCGTGGCACCGTTGCAGGTGTGTGACTCCTGGGTGTGCCGTCAGGGAGCGGTCAGCAGTGGCGGAGCCTGGGGGCCAGCGGTGGGCACACGATTGGCTGTGTCCCTCGGCTCTCAGCCGCTATATCTGAACCTGATTCCAGGAGTCATTAATCTGTGTCTGGTCTTGAGCACACCCCAGAGCCCAGAAACAATTCTGCCGCTGATTTCCTCCAGAGCCTAATAGGAAATTGAACATTTTCTGGAGAAAGGATCACCTTGGGAACAGAGAAGGGAGTGGAGGAGACCAGGGCCTGTGCCCCCTCTTCCAGGAGGATACCACTGATGCTCCCTGCTGCCCTGGGCCTGCCTGTCCCAACCCCACACCCCCTTTCCCTTACTGGCCGCGCTTGCCCTCGTGTGCCCTCGTGTGCCCTAGTGTGCCCCTGGATCTGCCTTCAGGGCAGTCAATTCTTCCTCCCTTCATTCAAGACACCTGATTTTGACGCAGGCTTTCCAAGTTCCATTCTGTCCAAGAGGTGCAAAGCTCCAGTCCTGAGTGGACCCACGCGGGTCAGGGCCTTGTGGGTGTGGCCTTGGGTCCAGAGTTACTCCTGGGCAGAGCTAAAGAAAGCCTTCACTTCCCTTCTGAACAGCCTAGGGACCCTTCTTTGGAAGAGGTAGGCTTTTGAGTGAGGGTGAAGAATGAGATATTAAGAGTCATCCCAGGGGACTTCCCTGGTGGTCTGGTGGCTAAGACTCTGAGTTCCCAATACAGGGGGCCCGGGTTCAATCCCTAGTCAGGGAACTAGATCTCACATGTTACAACTAAGACCCAGCACAGCCCAATAAATAAATAATTTTTTTTAAGCCATCCCAAACATGCTAACTCTTCAGACTCCAAACAACTGGTAAGCATTCCCTGCTCGCTCCCTAGACACCCTGAGCCCACCTCCTGCTGAGCCAGGCAATAGATGAGGGGCCCCAGGCAGCCTCCAGATAGAGCAGCTCCACTCACTGGGGCTTGTAAAAGCCTTGCCATTGCCCAGATTTCTGTTCTCCAGCAGCTCCATCAGCAATTTCTCCAACCAGCCAGAAAAAAAGAACTTGCCCCAGCGCCAGGTGCCCAGCCGTGTGCCCAACTGTGCAGGGGCCTGGAAGGTGGTGGCGGGGGGGGGGTGGGAAGAGGCCCAGGCACCCAGCTCTAGGAGTTCCCAGCAGGTAGGAGGGGCAGAGTAGGTACACAGTAGCTGGTAAATATTTGCCCTTTTCTCTGTCTCTCTCCTCCAGTGCCCCCCCAAACCATGCCCCCTCTGTTTCCTTCCCTCCTCCTTTCCTCCACTGCTCAGAGGAGATTTGTGGCAGGCCAGAGGGCCCTCATACCAGCAGATGAATAATTGACGAGGGTTGTTTAAAGATTCAGAGGAGTTTTTCCAACCTCACCGCACTAGAATAACTTATTTCTTTCATTCTCTGTTTGAAAGCCTAACCCCCTCCCTTCATCTTTCCCCTTCCTGGTCCCCACATGCCTGCCCCGCTCTGAGCATCACACTTCTGTTTCTCTTCCTCTCTTGAGTCTGCTGAACTCCGAACGATCCCTTGATCTCCGCCTACCCCCGTTTCCTTTGTGTCCCCTTCCCCAGCTGTCCCCATCCCCATTTAACCTGGTAGGTTGACTTCAGCTCCTCTAGACGTCATTTCCCCAAGACAAAGGGCCGCATTTCAAGGATGAGGTAAGGAAGGAAGGCGGCAGGCGCTGTGGCTTCTCCCAGGTCACACAGCTGTGGAGGTCGGGGCTCGGGAGACCCAAGTGCAGACCTCCCAGGCCAGGGACGGCTTCCTTCCCAGCCAGGCAGAGAGGGGTTGGTTCTGCTGTGCCTTCCCAGGGTGGCTTGGAGCCCTTTGTGTCCCTGGGCCTTGATTTCTCCCTCTTACCTGCCTTGCTTGCCTCTCAGGGTCAAATGGAACTGGTGAGGGGCCTTCAGAAAGGGCTGGCGTGTAGCAGAGACACCTGTGAGCCTGGGCCTGCGAGTCTGCCTGGCATGGCCTTTGTGGAGTCCAACTGTCACTGTTTTCCCAAGACTGAGGGATCCCGGGACACAGGACTTGCAGTGCTAAACCGGAGTCCCAGGCAAATCGGGATGGGGTCATGACGTGGGCGCTCCCCTGCCCCTGTGCCAGCCCTGCTCCTTTCAAGGTAGTAGCCCCCTCAGCCCTCCACAGCCATAGGACATATACCCTCCATCTGTCAGCCCAGCGCCACACTGTGCCCCACACTCACAGCACTCTCGCCTCCTCCTTGAAGTGACCTTGAACTCTCTTCCCTTCTCTGGGCCCCAGTCCCTTCCTCTGTCTGCAGAGGAGGTTGGAGCAGATGTTCCCAAGCCCCCGGGAGCCCCTGGGCTGTGACTGGAGCCTTGGTCCTGCCCCCAGGCTCTGGCCCGGGAAGAGGACTGCAGACTGATGAGGTTCAGCACCAACCTCGGCTCCCCGGGCACCATGTGGTAGCAGGTGATGGGTCCTGGGTAGGAGGCAGCTGCCAACACTGGTCCCCAAGTACGGACACCACGCACATCAGCGGCAGCTAGTAGCCGGAATATCAGCTCAGGTTGTGAGCGTCACAAGGCCAAGAGCCTGGGGTCAGCCTCCAGAAACCAGAGTGACATGGAGCCCACCCTGGGAGGCAGACTGCCCGGTGCTGAGAGTCTGAGCCCCACCCAGATCTTTGGTCCACAAGAGGGAGGAAAGATACGAGAGAGACAGATGGAGACAGAGAGAAAGCACAGCCCTCTGGTGCCCCCTCAGCAGCCTCCAGTCAGATGGCCCTGACTCAGTGCCCACTGTGGGCCACCAGCTGTGTTCCAGAAACATCACTGTCACCCCATCCTTCCTGCTCCAACACCCCAGTCTCCGTAGTCCCGACTCCACTGCCCAGTGCCCGTGGTCCCATTTGCCAGGTCAGGCTTCTGTCCCTGTCACTCTACGAGCACCCCTGTTCTGTCCACCTGGCTTAAGGCTCATTTAAGGATACGTGTTCATCGCACACGGGCACCAGATCCACTCCCATCCCGAGCCCAGCTTCTGCAGGTAGAAGGTCTTCTCAGGACTCCAGCCCGCCTCAGCTCCTCCCCTGCACTCCTGCAGCCCGAGTGGTAAGCCCTGCATGCTGGCACTTGGGGGCTGTCTAAAAATAAATCTTGTGAGGGTGCAGCAGTCACAGCTCCCGGGCTTGGCTGAAAGCCGTCACCAGCTCCACTCCACTTTTTCTCTGTCCTTCTCTTCCTCCTCCAGTCCCTACAGAGTGAGAGAGGAAAAGGTGCTTACCAAGCATTTGAGAGAAACAAGGATCTCATCCTATATGCCTCTGTTATCTCCCTCTGCAGACCCCTCCTCCCCTCCTCCTCTCAGCTGTGAGCCATCTCCACCTCGCAAGAGCTGTGTGACCTTGGATAAATCACTCCACCTCTCTGGGCCTGTCTCCTTGTTGTTAAGTGCAAGAAATCCACCCCTTCCCCACCCATACACAACCTCCTGAGGCTGTAGGGAGGGTTAACCAGAGAGTGGATGACAGTACAGTGCATTAGAAACTGTAAGGGGCTGTCCACTTTACAGAGGCTTATATAGTTACTGTGTTGGTGGGGCTTTTGGAGCCAGAGAATGAAAGGGGGGAGGCACACATCTCCCAGGCCTCCCCACTCTGACCCCTTCTGCAGAAGGGCTGTTCCCAGACCCCTGACCCACTTCTCCCTCCTTCCCCCCATCCCCGGCATCTCCCCGGTGGGCCATTCTCCTCCTCCATCCATCACCTGGGACTAAAGAGATTAATAAACGAGACTCATAACTCAGCTGTGGGATGCAGCAGATATTTACAGCTTCGTTTCAATTTGCAGAGAGATTAAGTGTTTGTCGATTTATTGTCTTGGTGTGTGTGTGTGTGTGTGTGTAGCTGAGCGAGGCCCCCTGCAGGCTGGCTCCACCTTCCCCACTGCACATACTCTCTCACTTGTGGGCTCACTCCCTCCCACACCATCCCACACCCCTGTCAGGCCCCTGGAGCTGCTGGGGAGCCCAGGGTCAACCAGTAGCCAGTCCAGGGAAATCCACTGGCCACTGGAGTGGGTTTGTTTTTCTAACTAACTTGACCAAAGTGGTAAGTGGCTTGGCCACAGAAAAGGTCCCCAGGGCCCTTGGAACCAGGGTTTTAGACAGGACAGGAGAGGGATATCATCCTTAGATGATTTATAAGGGCCCTTTCTGGGCTGCCCCCAGCCTTGTCTCTCCCCAGAGAGCAAGGGGTCCACAGGGCCAGGTAAATGTACTCTGGAGCCCAAGCCTCGCAGTCTAGACCAGTCTTTCAGTATCCAAGACCTCAGAATTCCCTGCCCAAATGGACCTGAGCCTGCTTCTGAGGCCTGTGCAGGCCTCTTGCCAAAGTCTATCCTCCCAAGATCCAATACTTTTGGGGCTGCACCCATAAGCCCAGGAGATAGCTGTTTATCGGGGAGTGTGGGCACCTGCTGGTAGCCTCTATTTATGCCCTTATCCTGGGCCTCACAGATATCAGGGGCAGACCTAGAGATGGGGAGGCATGATTCCATGGAGAAGGCCCCCAGCCTAACTGGGAGGAGCCTGCAGAGGCCAAGGGAAGTGAGCCAGCCTGGGTAGGTGAGTGAGAAAGCAGCGCTTCCCCAGGGACTGCAAAGGGGAAAGAGCTCTGCCCTGAGTCTGAGCGGGGCTTGAGGAGCCAAGACAAGGGCATGTGGGCACAGGGAACAAAAATGTCAAGCACTCCCCCACCCCTACATCCCCTGAGCCACTCCCCTTCCCAGTGGACTTTGCAGTCAGGCATATGAACTCACTTGTTCATTCATTCACTCATTCATTCATTCATTCAACCAGGTTTTTGAGCATCTACTCTGTGCCAAGCCCTGTTATCTCCCCCTGCAGACCCATCTACTCATCTGCGCAGCTATAACAGGTTTGAGTCATGTTTCCACCACTCAGGAGCTGTGGGACCTTGGAAAAGTCACTCCACCTCTCTAGGCCACCTCATCTGTTAAAAGGAAGGAATCCTCTCCCCCTACCCAACTCTTGAGGCTTTTGAGAGGATTTATAAGAGTGGATGGCGGTACACGGGAAACTGTAAAGGGCTGTCCACTTTGCAGGAACCTTATTAATAGTCACTGCATTCATGGGGTCCTTCCAGATGGAGAGAGAAAGAGGGAGGTGGCACAACTCACCCAGACCCTCCCTTCTGATCCCTTTCCAGAAGCTTATCCCCAGGTTAAGTGACAGTAACATGATAATAGTGAAGTGAAGTGAAGTTCGCTCAGTCGTGTCTGACTATTTGCGACCCCACAGACTACACAGTCCATGGAATTCTCCAGGCCAGAATACTGGAGTGGGTAGCCATTCCCTTCTCCAGGGGATCTTCCCAACCCAGGGATTGAACCCAGGTCTCCCACATTGCAGGCAAATTCTTTACCAGCTGAGCCACAAGGGAAGCCCAACATGATAATAACCCCCTACAAAGGTCCCTATCCTCAGGAAGCCCAATTCCACAGAACAATCGTTGTTCAATCGCTCAGTCATGTCCGACGCTTTGTGACCCTATGGACTGCCCCATGCCAGGCTTCCCTGTCCTTCACCATCTCCCTGAGTTTGCTCAAACTCATGTCCATTGAGTTGGTGATACCATCCAATTATCTCACCTTCTGTCGTCCCCTTCTCCTCCCAGCACCAGGGTCTTTTCTAATGAGTTGGTCTTTTCTGATGAGACAGAAGAGACACATCAGAATTCACAGGAGGAGAGTATGTCCAGGGCTGGGGAACAGTCGGCTCAGGGGATTGTAGGAGCACAGAGGGGAGTACACCTAGCCCTAACCCCACTGCCAGGCAGGGCACATTTCATAGAGAATGCCAGGTAGGGCCAACAGATGGCACTGCTATCAGGAGCTGTTGGTATGAAAACCATGGTGGATTATTGATTTGTCAGTAGAAGAGAAGTGTAGGTGAGTGAACTTGTTCCTGCAAGAGCAGTCTGTTGAGTGGCGATGACATGTGTGTGTGTGTGTGTCCCTATATCCCTCAAGTGGGACCCTGGCCTAGTATCTCACCAAGAGGTCCTGTGGAGCCTTTGGGCTAGTCTCTTCCCTCTCTGGACTTAAACTTCTTTATCTGAAAAATGGAAATTGGCCAAATCAGGGCCTAGCCCCAAGCACTCAAGAACTGGGCTCAGAGAGGGAGAGGATGAGGGGGCCACTGGGAAGAGAGGAAATTAACAACTGAGAGAGCACCGGACGGGAAAGGCATCTAAAGGCCTGGGGCCCAGTTTCTGTTCTGCCACTAACTGGAGGAGACACCCTGGCTGACTCCTTCCTTCTCTGGGCCTCCGCCTCCCTCCTCTGTGGAGTGAGAAGCCTGGTCTTCATGATGTCCTCCTTCATCCCAGCAAACAAGGCAGACGGAGGGCAGGATGGCCTTCTGGCTCGCTCCTTAGTGAGACGGCTCTTGCTGCCCTGTATCACTGTCCAACTCAGTTCCTTGATTAAACAGTGGGTGGGTGGGGCAGGAGTGCAGCTCTCTCTGTAAATAAAGCCTAGATGATGAGGCCATAAATTGCTGAGCGCTCCAGTCATCGATTGCAGAAGGTAGGAGGGGACTACAGAACCAGGGGAGACTGGGAGAGATTTGCTAAGCTGGGAAATGGGACCCATCCCTTTCCACAAACAGCCAGCTTAGCCCTCCTTTTAATACTACTAATTATTCCATCAATCTTTTACTGAGTTCCTACTCTGCTCCCATATCTTTGTCATAATCTTATTTCATCCTTGCACCAATCTGATCAAGGATGTACAATGATCATCCCCATTTTCCAGTTGGGAAAACTGCTGGAAGCTCGATAACCGTCTCGGGGCTGCAGGGTGAGACTAAGGGAGAGCATTCATTGGTCCAGCGCAGGTCTGGGTTCTCCGCCCAGGGCCTGCTCCTGCAGCTGCCTTGGCCAAGCCTCGTGACTCAGAAGTCAAGGGCCTGAATCATCGTCTTCCCAGCCTGTCTGGGTGGGAGGACTGCCTTGGTCTCAATTAGACTCCAAAACAGAGCTCTGTGGCTGCAGGTCCCCTCCCCAAGCCCACCCCAAACCCTTGAGAATACATGTGGAGATCTATACATCACATTACCTATATCCCAAATAATCAAAACTTATAAATCAAGCCGGACCCTCTAACTCTTATGTACATTCTATTCTTCTATCTCGACAAATATCATGAGAAACGCTGGACTGGAAGAAACACAAGCTGGAATCAAGATTGCTGGTAGAAATATCAATAACCTCAGATATGCAGATAACACCACCCTTATGGCTGAAAGTGAAGAGGAACTAAAAAGCCTTTCGATGAAAGTGAAAGTGGAGAGTGAAAAAGTTGGCTTAAAGCTCAACATTCAGAAAACGAAGATCATCGCATCCGGTCCCATCACTTCATGGGAAATAGATGTGGAAACAGTGTCAGACTTTATTTTTCTGGGCTCCAAAATCACTGTAGATGGTGACTGCAGCCATGAAATTAAAAGACGCTTACTCCTTAGAAGGAAAGTTATGACCAACCTAGATAGCATATTCAAAAGCAGAGACATTACTTTGCCAACAAAGGTTCGTCTAGTCAAGGCTATGGTTTTTCCTGTGATCATGTATGGTTGTGAGAGTTGGACTGTGAAGAAGGCTGAGCACTGAAGAATTGATGCTTTTGAACTGTGGTGGTGGAGAAGACTCTTGAGAGTCCCTTGGACTGCAAGGAGATCCAACCAGTCCATTCTGAAGGAGATCAGCCCTGGGATTTCTTTGGAAGGAATTATGCTAAAGCTGAAACTCCAGTACTCTGGCCACCTCATGTGAAGAGTTGACTCATTGGGAAAGACTCTGATGCTGGGAGGGATTGGGGGCAGGAGGAGAAGGGGACAACAGAGGATGAGATGGCTGGATGGCATCACTGACTCGTTGGACGTAAGTCTGGGTGAACTCCGGGAGTTGGTGATGGACAGGGAGGCCTGGCGTGCTGTGATTCATGGGGTCACAAAGAGTCGGACACGACTGAGCGACTGAACTGAACTGAACTTATAAATGTTAATAATATACGTCTTATATATGCATATCTTAGAAACAACCTCAGAGGATTCTCAGATTCTACCTTGAACCCTGGCAACATGGGGAGCACAGCTCCCAGCCCCCGCCCCTAGTGCCCCCACATCACACAGGAGGCACCCCCTTTCCTTTTCATCGGGCTGTTTCAGCCCCACACCCTACGGACCCAGTGACCATGGGAGACCTTTCACCTGTATGAGAGTGCACTGTCCCCTTTAGGAGGACAGGCATTTGAAGCAGGAGGGGATTCCAGGGTCCCCTGTACCAGGGTGTGGTCTAGAGTGGTACTCAGACCCTGCATGGGCACAGCCCCTCGGCCCATCAGCTCCTCCCACCCCATGGGGAGGGTTCGGCCCTAGGAGAGCTGGAGTAGGACTCCATATAAGACACAGGGCCCAAGGCAGGGCCCTTTTTTGTCCAGGGCAGAACTGTCCCTCCCCCAGCTCAGTGACTCTATTAGGGTGGGCTTCTGAGCTCAGATTAAATGCTTTTCAGTACAATCCAATTTCCTCCCGATGTGGACTAGAAAAGCCCAGTTCATGCATGTGCGTGCGCACACACACACAGACACACACACACTACACTTGGTGTTAAATATCCAATCAGGTCCAAAGATAATAGAGAAGGGCCAGTTCACTCCCAGTTTAATCAGATAAAATGCCCATTCATCGCTCCTCCAGCCTCAGCCCTCCCCTCCTCAGCGCTGCAGCCAGGACCGAGCAGACAGGGCGGGAGGGGCGCAAGGGGAGGGCTGAGAGGCCGGCGGGAACTGTGGGAGAGGAGAAGGGGTTGAGTAGGTGGGCTGTGCCTTTAAATCTTCAAGGAGGGGGGGCAGGTTGCCCACAGGGGACTAATTATCCTTCAGCCTTCAGCCCGCTCTTACTCAAACAGACAAAAGGGGGCTCGAAGCCCTGGTGGCGCTAAGCTTCTGCGGCAGAATGTTTTTTTTTTTTCACCCTCAGATATGCAAATCCACCTTGATGTGTGGACACTGGGGATGGCCAGATAGTGGCTCAGGGATTTTGAAAGGCCAGCCAGGGCACGGGCCTGGCAGCTGGACCGCCTCAGAGGACTGGTGTGGGCCACTGGCAGCATCTCACGGTCCCTGAGTCCTGCTCACTGCTGGAGGAGAGTCTCCTGGAGGCCAAGATGAAGGCCCCTCCCTCTCACCTTCTTTCAGAGGCGGGGGCTCCTGTGGAGTGCCGGAGGGGCTCCCTCGGGAAGCCAGCTCAGGGTCCAGGAGCCAGCAGTCCAGATGGAACTCTCCTGTACACCTGAACCCCTCCGCCCTGGCACAGAGCCACCCAGCTTGTTGCTCCCTAAGCCTTCCACAGTTCCCTTACCTGCTGCATGAGCCCCTCAGCCTGATGACCCCTGCGACCTCTGAAGCCTGTGCCCCAACCCAGAATATTCTGCCCACACCCAACCCTACTCATGCTTGCTCACAGCTCAAGGCCTTTGCTCCTCTGCTCTCTCTGCCCACATTCTGGGGAGCCTCGATAGATGCTCCATAAATGGGTCCATGGATGCATAAAATGTCCCTCCTAAGCAACCACGTGACCTGGGGAGACAACAGGTCTGGATCAGAGATAGGAAGTTTGCTTCCCACTCAATACCCAGCCAGCACCTTATAGGAACCTGTCTTTTCAGCTGTGAAATGGGATAGTGATAATGCTTACGCTAACGATACAGACTGGCTTTAAAAATCCCATGGTGCCTGGAAAGGGTTCTGTGAGCTGTGAAGGGGCTTGAGTGCCTTAATATTCACAGCAGGAGGTGAGGAGGACAGTATGGGAGAGTTTGGGGAATGGGGGGTGAGACCAGATTTCCTCTCTCTCAGCCCGTCTAAGACCCTCATATCAGACTACATAGCCACTCCCTTGGGGAATCCAGTCCCCCACTGTGTATGGATCTCTGCCTTACCCAATCCAGACCTTCCCAAATCCTCTGGAGAGCATAATCTTACTGCTGTCTCAGCAGGAGGGACTTGGGACCTGGCATTAGACATGGGAGGGGAGCTGGCCCTGAGGCAGGACTTGTGCTTGGAGCAAGTCTGACTAGTCAGGATTTGAACCTGGGCCTTAGCTGGCCAGGGGCATGGGCACCCCAAGAGACTGGGTAGAGAGGGAGCCCTCAGCAGCGCCACCACCCACCTCTATCACCCCATGAAGCCCATCCCCTCACTGCTGCCTAAGTCTGTGAGCACCAGGGCCTGGTGTGGGGTGGGTGGGATTCCCAGGATGGGGAGGGGCCAAGTCATGAGGGCAAGGTGCCTAAAAGAGGCTGGGTCACCAGTCAAGTGAGAAGGAGTTTTGAAGGGACCCACTGCCTTGTGGTTCAAGCCTCTGAAGGCAAAGCGTAACACGGTTGTCCAGAAGCACCGCCCAGGAGGCTGAAAGCAGAAACACTGTGAAGCTAGGGGATAAGCCTGGAGCCTGGCAGAAACGGAGCCCAGTGTCTAGCACTTCTGGGCTGGCTTGCAGACAGGAGAGGACAACCAGCCAGAAAGGGTCCAGACACTGAGGGCGTGGGGCAGACAACATAAAGCTTTCTTAAAAAGAAACTCGATGCGGCTAGAGAGGCAGAGATAAGGTCGGTGAGCTCCCAGGGGTGGGGAATTACACCTGCCCATCCCCAAGTACCCTGGGGTGTTGCCCAGGCATGCCAGCCTCTCCCAGAAAGCCCTGGGAGTCTGGCCCTTGGGCACATCAGGTCCAGGCATTTGGAGTAGAGGACCTGGCTTTCCAGAGGTTAAGGTGAGCTCAGGAAAGAAAGAAGAGAGACCCCACCTCCAACTCCTCCATCACCCCAGCCCCTCCCCATTCACTGTCCCTCTCTCAGCTCCAGATTGTCTCAGCCCCCCTGAATCATGCAAGAGGTCCAGACGTCCAGCCTGGGGCTCCTTCCTGCGCACCAGAGACCTGGCAGGTAGCCTGAGGACCTCTCTCTACTGCAGTCTGCTCCAGTTTGCTTCTGGCCTAGGGAGGGGACACTGAATGGGAAGCGGTGGACACACATGCCTTCACAGAAATGATGAATTGTGCAGGGGAGGGGTGCTGAAAATGAAAGTCTAGAATTCAGGTGTGGAGCACGCTAATAGAAACAAATGATGGTCTACTAATAATCCCAACTCCTCTAGCCAAAGACGACAGAGAAGGTGGGTGGGGACCTCGGGAAGTTGTGCTTGGGAAAGGACAGGAAGGATTCAGGCTCCCGTTGGGTGATTCAGGGGAGACTTCAAGGACAGAGGGCTTTTCTCTAGTCAGATGCTCTCAGGAGGGGGGATAGTTCTATAAGCAAGGATTTTAGTGATTCTCACCCCGGAGGCGGGGAAACGACGAAAACGACAGCTGTTCTTGGTAAAGAAGCAGCGGGCACCTGTCTTAGCCAGGGAAGGCTGCAGTCTTGTCACCCTTGTGGCTTGGGCAATGTTCACATTTCAGCTGTGTTCAGACACGATTACGGAGTGTCTTGCTGGTCAGAGAGTAGCCTTGTATGATGCTGTGAAATTATGTTCAATAGGAGAACACCAAGGTCCAGCTGGGTGTGCCGGGCCAGCTCCTGGCATGCAAGGGGCTGCTGCCTTTTTTCTCGGTGGCTTCAAGCAGCGTGACCAAGAGGAGAGGGAAGGGCTGTGTTGCACATGCACTGGTGCCAGGCCTGGTGCTTGACTGTGACAGACACTGCCCACCTAGTCTTCACCCCAGTCCTGTTCCCACTGTACAGACGAGGAAACTGAGGCTCAGAGTGGCCAAGTGCCTGGCAGAGCCAAGAGTAACTGGCAGGCGAACCCTGAGCTCCCTGGCCTCAAAGTCTCTTCTACCCTGCTGCCTTTCATCTGGAGGCTGAACCTCTGCCCACTCTTTGGGGCCTGGGACCCTAAGTCGTGTCCCCCTAGGCATCCCAGCTGGGCACCTCTTGCTGCAGCGGCTCAAGCCGCTGTCACAGTCCAGCCGGAGTGTCAGCAGCCGCCACGGCTCAGGCTGGTCCCCTGTGCCTAGAGGTGTGAGGGGTAATGAGGCCCCGTAATTAAGGTTTCTGGAGACACGGCCAGGAGATTTATAGACAGGCTTTGTCAATAACTGTGCTAGCAACTGCAGACCCAGAGAGACATCGATAAGTGCTCGTTACGGCTTCTCACCCGTCCTCCCCGCCCCCTCCATCCCTCCCAGGCCTGTCAGCCTGCCTGTTCATGGCACCTATGTACACAGGCTTCGCTCAATTAATCTGCACTTGTTGGCACCATCTGTTCTTTTCATGTGTCCTTATAGGGAGCGTGTGGGTCCTGCCTCCCTGCCAGACGTGCTCCTGAGCAGGGCCATGGCGCCCCCCTCAGACTGGAGCTCCACAGGCAGGGGCAGCGTCCCCTCCCTCAATCTAGGACCATCCCCCTGAAGGTAGGACCAAGTCTTCCTTTTCCTTCATCTCCCTCCCCACCTCTAGCCCCTCACCCGGTGAGCCGATGAGCCGGGCCTGACCTGCGGTCCTTGCAGATCCCCTCTGAGCCCTCCCCCACCAGGCAGGGCCTTGGTCCTCCCATCCCAATCAAACTGTCCCCCAGAAAGCTGGCTGCCCCGGGGGGAGCTGAGAGGCAGAGCCTGAGGTTTTCAGGTTCCTGCTCTAAGAAGAGGGACATCACGGAGCCACAGGGTGGGAGGGCGCTGAGAAGTCACGGCCAAGTCTGCTTCCTGTGAGGTGAGATAGGGCTGGCCTGGTGGCTCCAAGATGTCAGGATAGGTGGCCCACCCAGAGAAAGGGCAGCACTCTAAGTTCACCTGCCGGAGGCTGACTGCCCATCATCCCCAGGTTCTCAGCAGCCAACATCCCAGCGCAACCCCTTCAGGGCCACTCTTTCCTCCAGAAGGTCTCGGTCCTTCCAACTCTGATAGACTGTTTTCCAGCCCCCCACATGGATCCTGAAGCAGCTGGCTTTCCCAACCCTGATGAGCTATGAATGCCAAGCTGGCTCTGCCACTGAGGTCTGTAGGAGGCAGGGCAACTCCCTGCCCTCTCTGGGCTCTGGTGCCCTCTGCAGCTCGCTGGGCATGGTTACAAGGCAACCAGGTCTTATTCTGGGAAAAGTGTGAAAGTGTTAGTCGCTCAGTCATGTCCGACTCTTTGCAACCCTATGGACTGTAGTCTGCCAGGCTCCTCTGTCCATGAGATTCTCTAGGCAAGAATACTGGAGTGGGTAGCCATGCTCTTCTCCAGGGGATCCTCCTGACCCAGGGATCAAACCGGGGTCTCCTGCATTGCAGATTCTTTACTATCTGAGCCACCAGGGAAACACCCAAAGGTCCTGGGAAATTCATCGTCAGGCTTGGTGCCAGCATCTAGCTCCAGCCCAACCCACCTCTCTTGACTATGATGGGCTTAGACCCCAGCCTGGCATTAAAGTCCCCATGACTGGGCCCTGCAGTCACACCAGCCTCATCTCTCACCACCCCTCCTCAGCACACATCCAGACTGTCTGCCCTTCAGCCAGTGTGCCAGGCTGCTTCTCACCTTCCCTCCTTTGCTCCTGTGGCTCCCTCTGCAGGAACCCACCCCTTCCTCACTCCATTCTCACCTGACACACTCCTACTCACCCTTCAAAACTCGTTTCAGCTCCGGGATACCCTCCCTTTACTCTTCTGCCTGCATGCATCCTGGGGTGAGGAAGGGCTGGCTGAGGGGCTCCCCCACTTATGCGCTGACCATCCTGTGTATCATATCACACTCTGCTTGCTGCCACATCCACTACAGGCTCCCTGGGGACAGTACAAGCCCCAAGCCTCGGTCACATGTGTGTCCCTGGTGTGCAGTACGGGCCTGGTCAAACAGGGCTGCTGGGCAGTGTGTTGAATAAATAGGCCCTAGTGTCCTTATCCCAGGTTGGAGAAGAGAGGTACTCAAGCCTCCCCCACAGATGGGGGGCTATGCCCTGCCTTCTCCCTGGGCTGCCTGCTAATAGAACCCTGGAGGCCTCAGAGGGGGCTATGGATTCATTAGGGCCCAGTGCAGTGCCCCACCAGGGAGGCACCCAAGGAGGGGGCTCTACCCAGCTTCCCACCTCCCTCCCCCAGCCCAACCCAGCTCCAGGCCCAGCACAAGAACCCTGTGTAGATGTTGGTGTTAGAGTCATAGTGAGTCCCCTGCCACAGCTCCAAGCTTATCCTGCCTGGGCACCTGGAGCAGGGATTTGCCTGGGTGGCAGAAGGGGAGGGACGTGTGATTCACGGCTTCCATGTGTATTTCAGACCCACGGTGGCATTTCTGCCAGGACAGGCTTTTAGAAATGGAGACCCACACCCCCTTGGCATATGCCGGGCCTCCAGGTACTGGTGTCTGAGGCCCCACACAGCCCGTGTCCAGTGACACAGAGCCCGGGGTGCCCACAGGCCCCCTCCCAGGCTGAAGCAGAGGCCGATAGCTTGGCAGGGCCCAAAGAAATACGGCAACGATCCAGAAACCGTGGGACAAACCACCTCAGTCCCAGTCTCCTCTTCCGTGTGTTGATGTGCTTTTTTGCAGGGAAGGGCAGAGCTCAGGACAGCCTCAGAATGTTGGAGCCAGTCTTGGAGCCCGGAGGGTGGGGGGAGTAGGTCAGGGTGGGTGTTATGAGACCTCCAGGCTCTGTTCTAAGTTCCCCTGAGCTGGGAGCAGGGGAGCCCTAGGCCCTGCAATGGCAATATCCCAGCCCTAGTCAGTAAGGAAGTGGGGAGCATAAGCCCTGCCTCAGGGGACCCGAAGGCCAACTGAGGACAGGAGAGCCAGTCCCAGGGTCTGGGCAGGTGGTCAAGAGAGTGGACTCTGGAGCCATCTCCTCCACTGGGACAGGTTCCTGCTGCACTGCCCCGCTCTGTAGAATAGATGTAGTGGCAGCTGCCTCACTGGGTTCCAGAGGGGTAAAATCAAATTCATCTCTACAAAGTACTTAGAACACAGCCTGCCCATGATGAGCGCTCGGGTCTGGTTCAAGCTCTGGAAACTCACCAAAGGAAGCTGCCATCCCTTCTCGCCAAGGAGAGTGGAAAGGCTTTGTCAGGAGGGAGACTCTTTAAGAAGGGATCTGCAGAGATAGGGTGAAGGCGCCTCCATCTTGCCTGTGGAAGAACTGCAAATGCTCAGAGGAGAACAGAACAGAGCCTCTGTTCTTCCCCCAGCCTTGGTTCTGAGACCATAGAAGCACTCGTGGAAGGGGAGCTGGGCTTTGAGGCTGGAGAGGGCAGGGCCGGGGCCACACTGGACCTTGACCATGGAGTTGGGTGAATAACCCCTGCCTCAGTGCCACCAGGCTTCTCTCTTCTTCCCTCAACTGCCTCCCCACCCCAGCCTGGTGCCTACCCTGCTTTCCTGGAATCCACAGAGGGAGGACATCCCCCAGCCCCACAAAGAACCCTAGAATTCCCCTAGCAACTCTCTGCCATGCCTCACCATGCTTTAAGGAGTAGGGGGCTCCTCAGCACCCATTCTAGGGATGAAGTGACTGAGACAAGGCTTCAAGGGGGCAGGCTCAAGTCTTTGGGTCCCACTTCTTCCCACCTGCCAGCATCCCACATTTACGGGGTCCAGTGATGGACCCCTGAGGGCTCCACTCCCGCCTCCCACCAGAGCAGACTGGAAGACAGCCGTGTCTGGGGCCTGGCTGAGCTCAGCAATGCCTCTGCATGGTGCATTATTGATGGGGCTTCTAATTGTGCGTTTCCCAAAGTCTACAGGCCTTTGATGAAAAATTCATGGCACGCCCGAGGATGGGAGCAGATTCAATCGATAGGCAGCGCAGCAGGCGTGGGAGCCCAGGGCCCCTCTCAGTGAGGGGGCGGGCAGCTGAAGGCCGGGCTGGGAGGGGGTGTTACTCTGGCTTTGCCTGTATCCCAGGCTTCTGCCCCAGGATCTTGGGATGGAGGTGGGTGGAGATGGGAGACACAGCAGAAGGCAGCAGCCCGTTTCCCCTGCGGGGAGGCTGAGGGGCAGGATCAGGAAGGTCTAGGCCCATATCTGGGATGCCATCTGAGAGGCTGGTGCTGCCCAGAGAGGGTGGCCAAATCCCTTACAAGCCTCATTTCCTTAGAGAAGGGTTAGAACCCCCAGGGGTCCCACAGAGGAGATGATAACATTTCCAGAGCTGCTCACGTCCCAGGCACCCTGCTTAGAGCTCTACGCGCCCCGCTGCCCCCCAGCAGCTCTGGGAGGTGGGTGTGGTCACACTCTCCATCTCACAGAGGAGGAAACTGAGGCCCAGGGTGAGACTCGAACACAGTGCTGAGCAAACACAAAGCCGACTGACTGCCTTCCCACGGCTCCCAGCCAGCTCAGGTATGAGCCCCAGAGCTGTGTGGGGCTTATCCTGCTCCATACTCCTGCCTTTATGATATCATATCCCTATGATAGAGAGGAAGAAACCCCATGAGGAACAAGTGAATTCTACAGGATCTCACAGTAAATTCAATGAGAAATGAGGCCTGCCAAGGAAAAGAGTAAGAGCCCACCTACAATACTAACAAGGGGCCCCCACCCACACAGAACCCTGGGCGGGCACCCAGCAGTCAGGGGTGGGGGTGCCTTAGACAGGCTGGAGCTTTGGAAACAGGTCAAGCTGTCTGTCTTGGACTGTCTTCTTGAACCCCCACTGAAACCCCAGAAACCCCCGTCATTCTTCCATTCATTTACTAAACAGATGAACAAATATATATGGAGTCCCAGCTTCATGTAAGCATCTTGCTAGGGGCAGATGGAGGGGTGGGGCTATCAGAGGAGACTTTGGGACCAAGCTTGTCTGGGATAGACAGGCTGGACCCAGCTCAGCTGGGGCAAAGCCAGACAGACAACTCCAAGCACTAGGAGGGTGTCTCGGCAGTCCCAGGCCAAGGGCAGTTGGAGCAGATGGCTTTGCCTTAGAGACCAAGGCCGTTTCTAGGTGGTGGGCTGCCTTGTTTGGGTTTGTTTTCCATTTGCTTCCCAGGGAGTTCCTTTTAAAGACATCCACCCATGTTGTCTCCACTGAACTAACAGGAAAGGAATTTGTTCAGACTATCAGGACAGCGGAGATGGGAAGGCCCGGGGGGTAGGGTTGGGGCCCTAGGCCTCGGTGTGCAGCTGCAGGAGAAAAGTGAGCCTGGCCTGGACCACTGCAGAGGATTGCTGGGGGTTCAAGGGCCAGAGAGAAGGGAGCCTGAGGGCTAGAAATAGGAGGAGGCTAAAGGGAAGAGGAAAGGGGAAGACTAGGGTGCGAGGTAACCAAAAGGCAGAGACAGTGGGGATGGAGGGCGAGACTAATGGGAGACTGAGGTCTACATAGAGGGCAGGTCGGGGCGGGGGTACTGAGACTAGTGTTGGGGAGACAGAAGGTCGGAGCCCTTCAGGGTCTTGCCTGTTTCCTGGTCTCCTAGCTCCACAGCCCTTCCAGGTCCTGCCATCTCCTTGAAGTTCCCTGGCTAAGGAATGAGCCTAGCCTGATTCCAGCCACCCCACCCGGATGCCCTCACCCTGGAACAAAGCAGGAGTGGTCCCCTGGGCCTGCCTGCTTCCAGCGCAGGGCAGGGCTCAGTCACCAGGCAGGCACTTGTTGTAGCAACGGTCTCCGGGGGCCCATCCTGGGGAACAGAACTGCTAACAGGAAAGATGGGGGAGCCAGAGTCTCCAGCCCCTCCAGCCCCCCAGGCTGCCCCAGGCCTCCTGGACAGCCACTCTGTAAGTCTGCCCCCATACCGCTGGTTCTGGGAGGATGGGTTGGCTTATCTAGCAGCCAGGTGTGTTGAGGTGTGTTGCCTGGCAACCAATAAAGGTATTCCTAGAGCAAGGTAGAGGGAGGACTAAAAGATCAGGCCCGCAGCCACTGGCCACTGGATGCCTGTGGTCATTGGAACCTCTGTGGGGCTCCCAGGCCCAGCCCAGGCTACCCGAGCCCACACCTGGGAACCCAGAAAGGGAAGAGAGAACAACTTCTGGGAACACCTCTGAAAGTGACCACTGCATCCTGCTAACACGGGGCTTGGCTCTGGTTTCTTGGAGGTCCAGCCCTATATCCTAGAAAGTGACTGGGGCTGGGCTAGCCTGGGGAAGTCAGGCCAGGAGGTCTTGTTGATAGGGCCAGAGCTCATAAGGGCCAGTGAGGGTGAAGAGCAAAGCAGATTATTTAGTCATTAAGTCATGTCAGACTCTTTGCAACCCTATGGACTGCAGCATGCCAGCCTCCCCTGTCCTTCACTATCTCCTGTAATTTGCTCAAATTCATGCCCATTGAGTCAGTGATGCCATTCAACCTTCTTGTCCTCTGCTGCCCGCTTCTCCTTTTGCCTTCCATCTTACCCAGCATCAGAGGCAGATGGGGTCATCCAAAAGGAGGGGAATCAGCCTTAGGCCAAGGGGCCTGCCTTGCCTGGGATAGGGACACCTTTCTCATTCAGACTCCAGGAGCCAAAGCCTTTGTTCTTTCTTCGTGGCAAGAACCCAGAGCAGGCCCACGAGGGAGCATATCTCTAGCCCACAGATCAGGAGACCTGGAGCAGGTCAGGGCCTTGCTTAGGGTCACACAACTGATTTGAGCAGAGGCTAGATTAAAACCCAAAATTGTGGACTCCAACCAGGGCTCTCCTCACATCCCACATGGAGCACTCAGGGACAGCAAAGCTCTAACTAGGGAGGAGGCTGGCAGGACATGAGCACAGGAGAAGGGGTCTGTTATGGGAGAGTAAGCAGAACCTGTAAAGCCAGGGAAGGGATCTGTCTGCTCACCAATGCCATGAGTGCCTGGCCCTCGACTTCCCTGGGCTGAGGTCAAAGACCAACCCCAAGCTGAGTGTAGGAGAGGCAGGTCTCTGATCTCCAAACCTGAGGAGGTGTAATGGAGGTGGCCCAGGAGATCTTCCTGGAGGAAGAGGGCCCAGAGTGGAGCCTTGAAGGTCCACAGGGAGGCCTGGGAAGGGAAATGGGAATGGGAGAAAGCATCCTCCAAGAAGCCCCTCCCCTAAGCCAGCCCTACCCATCCTCCATTGTCCAGGCCCTGCTCAATTAGCCAGCCTGGCTCGGCAGGGGCCACTTAGGCAGCGCTTGGGGTCAGCAACCAAGGCCTTGCCACCACCCCTCAAAGCTTCAGTGTGCTGAACACAAAAGCTTTCCAGGCGCCATCTCTGCTGCTGCTGGAAGGAAAAGAAAGAACAGAGGAAAGGAAATTTCACTCCTTTTGTTTCATTGCTGTAACCTTGGGCTGAACAAAGACGCAACTGCCTCCCCCTCAGGGAACCTGTTTTAAACTGCAATTTGCACAGATTTGCTTGTGTTTGGGAGGCTCAGCTGACTTCTGAGGTGTGGAGGTGTCGGGTGGAGGCACCAACTGGAAAAAAAAAATTGCACAACCTGAGATCTGGGAGTTCAGTTTTCTGGGGGTCTTAGGACAATAGCTCAGGAGACAGCCTCTCTCGTAGCTCTGATGGAACTCCTTCAGAGAGGTAGTGGGGGAGGTCCGCAAGCACATATGTGACTGTGGAGAAAGGGGTTAGCCATGAAGCACACATCTCGGTAGAAGGCTGCTCTTAGTTACGAGGAACAGATATCTCAGTTAATGGTTTTAGTGCTTTTCTAAGTAGGGGAAGATGCAAAATTCTGGATTCATACAATTTTATCCTGAAAATGTACCTAACTATCTGAAGGCTTATTCTGCCGTTTTCCCCAGAGCACAGAGTGCCTCGTTCCTGATTTTTGCCCTGAATTTCTTTCAGGGTATACTATACACGGAACTGGATGAGGGAAAATATTTATAAATTCAACCAAGGTTTGGGAGGCGCTGCATGACCAATTTTTAGTAGAAAGGCTCGTTGCTGAGTCAGGCAGGGGTTCCATTGCTAGGCCCTCAGTGGATTATTACTGGACTAGACCCTGTTAAATGCAGCCCAAAGTCTCTGGACATGTCTAATCTGTTATGGTCTAGGAGAAGATTCCCTCTTTTGCTTCTTCCCATATCTGCAATTACACTATTGCAATCATTGATCTTATGTAGAACTATTTATCTGGTCAGTCATTTCAAGTCACCCAGCCTTCATTTTTGTCCGTAGCTGTCACACATTGGAGAATACAAGAAATAATAATCTTGTAAAATAGGCAGAATATAATGTGAGTGAGTGTTAGTTGCTCAGTTGTGTCTGACTCTTTGAGACCTCATGGACTGTAGCCCACCAGGCTCCTCTGGCCGTGGAATTCTTCAGGCAAGAATACTTGAGTAGGTTGCCATTTCCTCCTCCAGTGTAACTAGTAGGCTTTATAAGGTCATAAGTAAGAATTTAAGCCAAGAACTTCCATTAGATGCTGCCCAGTACATCCCTGGGCAGCTGACCCAATCTGTTTAGTATCCATCTCTATCTTTAAGGGCAATGATGTCTTGGCCCTGTTCGTAAGGCACCCAGCCCCAATTTCCTAGTGTTATTAGGCTGATTATCCTTAGTATGATTTAACTGTTCCTGACATAAGGGGAGGAGGGTCCCTTCAATTTAAGCCATAATAGCCTGATGTAAGCTGTATAAATCCATCCCATAACTGAGCGGGGGGTCCCTCCTAATAATCGAGAAGTTGTATTCTTTGATTGAAATTTAGGTCATTTCTCTGATTGAGCCTGAGTAAATTTAAAGATCTTGCTTAGAGCCAGTATGATTGATTGGCCAAGTGGGTTCCATCTAGTAAGATCAATAGTGACTCAGACAGAACTACAACTTCTTTCGTCTAGAATAAATTTCCTAAGGGCTATCCAATTAGAGCCTCAGAGAGGAGAAATCCACCAAGAAGTACTGGTCATGTTGGTAATTGACCATAAACCCAACAATTGGATTAATTTTGAAGTTCTGCATAGGCTTATGCTCATGATAGAAAAAACTTTTGATTCATATGCAAAAGTTCAAGACCACAAAAACACTAT
Organism: Bos indicus x Bos taurus; assembly: GCF_003369695.1. Taxonomy (NCBI): domain Eukaryota; kingdom Metazoa; phylum Chordata; class Mammalia; order Artiodactyla; family Bovidae; genus Bos; species Bos indicus x Bos taurus. Next base: position 34,283,178 of record NC_040096.1, on the reverse strand, counting down.
AAATAATCACACAGATCAGGTCCAGCGTCTCAGAATTGCTGTTGACTGCTGTGGTCAGGCACAACCTCTGTCCTCTCCTCTGCCTCCCTGAGACAGCTCCCCTGAACTGAGCTCTTGCTCAGACTTCCGATCTCAGGAACTACAGAAACCACACCAATCAGTACGAACTGAGTGTTTCCATTTTAAAGAAATGTGGTTAATTTCCCCTTAAAGCTACAGGTTAGCCAAGAGTGACCTCTCAGACATCCTGAGGGGACCTATAGGAGCTCTGTCCATCAAATGATGACACATCTGGCAGGGTCCTTGGCCACCAGTCCGGGGCTGGGGGTCTTCCTGACCCTACTTCCCCAACTCAGAATGGCAACCAGAGGTTGTGGAGAGGAGGAGAGGTCCTTCCATAAGTCAGGATCTTCCACAAGCTAAGGGCTTCCTTGGTAGTTCACACTGTAAAGAATCTGCCTGCAGTGCCGGAGACCCAGGTTCGATCCCTGGATTGGGAAGATCCCCTGGAGAAGGGAATGGGAACCCACTCCAGTATTCTTGCCTGGGAAATCCCATGGACAGACCGTGGGGTCACAAAGAGTCAGACATGACCAAACAACTAACACTTTCTAGGAGCTAAGCAGAGACTGGTGGGATAAGGAGTGCCAAGCTAGAGTGGGGGTGGAGGTCAAGGATGGCTTCTAGACAGAGCAGTAAGATTTCAGAGATAGGGAGGAGCCCAGGAAGGCTGGCCTGTGAACTTGGTGGCCAGGTGATATAGTTGTGCTGTGACAGATGGCCCTGAAATTGAGTTGGAAGTTTATTATGCAGGCACGTGGAACCATTGGAGGGCTCCAGAGGCCAGGGAGAAGGTTCCAGTTACCTCTTGCTGCATAATAAGCATCCTGGATTTAAAGCAGTAATGTCTTCTTTTATCATTCTCAGTTTTGTGGGTCAGGAGCTAGGCCAAGGCACAACAGGGAGGCCTGGTCTCAATCCATGATATGTGGGTTCCCAGCCGCCATGACTTCCCAGCCCAGGGAGGCTGGGGCCAGGCAGGCATCTCTCTCCCACACACTTAGTTTGGGCTTCCTCACAGCGTGGCCACCTCAGGATAGTGGACACTCTTCTCTGGGGGAACAGCAGGGTTTCCAGGAGGAAGGGGGGACGCTATGAAGATTCTGATGACCTGGCCTGAGAAGTCCCAGAACTTTGCAATGTGCCATTCTGCAAAGTCTCTGAGGCTCAGCCAGTTATACGGGGAGGGAGATTAGATTCAGTAAGAGGAGGAACACAGCCTTTTTAGCCCTCTTTCATTGATCAGAGAGGTAGGCTGTGTATGGAGGCAGCACAAAGAAAGACTAAGCATAAGAGAAGCGGAGAACCATGAGGCTTGCCTGCAGAAGGCTCCAGAGATCAGACCAGTCAGCCAGGAGCAGTGGAGGAGGCTGCCCGTCCTTGTGCCCTTCTGGGCAGAGGGAATCCCTGAGGGGAGGGTGGATATACCTACATTCTTAGCTGGTTTCTCAGGGACCGGGGGCTTCCCAAGTAGTCCTAATGGTAAAAAAAAACCGGCCTGCCAATACAAGAGATGCAAGAGACACGGGTTTGATCCCTGGGTTGGGGAGGTCTGCTGGAGGAGGAAATGGCAACCCACTCCGGTATTCTGGCCTGCAGAATCCCATGGGCAGAGGAACCTGGCAAGCTACAGTCCACGGGGTCATGAAGAGTCAGACACGACTGAACACACACACACACACACACACACACACAGGCAGAGGGATTATGAGGGACTGAACACACACACACACACACACACACACACACACAGGCAGAGGGATTATGAGGATAGAAATGGGCCCCCCTTGCTTGTATAGGAGTCCAGGAACACCAAGGCCTGGCCACACCAGGTTAAGGGGGTGTGTGGGTAGGAATGAATCTTTCTGTCTCTGACTCAAAAAAGCAGCTTCTAAGGGCTCCAAAAACACCTTGCTTGAAGGGAATGTGCACACACCCACCCCCAGGCAGACACGTTGCCTAAGAGATAGCCCCAGTCCTTGGAGAATGGAGAAGGTCAAGGGCAGGGTGGCAGTTCATCCTGTCCCCTTGGAGACAGCAGCTCAGTAACCCCACCCCAGGCTTGGCTTCCTGGGCTCCACAGCAGCCTCCCTCAACAATGCCCAGAGCGACCCAGGTAGAACTGCAGCTCTGCCCCTGTGAGCAGGGCAACCTTGAACACATCACTCAGCTCCTCCCACTCTGGGCCTCAGCTTCCTCCTCAGCAAATTGGGTCTGAAAATGCCTCCCTCGCAGACTCATTGCTCAGGTCAGAGAAAAAGTATATAAAGGGCCTGGCCAGTGACAGACGTTCAACAAAGGGGAACTGTTGTCATGAGGCTCCGTGACCCTTACAGGTCAACCTGGGCTTTGTGTACCTTCCTGGGTGGATAGAGGACTTGTAAAGATTTAGGCTTTGGGGTATGTGCGGGGTGTGTGCGTGAGGGGGTGGTGTTATGAAGTTATGAAGTGAAGTCGCTCGGTCGTGTCCAACTCTTTGTGACCCCATGGCCGGTAGCCTACCAGGCTTCTCAGACCATGGGATTTTCCAGGCAAGAGTACTGGAGTGGGTTGCCATTTCCTTCTCCAGGGGATCTTCCCGACCCAGGAATCGAACCCAGGTCTCCCACATTGTAGGCAGAAGCTTTACCCTCTGAGCCACCAGGGAAGCCCTGCATCCTAGTCCCTCTCAACTGTTCCTTTGGCACAGTGGTCAGCTATGTATGTATTACTTCCGTCAGGGTCACTTCAGTGCTTTGAAATGGCTCTTGTCCCAAGTCCCATCTCTCCCTACTCACCCCATCATCTTCCCTGGGGCTCGCTCAGGACAGAAGTCCCAGCTGAGGATCAGGATTTGCTGTGTGAGCTCAGGTAAATTACTGCACCTCTCTGGCCTCCATGGGTAGTTCTCAGCAGAATCTCCTAGATAAAGAGTTCTGGGGCAGGAGGTGTGAGATGGCAGGTTGGACTGCCTGGAGGAAGAACATGTGTGCCTGGGGCTGGACAGCACCCCCAGACATGCTCCCCAAGAGCACGGGGCCCACTCAGGCCATACTTCTCACTGCAGGCCGAAGCCAGAGCATCTGTGGAAGGCGAGTGCCCTCTGCTGGCTGCAAAGGCAGACCACACTGCAAGTAGCCTGCCAGTCAGGGATCCCTGAGGCCTGGGGACCCAGATGTCGCGTGGTTCCCCAAGGAAGGGCAAAGTTGGAAGGGTGCATGCCCAACCCTGCAAACCCACCCCCCTGGCTGGGCCTCCCCACCCACCCTCTGCACCCACTCCACCCCCTGCAGAGCCCTGTCACCCATGCCACCTTTGACCCAGACACCCCAGGATTCTTCCTTCCCCTTGGAGCATGAAGCCCCCGCCAATGCCCTCAATCCCTCTGCTCCAATCCATGACCCCTAAACACCTCTCCCTGCGTGTCTCCTCATCCTCCAGAAAACCCCTTCTCCATCCCCAGGTCTCTCTCCCCCACCCCCTCCCTCCCCGGTATCCCCAGCTACCTCTGTCCTTTCTCATCCTCTGTCCTCCTCCCGCATACCCTCCTCCTGGCACCCAGAGTGCTGACCAAGGTCACCAGGGGCCATTTCCTTAGGTCACACCTAGAGGCTTCCTCTGCAGATTGGGAAGCTAGTAAACCTCACCTTTTATCAAAACCCTTTTAAATTGTGAACTACAACCCCTATGGAGACAGTTGTGCTGAACAAAAAAATTAAACACAACCAAATTATCTCAAAGTAAACATCCATGAAACCAGCACTCAGGTCTGGAAATGGAACATCGCCAACACCCCAAGTCCCTGGTGCTGCTCATCTCCTCGACATGACCCCTGGACCCGCTCGTGTCTTATACTCTGCTGCTGCTGCTGCTTCTTCTTTTATTTATTTATTTGGCTGCGCTGGGTCTTAGTTGTGGCATGTGGCATCCTTAGCTGAGGATACAGGGTGGAAAAGAGACCTAGGGATGGAGGCAGGGTTTTCTGGAGGATGAGGATTTCTAGTTGGCCGCACATGAGATCTAGTTCCCTGATCAGGGATCAAACCCAAGCCCCTGCACTGGGAGCTCAGTCAGCCACGGGACCACCAGAGAAGTCCCATTTGCTTTATCTCTTTATACTATCAACACCTCCCTAATCACTATGACCTAATAGTCCCTGCTTTTAACTTTCTATAAAGAGCATCACGCCGTGTATGTTTTATTTTGTGTACGGTTCATTTGCTCAGCTTTATGTGTGAGAGGCATCTGTATGGTTGCTGGGTGCTGTGGGTCCTCTTCTACATTGTTGTAAAGTATTCTACTGTATGGGTTCCTCACCCCACCCCAACCTCCTCTCTTACCTATGTCCATTAATTCCTCACTGTCACACCAGTCCTTTATATGTTTCAGAAGGCGATTTCTACTTTGTATCCAGCTTTGCAGCTTATCTACAGAGAAAGTTGGTCTATATTACTGCATGTGCCATTGTCCAGAGCAGAAGGCTATCTCCCCTCCTTTCTTAAGCTCTGTGGCCTTGACCAGAGCTGCACCCACCCTTTTCCTCCCACCCCTCTGGCAATTTCCCTGAATTTGAAGGCTGTCCCACCACCACCCTTTTCCTTTGTCCTTGAACCCCTCTCCCCACCCTACACTTCCTCTGACTCTGGAAATCTCCTCCCTTCAAGGTTTCCATCACATTTGGGAGGCTGTCTTCCCACCCCTTTATCTCCAGCTGAGATTCTTTAGCTTACCACCATCAGCTGCTTGTGACCACCTTCACCTGGAGGCCACACAGGTCCCTCCCACCCAGCCTGGGCCGCACCTCAGGCCAACTCCTCAGCCTCCGTACTCCATGCACGCACCTCCTCCCCTGAAGACCCACTGCCACCCCCGATACAGGTCCCAACGAGTTCACCTGACTCGCTGTTCTCAGCCTTCATTCTCCTGATTTGTCTTCTGGGCTCAGCATCCTGAGAGGTCTTGCCACAGGCACCCCCCGCCCCACAGCTTAGGCCCTTCCATGGCCTTCAGAACAGAGTCCGAGGCCCTGAGACTGGCCTTCAAGGCCGTCTTCTGTCTGCCCGACTACCTCTCCAGCTGAACCCCTATTTCTCCTCCCTGCATCCTGCTCTCATCTGCTTTGTTCCTAATCTCACCTCCTTGTCTTTGCCACAGCGTCTCCTCTGCCCAGGGGCTCCCCAGGTGGCTCCATGGTAAAGAACCCACCTGCCAATGCAAGAGATGCAGGAGACTCTGCATCTCCAGGGTCGGGAAGATCCCCTGAAAGAGGAAAGGGCAACCACTCCAGTATTCTTGCGTAGAGAATCCAGTGGACAGAGAAGGCTGGCAGGCTACAGTCCATGGGGTTCCAAAGAGTCAGGCACGACTGATCGACTGAGCAGTGTACATTCCTTTGCCCGGAAAGCCCTCTCTCCACCTCCAGAGAGCTCATTCCCAAGAGTCAACTCAGATGATCACTTCCTCCAAGAAGCCTTCCTGCCCCATCCTGCCCCGAGGCTGGGTTGAGAGCCTCCTCTGAGTTTCCCTCTGTCACAGGCACTTCCTGCCACCTCCTCAGTGTAGAGGGGAGCCCACCACAGCCTGGAACAGTCTGGACTCCTCTGGGCTCCGAGGCCCCAGCATAGCTCACATGTGGCACACAGCAAGTACTGGTTGATTGGGTGTTTACTGAGCTGCTTCCAGTCAAGGCTTTATAACTGAGTTTCTGTGACCTTGGGCACACTGCCGCCTTCTAGCCTCTGTTTCCCCATCTGAACAGTGAAGGTATAAGGCGTACCTGGGCTTTCCTGATAGCTCAGTTGGTAAAGAATCTGCCTGCAACATAGGAGACCCATTTGATTCCTGGGTCAGGAAGACTCGCCGGAGAAGGGATAGGCTACCAGCTCCAGTATTCTGGCCGGGAGAATTCCATGGACTATATAGTCCATGGGGTCACAAAGAGTCGGACACAACTGAGCGACTTTCACTTTCACTTTGGTCAACATAGTTGGTTGTGGCCACAGGGATATTTGAACATCCTCAAGTGGCTGAAGTGCCTCTGATTCCACCGTAAGAAAGTTCTTTGTGGGGGAGAGGGGCAAGCATTGCCCTCTTCAGGCTTTTGTGAAAGATCGCCACCGCCCCTCCTTCTTTATTAAAGGTGAGGGAGGCTGAGGTGGATGCTGGGCCTCAACTTCTGTAAAATGGGAGCAGCCTGATAATCATAACTTCTGGACTTGGTACTCAAGGCTATCACACAGATACTTTTTTTTAATCTATGTCCAATAATTCCTCATTGTCTCACCCGCTCTTTATATGTGTAAGGTGATTTCTACTTTGTATCCAGTTTGTAGGTTATCAAAAGTGGTACAAAGATGGGAGGTAGAGGGAGTTCCCTAGTGGCCTAGTGGTTAGGATCCCAGGCTTTCACTGCTGTGGCCCAGGTTCAATCCCTGGTCAGGGAACTGAGATCCCACAAGCCAAGGTGGCCAAAGAAACGAAGATGGGATGTGGTGTCTACTGCTGCTGCTACTGCTGCTAAGTCGCTTCAGTCGTGTCCGACTCTGTGCGACCCCATAGCCAGCAGCTCACCAGGCTCCCCCGTCCCTGGGATTCTCCAGGCAAGAACACTGGAGTGGGTTGCCATTTCCTTCTCCAGTGCATGAAAGTGAAAAGTGAAAGTGAAGTCTCTCAGTTGTGCCCGACTCTTAGCGACCCCATGGACTGGAGCCTACCAGGCTCCTCGGTCCATGGGATTTTCCAGGCAAGAGTACTGGAGTGGGGTGCTATTGCCTTCTCCGTGGTGTCTACAGGCAGCCTATATACCAGAGCCAGGCAGGCCCTCATCACACTTCCTGACTCCACAGCCACCGCTTGAGATGAGACTATTTTCCCATTCCACAGATGAGGACACTGAGGCTCAGAGCATAGTTACTACCCTTCCAAAGCCAGAGAGGAGGTGCATGCAGCAAACGCCACCAACACCCTATAGCAGGGGAGTTATGAACCCAGGGCCACCTGGTGCTTCTCCCATCAGCTGCTCAGGGAGCTGGGGTCCCAGTGTGTGAAGGGGGTACAGTGGGAACTCAGGGTCAGGCACAGGTAGAGTCCTTGTCGCTAGAGCATGTGCAGGCCCAGAGAGATAGGAGTGAGGCTGACGTCCTGCCCACGACCCCCACAGCAGAGCAGCCTGGGAGCTGGAGGGGGAGGGGGCACGGAGGGCCGGCGCACCACAGGAATCTGGGTCGTGGTGTCCTGGGTTTTCTCAAGGCTGCACTGTGACGCAGAATGTGGCCCTGAGCCGGGAGCCCAGCCCAGTCTGTGGGGAGAGGTCAGGGCTGCTGTCTAGAAGCAGGGCTCAGCTGTGGGGGTGAGTGGAGTTGGAGAGGAAGGGAGGTTGCCACCCCTCTGGGTCCCCTGGGACAGAGGGAGCCAGCAAGAGTAGAGCCTGAGGGCAGGTGATCCAGGGCCAGGTCCCTCTCCACCCATCCAGGGGAGATTTGGCTAGGGGTGGTGGCGGGGCCTGTGGAAGCTCAGTAGGGCTAACCTCCGAGGGATGGAGCCCCCAAGAACCCATCGGCCATGTGGCTGATGTAAGGCTCCCCCCACTTCAGCAGGAGCCACACTGTCCTTCTCCATCTCTTTTTTTCCCTTCCTCTAGACCTCATCTCTCTTTCTTTGTCAAGGAGGGGTGTTAATAATAGAGCTTTGTTCACCCCCAAGACTCCTGAGTGAGAGGTAATAGGGCATTAGAAAGGGTGAGCCCAATAAGAAGAGGAGCTGATTAGACCCGTGGGGTAGGCCGGGGCCACAGCCCCTTCCCCAGGACTCCCTCCGCGCACACGTGCACAGGTGCACACACATGCACACTCAGGCGCACACACACTAGCAGTCCTCATGCAATTACAAATTACTGTTGTTGTTGTTCATTCACTCAGTCATGTCCAACTCTTTTCGACCCCATGGATTGCAGCACGCCAGGCTTCCCTGTCCTTCACCATCTCCCAGAGCTTTGAACCCATGTCCATCAAGTCGGTGATGCCATCCAACCATCTAATCCTCCGTTGTCCCCTTCTCCTGCCGTCAATCTTTCCCAGTATCAGGGTCTTTTCCAATAAATTAGTTCTTCGCATCAGGTGGCTAAAGTATTAGAGCTTCAGCTTCAGCATCAGTCCTTCCGATGAACATTCCGGATTGATTTTCTTTAGGACTGAGTGGTTTGATCTCCTTGCAGTCCCTTAGACTACAAATTACTGAGTGGACTATAAAAGATCAAAGATTAGGTAGTGGAAATGGGGGAGAGGTTCTCTGCAGATATTAATAGTTCAGCCTGAGTAGAGATGTGAAGGGGGAGATAAGAGTGCTGGAGGGGAAGGGCGGGGTTGATGGGCATAAGGGGGTGGCTTATAAGAGGCCTTGAATCCCAAGCCTTAGACTTTGCCTCTAAGTTGAAGCAGGGCGGGAAGAAAGCTGCTCCAAACCTCAGGAACCACAGCCGTGATGATCTCAGCCCTCCCCACCCGCACACACATAGACTAAGGTACCCGGACCCTAGCATCCAGCAGGTTCTTCCCTGCCCAGGGCCTCTCTCGCTCCACCCCTACCTTGAGCAGGACCTACTGAAGGAGAAGCTGGTGAAGCAGCAATGGGATCAGGCCAGCAGTTTTCTCACTGTGCTAGGCAGGCTGCATGCCCACCTGTCCCAACACAGGGAGACCTGGGCACTTCTGGCTCCCTGAGGAGCAGGCTGGGGATGCCCTTCTTCCATCTCCACCCCAGGCAGCCTTGGCTTCAGGGACAGAGGGTATCCTGGGACCTTGGGACATCATATGGACACTGGTGCCTGTGTTGGCCACCACCCCCATCAGTGTCCCTCAATTTCTGGAGACAGATTCAGCTACTGTCAAGGCAGGATCCCAGTGTTCTTCCCTCTGGGTGAAGCCCCAACCTGCCTCAATCCAGTAGGTGCAAAAAGCACAGGTTTTAGCAGGGTCTGGGTGCAAAGGCTCGCTTCACATTTGTAGGCAATGGGAGACGTGAATTAATCTGAGTCTCATAGGATGTTCTGAGGCATCATTTAGGCCCTCAGCAAGGGTCAGCGTGTGGCCTGCTTGCTTTCAGAGGGCCCCTTCCAGGGAGGTAGAGCAGATCTGGCCATTTCTCCCAGACAGGACTGGGTAAGCCTCACAGGGTGGAGAGGCTCGATCAGGGCCCAGAACCAGGGCCCACAGGGAGCATCCAAAGCTCAGGGCTGGAAAGGAACCCACTATTGCTGAGAACCAGGATGATCTCCAAAGGGGTGGCAATGTGGAGGCTTCCTGTATTTAACCAAAGTTGAACCAGGATTTCATTTCTTTTTTAATTCATTAAACATTTTTAACTTTTTAATGTGAAGTACAACACCCATTCAAACAAACACACAAAACATAAATGTATTCAAGGGATGAATCATTGCAAGGTGAACACACACATGTAACCCCTACAGGCCCTGCAGGTCAAGAAGAGCACTGCCAGCACCCAAGAAGCTCCCTCATGCCCTCGTCATCTCTCTACGTTCCCAAGGGGATCTAATACCCTGATTTCTAACTCGCCAAAGTTTACTTGCTTTTAGAGAAAATCTATATGGAATTGTAGAGTAGGTACTTTGTGTCTTTCTTCTTTTGCTCACAATTAGTTTGAGAGATTCTCCATGTGGTTGTCCATGACCATCATTCATTCATTTGTATTGCTGCGTAGCATCTTACCACATGACTCTCCCACCATTCTACTGCGATGGGTACTTGTGTTATTTCCAGTTTAAGATTATTACAAATAATACTACTAGTAATGTTCTTACACCAGCTTCTTGATGCATTCACACGTGCATTTTTTGAGGGGTATATACTCAGGAGTATAATTGCCAGATCATAGGCTATGCAGGCATTCAACTTCAATAGGATCCAGTTTCCGAACAGACTGTGAAAGGATGGAGGCACTTCGTGTTCCCCCAGCAGGGACTAAGGGTTCTACTTGCGCTACATCATCACCAACATTTGATGTGGTCAGGGTTGTTTTGTTTTTGTTTTAGTCAATGTGGCGCTGTATAGCAGAATCTTTTTGGTTTTAAAGGACTAAAGAGGGTGGCCACCGATTCAGATGCTTACTGGCTTATTTTGTTGAGGGTCAGTTCCAATCTCTTGTCCATTATTCTATTGCATAGTCTGTCCTTTTCTTACTGATTTGTGGGCGTCGTTTTTATAATTTTATTTATTTATGTCTTCTGTATTCGTTGGCTATGCCGGGCCCTCGTGGCTGTGCAGTTTCCTCTAGTTGCTTTCAGCAGGGACGACTCTAGCTGTGGTTCGCGGGTTTCTCACCGCGGTGGTTTCTCTTGTTGTGCAGCCTGGGCTGCAGGGCGCTTGGGTTTCAGTAGTTGTGGTTCCCGGGATCCAGGGCACAGGCTCAATAGTTGAGGCCCTCAGGCTTAGTTGCTCTGCAGCATGTGGGATCTTCCTGGACTAGGGATCAAACCTGTGTCTCCTGCATTGGCAGGTGGACGCTTTACCACCGAACCACCAGAGAAGCCTGGGAGTTGTTTTCATATCTGAATATGAGTTCATCTTCGGTTGTGTTTGTTGCAAGTATCTTCTCCCACTTTCCTTGCCCATTTCACCCTGTTAATGATGTCTTTATATGAATAAAATATCTTAATTTAAATGTATAAATTTATCAACCTTTTCCATCCTGATTTGTGCTTTTTTGGCATATTTTGGTTTGGCTGTTTTGGATTTGTTTTGGGTTTTGTTTTGTTTTTTTGCCACACTGTGTGACTTGTAGGATCTTAGTTCCCCGACCAGGTATTAAACCTGGGGCCACAGTGGTGAATGAAGGCCCACATCTCAACCACTGGACCACCAGGGAAATCTCCCCCTTTTCTGAGCTGTCCTGTTTTGAAAAACCTTTCGCTATCCCAAGTTTATAAAGATATTCCTTTCCTTGTCTCCTGGAGGCTTTATTGTTTTACCTTTTACACTTAGATCTACAGTCCAGCTGGATTTATTTTTAATTATGGTATGTAATAAGAGCCAAGTTTCCCTTTTCTCCAGATAGATATCAATTGATGCAGCACCTTTTATTAAAATGACTATCCTTTCCCTACCACCCTGTAACACCATCATATGTTAAGAGTCCATATATGTGTGGATCTGTATTAGGGCTCTCTCATGCTTTGGCCTGCTTATCAAACTTTGCAGTTATATTACCCTATCTTAATTACTGTACTGCTACTGCTAAGTCGCTTCAGTCGTGTCCGACTCTGTGTGACCCCATAGACGGCAGCCCACCAGGCTCCCCCGTCCCTGGGATTCTCCAGGCAAGAACGCTGGAGTGGGTTGCCATTTCCTCCTCCAATGCATGAAAGTGAAAAGTGAAAGTGAAGTCGCTCAGTTGTATCTGACTCTTAGCGACCCCATGGACTGTAGCCTACCAGGCTCCTCGGTCCATGGGATTTTCCAGGCAAGAGTACTGGAGTGGGGTGCCATTGCCTTCTCCGCCTAATTACTGTAGCTTTATCATAAATCTTGACAGCTGATACAGCAAGTCTTTCCACCTGTTTCTCTTCAAAAGTATTTTGGCGATACTTGTTCTTTTTATTTCTCATAGAACCAGTTTATCTATTTCTCCACATATACAAGAGGGTTATGATCTTAATTGACAATACATTTAATTTGTGAATCAGTGTAAGGAAGAACTAACTCTTTACATTTCGTCTTTCAATCTGTGAACATGGTATAGCCCTCAATGTATTTCGGTTTAAATTATTTTTAATTAGATGAATAACATGAGCAAATTCTTAGAAAAATGCAGAGATTAAGCAAGTGTTCCTTTTCCTTCCCAAACTGAGCAGTTACTACTGTTACTATACATCTGTATGTATACACTCATGCACACATGTACACACGTGCATTCACACATACACATACCAGTTGTGGATGTGATCATATTAATTTGCCACATTCTTACTTTTTTTTTTCCACTTAAAAATACAGTGTGGACATCTCTGCCTCAGAATAATTGAATCTAGGTCATTCCTTGTAAGTACCGCCTGTATCCAGAGACTGAGCATTTCCTAGAATAAAATCACTAACTGCAGTGTGTGGAGCATCCTTGAACTTGTTTTCTTGGACAAGTTGTGTTTTCTCTAAAAGATAATTCTAAATCAAGGAAACCCACTTGATACTGCTGTAATTGTTCAGAGAAGACATGAGAAGAGCCTGAATTAGGCTAGGGAGGGAAAGGAGAGATGAATTTTCTTTTTCAAAAATATCATGTGATTCCTCTTGACGGTCTGCTGAGCCTCCCAAACCCCTGTCCATCAAAGGGCTGCTATACATTGAAGATGTAGAGCACAGCAGAGGAGGGAGCAAAGGAACCCAGGCTGAAGGTAGCAAGGACGAAGAGGAAGGGGTCTGACCTGTTAACTAAAGCTGGTACTAGAACAGAGATGGGGTGGGATAGGAACTGCCTTCTCCAAGGCCTGCCTGCTTGAGGCAGGGCCCCTGACCTCTGAGCTTGCAGCAACTCCATGCTCCTCCTGCCAGAGGAATCTGAGGCTCAGTAAGATGAAGGGGCTCATCCAAGCTTACTCAGTGAGTCAGTAGCCAAGCTGGGCTTCTGCCTGGGGCCCGACCACAAAGCCCTGTGAGGGTGCAGTCTCTGGGCTGAGTGTCCTAGTTAACGTAGCTGTCTGAGGGCACCAGATGGGCAGATCTACAGGAGCCAAGACCTAAAACTTGACTGGGGCAGGTGCTAGGGAGATGGGCCCAGCACTGGCACCATTCAGAGGCAGTCTAGCCAGAAGGCTAGACAGAAGCAGGTGACAAGTGGTATCTGATGAGCCCCTGCTGTCTGGAAACCCCGCCCCAGGAAGCCAGCAGCCCACCATGCAACAGGTTGGAGGCAGTGACTGGGAGCCAGGCCATATCCCCAGTCAGCATGGGGCCCAGGTGGGAGTTGAGGACTGAGCTCTGCTTCCTGAGGACTTGGGAGCCCCTTCCTGGCTGGAGCCCCCACCCCCCGCCTGCAAGGCCTGCACAGTCTCAGGAAGGCCACAGACCACAAGCTCCCCCTGGCCTTGCTTCCTCCTCCTTTTCCACCCCCAACCTAGCTCCTACCTCCTCCCTCTCCGCGGACCTTTCTGGCTTCACATTTTGAGTCTCTCTTTTCTATTTTGTTGTACTGTTTATATTTAAGAAACTACCTTCACAAAAGTGTTTGTAAATAACAGTAGAGGATTTCTGATTATAAAACAAATAATGTAAATATAACCTATGAATTCTCCTATGTACACACAAGGGTAAACATGAACTTTTTTTCCCAAGTTGAAATCATAATTCTTTGTAGTAACCTGTTTTCATCACTTCTCAAAATATTGTGAAGTTTCCCTACATGGGGCATCGTGACAGGATTGCACAGTGCTTAAGAACAAGGATTCAAGGGCCAGCAGGCCTGGATTTCAGACCCTGACTCTGCCACTCATTAGTTTTGTGACTAAGCAAGCTACTCACCTCTCTGGGCCTTGTCTTCATCATCGATAAAATGAGGATGATAATAGAACCCATCCTCACAGGCTAAATGAAGGAGGTGGGCCTGACCTAGAACATGGGAAATGCTCAATGAACACCAGATATTAGTATTGCTGTTGCTGCTGCTGCTGCTGCTAAGTCGCTTCAGTCATGTCCGACTCTGTGCGACCCCATAGACAGAAACCCACCAGGCTCCTCCGTCCATGGGATTTTCCAGGCAAGAACACTGGAGTGGGTTGCCATTGCCTTCTCCAAGTATTGCTGTTACTCCTAACCTAACGACAGAGCCTGGCATCCTGGCCCCACCTCATACCCTGGATCCTATAGCTGGATCCCAGCACTGACCCTGAGTCCTTATCTGGGTCTCCCAGGCTTACCTTGGGTCCCTTCAAGACCCCTGGGCTCGTTGGGAGGCTGGTGTCCAGGGGCAGCTCCCAAGGAGCCTTCAGGGAGATTTCAGAAAGATTCTTCCCTGGGTCCTCAGTGACTCAAGGAAGAAGAGGGATTAGAGAAGGAAGAAAGGAGAAGGGAGAAGGTGAGAATGGCCCTGATTTAGCCAGGCCCTGGAGAGCTGGCCCAGAGCTTTTCAAGTCTCCATCGCTCAGGGGCTTCCTCAATGGTGTCTGAGGCCTGGGTCCCCCCTAGAAGGCATCTCAGGAAAAGATGTAACCCCCAGAAGAGCACATTTACAGACCTGTTCTCACTGACCAGGAGGGGTGAAGACCCTGTCGTGACCACCCCTCCAAGGAGTTGCTAAGACTTGAGGGCACAGCTTGGGATTCTCTCTGTTCTTTGGCCTCGGGAGTGACCCGCTGACCTCTAAGTGTGAATGTCGATGTTGGGTGGCAGCCACACGGGGCTGGGGGTTCAGCTCTGAGCTCCGGGGTCTGCAGGAGATGAACAACTACCGGCGGGCCATGCAGAAGATGGCAGAGGACATCCTGTCACTGCGGAAACAGACCAGCGTCCTGGAGGCAGAGAACCGCATGCTGAGAAGCCAGCTGGCCCAGAAGGAGGTAGAAGAGGAGTCAGCCAGCCCCAACAAGGCCCAGAACCTGGGTGAGGGCGTGCAGGCCACCGACGGAATAGGGAGGTGGGGGCCTCTCCCAGGTGTGCGTGCTGCGGGACACAGGCTAATCAGTAGGAGCCTGGGGTCTCTCCGGGGAAGGAAATTGAGAGTCCAGTCCTGTCTCAAGCCCCAGGACTGAGAGACATCTGCCCTCCCCACCTGCACCCGCCTCAAGTATTCCAATTTGAATTGGGAGGTGCCTCCTCCCTGAGCCAGCTCCTCCACCACCACTAGCATCCATGAAGCAGAAACTGCTGCTGAGTGAGCTGGACATGAAGAAGCTGAGGGACAAGGTGCAGCGTTTGCAGAGTGAACTGACTCTAGTAAGCCAGGGCTCAGAGGGCAGAGGGGAAGGGCGCTCGGGAGGGAGTACCTGAAAGTGGGAGGGAGTACCTGAAAGTAGAAGGGAGAGGGACATAGGGGCCAGGGGGCCAGGGAAGTGGTGAACTGAGCAGGGGGAGCTGGGGTGGACCCTCGGGGCCAAGGGCACCCCTGTTCCCCCTTCTCCCCTCTCTCTGCAACCCCCACCACCATCAGAAGAATGATCGAGAAAAGGAGCTGCTCCTCCTACACCAGGCTCAGCAGCCACAGGCTGCGCTGCTGAAGCACTACCAGGACAAGTTGCAGAAGATGAAGGCGCTGGAGGAGACCGTGAGGCACCAGGAGAAGGCAGGTAGCAGAAGGGCCAGGCTGCCCCGGATCCGGCCACTGAAGGGAAGGTGTGATGCCCCCGGGCCAGCCCAGCCTCTGTGCTCCGCCCTCCAGGTGATCGAGAAGATGGAGCAAGTGCTGGAGGACAAGCTGCGCAAGAGGAGCAAGCCCCTGCAGGACAAGCCGCAGGGAAAGCCCAGCATGCGTGAGTCTGCTCCCGCCCCTGCAGGCCCTGCCTTCTTGAGGCCTCTCAGTTTCAGCAGCACCTTCAAACTGCGCAGAGGGTGCTAGTTCCCCATTCATTCAGACACTCAGCACTTCCAGAGGCCCCTGAACTCCCTTCTCCTGCCAGGGAGCCCCTCAGAACACAAGGGAGGGGACACAGCGTGTGCACCATGCTAGAAAGAGGCTCTGACCTTCCAGAAGCAGCTCTGAGACTCAAGTGAACAGAAATGGGCTACCTGCAAAGTGGGGCTTTGCCAGGCAGCAGTTCCCTCAAATTATATGCTCATCTCCCTACATTTTCAAAGAGTCTGCTTCTACAAAATAAACAGAAAAAAAAATATTTTGGTTAAGTCCATGATTTACTTTCTCCATCAATGTTAACCAAAGCCATCCAGAACTGCCCATCCGAGGCAGCTCTGATGAGCAAAAGAGAACCAGGTCACACGGGATCAGGTCAGCCCAAGCGGAGGATTTCTGTGCCACCTCACTGGAGACCCCCATAAGCCCAGCCCTGTGACAGCCTTCACTGCATGGGGGTGTCAGTGGGGGGGTATTTTTGAAGGCCTTTAACAAACAATGAAAGTTGGGCCCGCCTTTCAGGAACCCTGAGGTTAGCATGAGAGATGAGAAGGCAATCTCGGGAAAGGAAACAGCCAGGCCCTGGCCCAGGGAGTAAGGATGCCAGAAGCAGAAAAAGGAGGAAAGATAGAGATGAGGAGCTGAAACAGACCCAGGACAAAGGGCAGGGCAGTGATAAGGGAGATCACCCAGGTCAGATTCTAAAGAGCCTAAAACCATGGCCTCAGGAGGCATGTGGACCTGATCTCACTGGCAGTAGGGAGCCATAGCTGGGGAGCAGAGGACGAGCAGAAAGAAGGAAAACACTGAGGCAGATTGGACCAGGCACACGGAGGCAGGAAAGCCTATCTCATGCACATCTATGGCCGCATTCACAGCCTTCCCCATACTCTCAGCCTCTGGCCTTCCCCCGGGTCCTACGGGCGAGAATCTGCCTGTTGACGTCTACTCAGTGCTGCTCACGGAAAACTTGAGACTGCAGGCAGAGCTGGATAAGAGCTGCCACCAGTCAGCCCCCATCATTCTGCAGCCGC
Organism: Bos indicus x Bos taurus; assembly: GCF_003369695.1. Taxonomy (NCBI): domain Eukaryota; kingdom Metazoa; phylum Chordata; class Mammalia; order Artiodactyla; family Bovidae; genus Bos; species Bos indicus x Bos taurus. The sequence goes on along the minus strand of NC_040096.1, from coordinate 34,266,541 downwards.
AGGCCGTGCCGGTAAGAGCCACCAGCACAAGCGTGGTCCTGGGCCTGCCTACCCAGGTCACCAGGTGCTCAGAAACCATTCACCACACAATCCGAGGTGAAGCCCCAGACCAGGAGCTAGGTTTCCCAGGGTCTTCAGTGTGCCTGGAATCTCTGGAGAGTCTCTAGCTCTTGGGCCTTGGCTTTTTTCCCCTGGAGAACACTCACGAGTCTGAAAGCTTCACCCTTACCCTCATCTAGTATCATGGGAGAGCAAGCAAACCCCTAGCTGACCCCTGAGCCCATTTGCCACTGGCTGGCTGCAGTGGGGCTCCACACAGGGCTCTCAGTACTCCATCCTGGAGCATTTCCTGGGATTGGTACAGCCTTGGAGAACCCTTTCCCTGATCCCAGGTGGACCCTGGGGAGTTGGGAGCAAGAGGAGACCTGGCAGAGAGCCTGTAAGAGACAGAAGCCCCGGGCCACTCCAGGGGCACCCTGCCCGCACAGGTGGGTGTCCCTGGCCCCTCCCCTTCTGAGGCTGTTACAGGTGTCCCTGCTTTATGCAAACCCAGAGACCGAACATTTGGAATTACAAGCCAGGTGGGCTGGGCACAGCAAAGTTTTTCTCTTCATCACAGGATTCGCAGGAGGTGAGTTCTGTTTGAAAGCACCCTCGATGCGTGGACATCCAGGTAAAGAGCGGAAGATGGGGAACCCTCACTTTACAAACAGATCCTTTACTTTACAGAAAGACCCCCCCCCCCAGCTCAAGATTCCCTTCTGTGCACTAACCTAGTGCTCCCTAGTATTAATGCATCTTTTCTTAAAAAAGATTTATTCATTTATTTATGGCTGTGCTGGGTCTTCGTTGCTGTGTGGGGCCTTTCTCCAGCTGCAGTGAGCAAGGGCTACTCTTCGCTGTGGTCCATAGGCTTCTCACTGCAGTGGTTTCTCTTGCTGCAGAGCGTGGGCTCCAGGCACTGGGCTCAGTAGTTGCGGCTCCCAGGCTCTAGAGCACAGGCTCAACAGTTGTGGCGCATGGGCCTAGTTGCTTCGGCAGCATGTGGGATCTTTCCAGATCAGGGGTCAAACTCGTGTACCTTGCACTGGCAGGTAGGTTCTTCACCCCTGAGCCACCAGAGAAGCCCTCCCTGGTATATTTTTAAATTTTTAACTGATGTACAAAAATTTCATACACTCGAAATATATGGGGAGAACAGCTGTGAAAAAGCCACATGCCAAGTGTGAAACCCTGGACAGGGGCTTTGGCCCTGAGTCTGAGGTTCTGCAAAGAGCCGGACACGACTGAGCGACTGAACAACTGGGGCTCTGCATTGGGAGCTGAACTTGGAGCTTGGACCTGGCTGATTTCTTCCTCAGTGTCACCTGGCCTCCCGAGCTCACACAGCTACAGCCCCTGACGGGGACCATGTGCGAATTTCTGCTTTGCCCACAGGATCTCCTTGCCAGTAATTCAGACAAGTTTAACCTCCTGGCCAAGCTGGAACGAGCTCAGAGCCGGATCTTGTCCCTGGAAAGCCAGGTAGGTGAGGTGAAGGGGCCACACAGGCCAGAGAGCCTCCACTCAGTCAGAGACCCGGCTCCGCCTCTATATTTCAGGAGGGTTGGGGGCTCCGTGTGTGAGGAGGGTCAAGGCTCCAAGTTTGAGGAGGGTTTGGGTCCATTTGTGACCAGAGTCGGGGCTCTGTGTTTGAAAAGGATCAGGGCTGTATGTGTGAGGAGGGTCAGGACTCAGTTCATGACCAGGACTGGGGCTCCCTGTATTTAGACTATCAGGACTCCCTACTTAACTACATTTGGGCTCAGTGTGTATGTGTAGGATCAGGACTCAGTCTGCATCCAGGGTCAGGGGTCCATTTGTGACCAGGATTGGGGGCTCCATTTTGTGACCAGGGCCTGGTGTGTGACTAGGGTCGGGGCTCCCTGTGTGATCAGGGTTGGGGTCCAGTGCGTGAGGGGGATTGGGTCTCTGGGGGGTGATCAGGGTGGGAATTTCCTCTGTGAGGAGGGTCGTGGCTCAGTGTGTGACTAGGGTCAGTGCTCTGTATGAGAGGAGGGTCAAGGCTTCGTGTGTGATCAGGGTGGGGGCTCTGTGTGTGTCGAGGGTTGGTGATGGGTGGTTTTATTTTTAATATTTATTTATTATTCGGCTGCTTCGGGCCTTAGTTGCAGCACACGGGGTCCTCGTTGTGTCGTGCGGGATCTTTCCTTGCAGGGCACAGACCCTAGTTGTGGAGAGCACGGGCTCAGTAGTTGTGGCACACGAGCTTAGTTGCCCCGAGGCATGTGGGAGCTTAGCGTGCCTGCGTCCCCTGCATTGCGAAGCAGATTCTCAACTGCTGGATGACACGGGTGTCTCAGTAATCAGTTTTGGTCTAGGGTTTGGACTTCCTGTGTGAGGAGTGTCAGAGCTCAGTGTGTGAAGAAAGTCAGGGTTCCCTTTGTGACCAGGGTCAAGGCTGCATGTTAGAGTAGGCTTGGGCCCAGGTCAGTCTCCATGCATGACCAGGGTGGGAATTCTCTGTGTGACCAAGGTCAGAGCTCTGTGTGTGTCTGGCACTGGTGATCGGTGTTTGCTAGGGTCGGGACTCCCTGTATGAGGAGGTTGGGACTCCAAGTGTGAAGAGGGTCAAGGCTTGCTTTGTGACCAGGATTTGTGTTTCAGGACGGTTAGGGCTATGTGAGAAGAATTGGGGCTTCACTGGTGACAAGGGTCAGGTCTGCATGTTAGAAGAGGGTTGGGGCTCAGAGCGTGAGGAGAGTTGAAGCTCCATGTGTAAAGCCTCGAGAGTGGGGGCTCTGTGTGTTTGGAGGGTCAGATCTCTGTATATGACCAGTGTCAGGGCTCCATATGTGACCGGGATCTGGGCTCATTGTTTGTCCAGGGATGGAGCTCCCTGTTTGACCATGTCTGGGCTCAGTGAGGAGGGTCAGGGTTCAGTCTTCATCTGGGGTCAGAGCTCCATTTGTGACCTGGGTTGGGGCTCCTTGTATGAAGGGTCAGGTCTCCATGTGTTTGGAGGGTTGGGGCTCAGTGTGTGGGGAGGGTTGCGGCTCCATGTGTGACCAGGGTCAGGACTCAGTGTTTGTCCAGGGTCAGGGCTCCCTGTGTGACCACGTCTGTGCTCAGTGAGGAGGGTCAGGGTTCAGTCTGCATCCAGGGTCAGGGCTCCACTTGGACCAGAGTCCAAGTTTGGTGTGTGACTGGGTCCATGCTCCATGTGTGATCAGGGTGGTGGCTCAGTTTGTGAGGAGGGTCTGGGATCTGTGTGTCAGGAGAGGTGGGGCTCCATTTGTGACCAAGGGGGCTTCCTTGGTGGCAAGACCTGGGTTCAATCCCTGGGTGGGGAAGATCCCCTGGAGAAGGGAACAACTACCCACTCCAGTATGCTTGCCTGGAGAATTCCATGGACAGAGGAGCCTGGTAGGCTACAGTCCATGGAGCTGCAAAGAGTTGGACACAACTGAGCGACTTTCACTTTCACTTTGTAATCAGGATCAGGGCTCCCTGTGTGATCAGGTTTGGGGTTCAGTGAATGAGGAGTTTGGGGGCTCAACTCGTGACAATGGTAGAGGTGAGACAGGGTTTCCCGTATGCACAAGGAGGGCTGGAGCCCCATGGTGGAGGATTGGTTGGACCCATTGTAATAGCGTCTGGGCTCAGTCCGCTGGTGAAACTAAGAGAAGATCCATCAGTCATAGTCAAGCTGTCACTTAGTCCCTCTTCACCCACTCTTGTCACCCTGAGGTCTCTTGGGAAGGTAGTAGCTAGCCCACATGAACCGGAGTTTTGCTTTTTCCCCTAAGAGCAGGCTCAGGTAGGCTGTCCTAGCTCTCAGGGAGGGGCCATGCTGCCTGGTGGTTCTCCATCTATGCCTCTTCATGTCTATAGTTAGAGGACTCAGCTCGGCGCTGGGGACGAGAGAAGCAGGACTTGGCCACCCGGCTGCAGGAACAAGAATATGGTTTGCGGCACCCTTCCAACAGTCGCCACAGACGTGCCCGTGAGCGATCCCCATGGGGGAGCTTCTCGGGGCTTGGGTGGAGGGTCTGGCAGCCACACCACCTCCAGAGTCACTAGATCCTGAGAAAAACTGTCCAGGGGGCCCTGCTTCCTGGCTGGTAGTCAGAAGACCCAGGCTCAGCTTCTGCTGAGTTACCAGCTGAAGCTCTTGCCCCATCTCAATGCCCCTGGTCTAAGGGGAAGTGAATCCTGCCAAGACATGTCCTCCCCTTCAGGTAGTGATGAGTATCACCAATGAGGTGGCTGTGGTTGACAGCTTGCCCACAGGGCATTTCTCAAATGCCCTGGCACTGGCTGTACCTTAGGACCGGATTTGCTCATGGGCAGAGTAGCTGTGGCCCCACCCCACCGCACAGTGCCTAAGATTCCCCAGTGAACATGCCCTTCTCAGGCAAGTGCAGTGCTGCAGACCTGCCAGAGATGGGATCGTGCTGCCAGAGAGAAACCTTGCCAGCTTCCCAAGAACAAACAGGCCCCTCAAGCTCAGCCCTGGGCCACCCAGCCCCACAAAGCAAACCCCCTGATTGCTCCTGCTCTTGAATTATCAGTATTTTGCTTCTTTCCTGGCTCCTGACCAGATCTGAAAAGGATGGGGGGCTGGGGGGTGGGAGGAATACCAGGCTACCTTAGTAGACTCACCCACTGAGCCCTGAAGACTCTGGGAAAAATTAGGTATGACCTACTGTGGTTAAATGAGTTTGGAAATATTTGAGAAGTCATGACCCACTGGATTTCGGATTGTCTGAGGCATGACTTTCCAAGAAAGATGCATTTTATTGGTTCATTCCTCTAGGGGCAGGGGCATACTCACTTCATCTTGCTTTGCCACCACAGAACCCCTCCAAGGACCAAACGCAACCCTCCAAGTTGGACCCCTTGATGCCCAGCTCAGAGACTAAGCTCAAAAAGCTCTCGAAATCTCAACAGACTGACTCCTAGCAGGCCACCCCCTCTGCATGCTGGAGTCGCAGCCCCACCCCCTTAAAATGACTTTATTAAATGCTGTATGTCAGTGAGCATTCACCCCTTTCCCAGAGCAGGGCAGCTTGGGGTACCTAAGCTTCCTCCTTCCAGACCCCACTCTGGGTCTGGGCCTTCTGCTGTAGCCCTGTAGCCTCCTGCCTGTCCCAGGAGCTACTCTCTTTAGAGAGTCCAATGCCATAGTGGACTCAGGACAGGGGTGGGCAGGGAGAGGGAAGAGGCCTTTCAAAGCAGGAGCCAGGGAGACAAGTCCCATTCAGACCTCCAAAAGAACTGAGACCACCAGAGGTCAGCTGGTAAGAGAGGCTGGGATTTTCTACCTGCCCCTCAACATGTATCATATCTGAAATCCTTTATTTCAAGTTTGGTTTATCTGTTTCTTGGGAAGCAAAAGACTTGAAGCCTGCCTGTGACAATCAGTTACGTGTTAGTATGAAATACTCCATTCACGAGGGATAGGCTGAGCTGGTAGTGTTGTGTCTAAACACATCCAGGGACAGAAAAGCAGAAGGGGCTAGAAGAAGGAGCCCTCCACTGACAGTTAGAAGGCCTGGCTTCTAGCTACAAGCCTGCTGTGTTACCCTGAGTGACTCAAGCAACCTCTCTGGGCTAACTGTAAGGCCCTCCAACTCTAACATTTCCAAGCAAAACTGACTCAAGCCTGGAGAAAGGAAAGGAAGCAGGAAGAATAAAGACAACAAGGAAGAGGATTGTGATGAGGAAAAGCAGAAAGGCTCCAAGAGTGAATTCAGAACCTGCAGATCCTGGTAGAAGAGGCCAAGCCATCTGGGCTGCTATCCTGAGCAGCACTAGCCCCCTATGTCTGCCTGACTTGGACTTGGGTAGCCAAGGGCCAGGGAGGATCAGGTACCTGGTCAAGTTAGGAGTCACAGAACTCAGAGGGGGCCAAGAGGGTTAAAATTGAGACCATTGTCAGGCGGTCCAAATAATGCACCAGAGACTGCCCCAGTCTCCCTGCCTAATGCCCAGAGCTTGGACCTGTGGGCCCATCCCACTGGGGCAGGAAGTTAAGGCCTGGGGAAGTCCAGAAAAGGGTGGTCAGGTGGGGTAGAGGAAGCATGCGGGCCTCTTCTTCCCAGAATCAGTCACCTCACACCAGCCCCTCACCCACATCCTCTTCACCACATCATCCCCAGACATCATGCTCGAGACTCTCACTGGCCCTTGGCAGGAAGTCCTCATGGCCCCACAGGGAATTCCCACCCAAGGCTCAGCCAAGCAGAGCACTGTGGGAGCCTCACCCATGAGAGGCGGGCCCCGGGAGCCAGGATTGGCCCACAACCTCTCAGGCTGCCCTGTTCTCTCAACAGAACTCTGCCAAGTTCTTTATCCCTATGCCAGCTGCTCCAGGGGTGCAATGGCAATAGCCCTCCATCTGCTCTGCCTCATAAGCAACGGGACAACAGGGAGGTGGAGCCTATTGGCTCCTGAGCTGCTATAGGTGGGTGGGTCCCAGCAGAAATGGCTTCAAGGGCAGCAGTTCTCCATTCATACTCAGATCTATCTGCTGACCTGGGTCAGAGAGCATCTCTCCAAGTGTGATGACTACCTTAGGGGGTCAGATGGAAAATGAAAGCACTTTGCAGCGTTCACTCGTTTATTGCCTTCATGGGATGGGCGAAGAAGGGGAAGAGGTAGGGTGAGACAGGGGTGCCTCAGCTGAGCGGAAGCAGCTGACCCCTGAGTGCCAGCTTCATCTGGTCAGACCTAGCCAGAAAGGTGCAAGAGGTGTGGACTGAGCGAGCAATGGAGGTGCGGGTACCTCCATGGCCCCACCCCCTCGGGCCGTCTTCCCACACCCCAGCTAGCTGGATTGGTGGAAAGGGCAGTGCCCGCCCTCTCCGGTCACGCCTGGGGCGGGTCCTGGTTGAAGGGGCGGAAGACAAGGAAGATGGGCTTGTCCGGCGTCAGGATGAGGTTGAATATGGTGTCCACGTCACCGATATGCTGCATTTCAACCTTGAAGTTCTCCAGAATCTGAGAAAGAGGGATAGTGGGCTTAGGGGAGAGGCGGGGTGGGTCTGTCTCCCCCAGCCCAGGCTCATTCACCTGGGAGCAGTTGCGTGTGATGTGAGATGCTCCAAGTGGGTCTCCCTCCAGCTCCTACTGAACCCTGTGCAGAGCCTGAAAATACCACTAGCCCTCTGTCCCCCTGGTTCAGGCTTTCACTTTGGTTTCTATGAAACCTTTTCCACCCCACCCCCCTTCCATCATAAGTTCTGTGGGAACTTATGGCCAGGGAGCACCCGTGGATGGTGAGTGGATTTGCCCCAAAAGGAGACCGCAGGAGGTTGTTGGGGAGGGGAGACCAAGTCCCGGGAGACAGATGTCCCCAGGTCAGACTCACGTGGATGAGGAAGAGGGTCATCTCCAGCTCGGCGATCCGCCGGCCCACGCACTGCCGCACTCCCCAGCCAAAGCCCAGGTTCCGGAAGTGGATGAGGTCTTTGTCTTTACTCAGCCACCTGGTTGGGTCAAACTTGTCCGGACTGGAGAAGAAGGCAGGGTCTCGGCCCATGGCATAGATGCCCACTTGCACCAGTGTCTGAGGACAAGGTGAGCCGAGGTCTGAATAGGCCTTACCTCCTCACAGCCCGGAACAATACCAGCACAGCATAATACCCACTATGTGATCTTGAATAAGGCCTCACCTCTCCCTGAGCCTCGCCCATCCAATGCGTACCACCGAAGACACTAGGCTGGGGACGGGCCAAGAGATTGTCCTGCCCTTTTCCTCAGTCCCAGAGGACCCTCAGAAACCCAGGCAGCCCATGGAATCTCCCTCCTAACCTAGAAGTCCAGCAACATCCCAAAACCACCGTCCACTGTGACCATCCCCTCTGCCCTTCATTCACACTGGGACCACTGCTGCCAAGGACCCCACCAGCCAGCCCCAGGAAGAAAGGCAGGACAGAAGCCCCCCTTGCCACTATCTTATGCAATTGCAGTCTGCCCCTGGCCTCCCCTGTCTGACTGACAGAGCCTGCAGCCTTCTTGCCACACCTACCTTGGCAGGAATCAGGTAATCTTGAAGAACCAAGTCACTTTCAGGGTATCTCTGCAGGGTCACGGAGATGGGGTGGAGTCTGCCAGTGAAAAGCATTCAGAAGCTGATGCCCCAAGGCCTGGACAGAGGCCCAGCCCCCAGCATGGCAGCTCAGCTCCAGCTGCACACCCTGGCGGGGGGTGGTGGTCTGGAGGCAGGACCCCTCCTCCCCATTCCCAGCTGTCTTCCCCAGACTCCTCACTTCCTGCTACCCATCTTCTCCACCAGCCCATCCTTGTAACCCTGTGCTCAGGCAGCACCCTGTCCCTGCCCAGGGATTTGAGGGGGTGGGGTGGGGCGGGGCAGGCATAGGTGGGAGTGGGCTTGCCTCAGCGTCTCCTTGATGCTAGCTTTGAGAAGTGGGACCATTTGCAGCATCTTGCTTATGTCTCCCTCTGCCTGGCGTCGGGCATTCAGAACCTCCTCCCGCAGCATCTCCTGCACATTCAGGCTGCGTGCCATCTCGTACAAGTGCCATTGCAATGTCATGGATGTCTGGTGGAGAGTGTGGGGGTGCAGAAAACCCAGAGGGCTGGTTACTCATGGGGCATCTAGACCCATGCTAAATTTTCATTGCCAAACACTTCCCCTCACCCTCGTCCAGGGATCCAGAAACCACTATCCACATAAAGCAAAACACAATTCAGAAGGCAAATGTCAGGACTTCCCTGGTGATCTGGTGGCTAAGACTCTGCATTCTCAAAGCAGGGGTGGCCCAGGTTCAACCCCTAGTCAGGGAACTAGATCCTGCCTGCTGCAACAAAGACCTGGTGCAGCCAAATAAATAAATTTTTTTTTTTTTTGAGGCAAATGTCCAAGAAGCTTTTCTTGTGGTCCAAGCAGGAATGTTTGGGGCAGCACTTATCCCTGCCCTCCCCACTCATGTCACCAGAGCCCTCCCATCTTCCCCGCCAGTAGAGGGTCAGCCATATAACTAATGCCTTCTTCCAAAGGACTCCAGAGGCCTTAAGAGGCCAAATCCTACTTCTGTAATGATTGTACTCCTGATGACTGCCATTCCTCTTGAAATGCCTGTTAAATGAGCAGCCCTCTCCCCAGTAGCAGAGAAGGCAATGGCACCCCCACTCCAGTACTCCTGCCTGGAAAATCCTATGGACGGAGGAGCGTGGTAGGCTGCAGTCCATGGGGTCGCTGAGGGTCGGACACGACTGAGTGACTTCACTTTCACTTTTCACTTGCATGCATTGGAGAAGGAAATGGCAACCCACTCCAGTGTTCTTGCCTGGAGAACCCCAGGGATGGGGGAGCCTGGTGGGCTTCCTTCTATGGGGTCACACAGAGTCAGACATGACTGAAGTGACAGCAGCAGCAGCAGCTCCCCAGTAGAACTTCCCCCTAAATGTAGCATCTGCCTATAGTAGTATAGCATAAAGTGAGGCTCATAAATGCTGAAACCAGAACAACCAGACCTGTTTTATGTCAGAGTTGCAGTTAGCATGTGGTCTATACTGAGACTGACCAGCTAATCTCAGGGCTAATGTAGTGAGTGTTAACTTTCACTGGAGGTATGAGTGATCCTCCTCAGGCCCCATAGTACAGATTCTTCAGTGATGGAACTGGAATATGACCTAGGGCTAGACACATGGTGTTGGCATATTAACTTGCCAAGGATCATATTTTGGTCCAAGAGGTTTGGACGTGCTTCTTATTCCTCCCAGTGGAAGCAATTGTGAAAAAATGCCATCCAGTCACTTCCCAGCTTGAAATTCTTGCCTGGATCCCTGGAGTCCCCAGATCAAGTCCAGAGGCTGTGACCAGACCCATGGACCCCCTCCAATACCTGCCGGTTGCTCCCAGCCCACTGCCACCTCTCTCCAGCATGCTCCAGCCGCCCTGAGCTACACACAGTTCCTGAAGCCCAGAAATCTTCCTCATGCTGTTCCCTTTTCCTACAGTTCCCTTCCCAGCCTAGGAAGCAGGTGTGTACCCCTCCCTCAAGGCTCAGATCAAATGCATGTAATTGTCTCATTTTTTCCAAGGCCCAACACAGCGTGGGTACTCAGGAGATACTTGTTTAATAAGTAACAGGGCTGGTGACGAGGCATCAGGTACTGACAACACTGAGAAAAGAGGAGAGACCAACATGGCTTTTGCAGGATGAGGAGAGGGACTACTGGCTGTATTCAACTAAGTTAGGGCTTCCCTGGTGGCTCAGATGGTAAAAGAATCTGCCTGCAATGCACGAGACCTGGGTTCGATCCCTGCAGAGGGGAACGGCTACCCACTCCAGTGTTATTGCCTGGAGAATTCCATGGACAGAGAAGCCTGGTGAGCTATAGTCCATGGGGTGGAAAAGAGTCAGACACGACTGAGTGACTTTCACTTTCACTTTTCACTTTCACCTGAATTACTGGTTGTGTGACCTTAATGAAGTTCCTTAACCTCTCTGTGCCCCAGTTTCCTCATCTCAACAAAGGGGAACAGTAAAATACTGCAAAGTGTTGTTTGTGAATGCTAAATGGGTTAAAAGAGTTAATGTGAAAAGCTTAGGATCCTGCTTGCTGTATAGTGCTTGCTTAATAAATATTACCCAAGAATAACAGCTGCTCTGGTGCAGGTGAGCTTTTAGGGGGGAATCCCTTTTACATGACTGACAATGAACTATGTTTAAAATATGCTCAAAGCCTCCATCTGCAGCCCAGGAATGGAAACTCCTGCACTGGAGGTTAGAGCACAATGCAAATAGAATACCTAGGAAATGAAGTTATTCACCCAGCGGCTTTGTCACCTGCTTCTCCCCAGTCCTGAAATGCTATTTCCTCTCTCTCCTCCTGGCACAAGAGGGAAGACAAGTTGACTTTACTCTGTGGAGTGCTCTCCCTGTCCTGTAAGGCCACATTGGTCTCTCCCCTCTTCTTAGCATTGTCAGTACCCAGTACCTCGTCATCCAGCCCTTTAAGGTGAAGAGGTGGTCGTCTGGGCCCATGCTGCCTCCTTGTCCTGGGCTGAATCGTGTCCCTCCCAAATTCATATGTTGAAGTCATAACCCCCAGCACCTCACAGTGTGACTGTATTTGGAGAGAGGGCCTTTAATAAGATAATTAAGGTAAAATGAGAGCTTCCCTGGTAGCTCAGCATTATAGAACCCGCCTGCCAATGCAGGAGACACCGTTCGATCCCTGAGTCAGGAAGATCCCCTGGAGGAGGAAATGGCAACCCACTCCAGTATTCTTGCCTGGTAAATCCCGTGGACAGAAGAGCCTGGCAGGCTGCAGTCCATGGGGTTGCAAAAGAGCGGACACAACTTAGCTACTAAACAAGGTAAAATGAGGTCATATGGGGGGGTCCCTAATCGAATAGGATTGGTGTCCGTGTAAGAAGAAAAGGGAGTGTTAGTTGCGGCACAGGAACTCTTAGTTGAGGTATGTGGGATCTTGTTTCCCAACCAAGGATCGAATCCAGGCCCCCTACATTGACAGCATGGAATCAGAGTTCAAATGCTGCAACTAAAGATCCTGCATGCTGCCACTAAGACCTGGCTCAACCAAATAAATAAATATTTTTTTGAAAAGAAAAAGAAGGAAGTAAGGAAAATCATGTGAAGATGTAGGAAGAAGACAGCCATCAACAAGCCAGGCAGAGGGGCTTCAGAAGAAAGCAACCTTGCTGATACATTGATCCAGAATTATGAGCCGCTACACTTTTGTGGTTAAAGTCACCCAGTCTGTACTATTTTGTCATGGCACCTCTCACAAACTTATACACGCTTCCCGTCTGAGCCATTTAGGATATTTGAGGTCTGCTGTATTCATCTTTATAGTCTTGGGGCCTGAATCGTAACTAGCAATCAAGAAACGCTAATGAATTAACCCTCACCATCACATTGGCTTGAGGAAGTTTAAGGTTTAGGAAAAGGGAAGGCACACAGGACAGAGAAATTTTGACATTCAAGAACAGAAGCTTCTGGGACTTCCCTGAAGGTCTAATGGTTAGGACTCCACGTTCCCAGTGCAGAGGGTCTGGGTTCAATCCCTGGTCAGGGAACCAGACCCTACAGGCCACAACTAAAGATCCACGTGCCACAACCAAGTCCTGACACAGCCAAATTAATACAATAAAATAAATACTGAAAAAGAAGTTTCTTGGATATTATTCTGCCTGTGGACCTCTGGGAGACACCATGCATGATGCCTTCAGACACTGGAGGCATCAAGGGGGACTGAGGTCTGGAAGAGGGGGCATGGAAGGCAACAAAAAGATTTGGAGGGCAAGCCCAGGGCAAATTCCACTGGTTGGCTCCCAGCTTCTCTGAGATCCCGCCTGCCTTCCTGATACCAAGTAAGCTTTGTCACCCACCTGTACCTAGTCACCCCCTCTTCACTGGCAAAGAAAAAAAGGTGGATCAGCCTCAAGGCACGCTCAGTGGATGACTGACTTGAGCTCGCCCTCCTAGAAGATTAGCATCTAGGAAGTGGGGTCAGGAGAGGGAGATGGAGCCCTCATGGACAGGGGTTTCAGACAATGAGGAAGGCTGTGGGGAAAGGGCGCAGGAAGGGACCAGATGTACCTCTACGGCCACCTCACTGGGTCCTCACCGTGTCCACACCCCCTGCCAGCATCTCCGTAATATTGGCCTTGACATCCTCCAAGAGCATCTTCTCACTTTTCAGGAGGCAGTAGAGGATGCCTGGGTAATTCCTAAATTCTGTTTTCCGTCTCAGGTCCTGGTAGAAGATCTCAGTGTATTTTTCAGCTGTGGGGCAGGAAGAAAGAAAACAGAGGGAGGCCAGAAATTTCCCTGGCTGTGCAGGGGTTAAAATCCATGCTTCTACTGCAGGGGGCACGGAGTCAATCCCTGGGCAGGGGAATAAGATCGCACATGTTTCAAGATGGCCAAAAAAAAGAAAAAGCAGCGAGGCTCTCTGCAGAGGGGCAAGAAAGAGCACAAGGGCTTGAGGATTCTGGAGCCCTGCACTTTCTTGGCTGCTGTTTCTCTGAGGAGCATGCTCTATAAAGTTCCTCATACCTGTTGTGGTTTTTTTAAATTATTATTTAGGGTAAGTGCTATCATGCCCATTTTACAGATAAGGAAACAGAAGTCCATCTAAGATGATAACTTGCACAAGGTCACAAGGGTGTCAGGGCAGAGGCAGGATTTAACTCCAGACCTGGCATCATCACCACATCCCAGTCAGCCTTCTCCACCCTTTACGAATCCCTGTCACCGAAGCCCTGCTCTGTCACCAAGCACAGCCATGTCTGAAATGCTGGTCTTTAACCCATGTTGGGAATCCTGGGCTCCTTGGAAGAATATGACAGACTTCTTTAATCCTCTTTCTCCAGAAAAATCTGATCATCCTCAGGAGCCAGCTTTCTGCATACCATATGCAGGGGTTCCTGGGCCTTCCCGATGGCCATCCATGGGTTTTCTACACGGCAAGTCATAACTTGGGACAAAGCGGCAGGCCAAGGTCTGAGGCTCCCAACTGACTTTCTCTCTCCCTCTGTGTCTTTCTCCCCACTCCCCCAACCCTCAACCCTCCAACCCAGGCCTGGATTTCCCATCTCCAGAGGCAAACAGGGCTCTCCTGGCTTCCACCTGTGACTGCCCAGGGTACAGCCCTCACCTTTATTGAAAATTGTGTCCCATGCGGCTACATGGTCCGTCCAAGTCTTGGTTCTGAATAGACGGTACAGTTCTGGAGGGACGTTGAGCAGAGGGACACTGGTGTGGAACATCTTGTAGACGGCATCAATGAACTTCTGGGCCTCGGGGTTCACTGTCTCCTCCAGCATCCCCAGGCGCTCCCCAAACATGACATTGGTGATGGCTGCAAAGTTGAAGAATCTCATCCAACCTGACCATCTGAGAGCCTCAGCTCCCAGGAAACCATCGCCCCCCTCCCCAACACATGGGAGCCCTTGCATCCAACCTCAGCCTCCTTCAGTAAAGAAACTGACAGCTGAGTCCCAAAGGGCTGAAATTGCAGGAGTAAGGAAAACTGCCTTTGTGGCAGTCAGTCAGGCCCTTCAGAGGGTCATGGGACAGACCCTAAAAGGGATCCCTCAAGTGGGAGGCAGAGCCTCCAGCACAGCTGAGAAAAGGCTCAGACTGGGAGGAAACTGCCCTCTCCCGCTTCCAACAGCACCCCCCAGCAGCCTCTCAGCTTTCCTCCTGGGAAGAGAGACTTCTCATCTATGATTGACCAGAGTGGCTAAATACTTCCTGGAACAGGTCAGATGGGTGTCTGGGGGGACATCAATCCCCAGTAACTGGCCATCCAGGGCCCACTTGGCTGGTCATAAGAAGTCACAACAACCCCCAAGGGTTTCCTGCCTCTTGGGTCAGGAATTTTATGCCAAACCCTGGGCACTCCAAATCTCCTGCAGTGACCACGTGATCCCTATCAAGCCACAGGGCCTTTGTATGTATTGTTGCCTCTGCCTATACTGCCCAACCTCTTTATTCCATCTGGAAAATTCCTACACATCCTCCAATACCCTGTTTCAATAACCCACCCAACCCTCCCCTCCCCTCCCAGACTTGAAAGGGAAGGTCTCTGTCCCAAGAGAGAGAGAGATTTGCTGAATGAAAGGCCAAGTCAAACCCTGGCTTTTGGAGGAAAGGGGCAATAGGGACCCACATTCTAGAAATTCTTGGCCCCATATCATGAATCAGATGAGAGCGTGCAGCTCTCCCCGCCGGTAGCTGATGACAGAGAATGTGTTCAGTGGCTCCTCCCAGAAACCAATCCTGACACTTCTTCAGAGTCTATTCTGGGTCTCAAGGTGAGATGCTGGGTTCTCCCATCCCCAGGACTGTGGCCAGGTAGGTTCAAGTTCCTTACACTCAAAGGCAAAGTGAAACAGGTCTTCCTTGATGTCCCCTACAAACTTTCCGGAGCCCTGCTGCTTGATGCGCTTGTGCAGGAGGCTGACGAAGTCCTGAGACACTGGATTCAGCAGTGGGATGAAGTTCTTTATTGCCTCTGGAGCCATCACCTCCGTGTTCAGGACCACCCGGTCTTTCTTCCAGGTTCCTGACTTCCTGAGAAAACATGGGCCCTCAGGCCCTCATGGTCACAAACCCCAGGCCTGGCAAACACAGAGGGAACTGACTAGGCTTTCCCAGGAGGCTGAGCCACAGCTCAAAGTCCACTGCTCACATCCACAGCCCTCCCTACCCTCCCCTCCTCCCAGCTTCTGCCTGGCCTGGGCGGGACAGAGGGGAGGGAATAGGGAGGCTTGTGTGACAGAAAAAAAAAGGGTGAAGATCAAACCCCCAACCGTGCTCTACTCCCTCTGCTGCTGCTGCTGCTGCTGCTGCTTTAAACAAGATGGAAATCCTATTCTTAGAGCCTTTAAGTAACTGTCAAGCCCTCTAGTCTTGGCCTCTGCTGCAGGCCTGCCCTCCCCACCACTTCCACTTCCTCCTGGTCAGTCTCACCTCCTACCATTCAAGGGTCCCTCTACATCACCTTTTCTGGCGCCTGCATGGGCACAGCTGACCAACCTCTGCACCCCCAATGTCTCATTACTTTCATTGGTGGGGAACCTCAGGTGCCCAGAATTGGGTTAATATCCATTCCTATTCTCAACTTACGCCCATTCTTGAAAATAGATCTGTGCAAAGCCCTCTTTGTTATTTGGGGGCTTTTTATGCTTACAAGAATGTTATTATAAACTCACAGTCCAACATGAATACTAGAAACTTGATGATAACTTTCAGATGCCAACCCAGTCCTCCCACATCCTGCCTCCCTGCCTCCCAACCTAAATCTCTTATTTGCTTTTGTAAATAGCTTTAGCTGCTGCTGCTGCTGCTGCTGCTAAGTCATTTCAGTTGTGTCCGACTCTGTGGGACCCCATAGACAGCAGCCCACCAGACTCCCCCGTCCCTGGGGTTCTCCAGGCAAGAACACTGGAGTGGGTTGCCATTTCCTTCTCCAATGCGTGAAAGTGAAAAGTGAAAGTGAAGTCGCTCAGTCCCGTCCGACTCTTAGCGACCCCATGTACTGCAGCCTACCAGGCTCCTCCATCCATGGGATTTTCCAAGCAGGAGTACTGGAGTGGGGTGCCATTGCCTTCTCCAGTTTTATCTGATCAACATATATTTCCAAAACATGCTTTTTAAAAATGCATGCTTTTCAACATGCATGTTGAAAAATAAAATAAAACAAAAATGCATGCTTGTTTTCAACTTCTTATAAAAGCTGTCATGATTTGCTTTTTTTCACTCAGCTTATATCTCTAGTATCTTCTGTATTGTTGTATCATCTGTATTGTGTGAGACACGGAGTCTGTTCTTGTTGACTGGGGTCTGCCTCTGTCACTCTTTTCATGCTCCTGTTCTGCATTTAGGTGATTTCCCAGTTTTTGCTATTATGAACAACTGCATTGCAAACATTTTAGTACATATCCGTCTCAGTGGGTGGGGTGCGGGTATTCTTTGGAGTATATTCCTGAGTGCAGAATGACTGCATTATAAGCATGGGTTTATAATGGCTGCTTTATAAACATTCAACTGCAGGAAGTAATGTCCAACCATTTTCCAAAGTGGTGGCATCGGCTTTCAGTCCCACTAGCAAGCTAGGAGCACTCTAGCTGCTCCATATCCTCATCAACACTTGTTATGGTCACATTTCCTTTTTTTGATGAGCAATTTGGTGGAAAATGGTATCTATGCATTTAGATACACTGATTTGTTCATGCTTCTTACTGCTCCTTTAGACTATAAGGGACTCTCCTAGGGGCAGGGCTCCACCCTACTTGTCACTCAGAGTTCAGCACCAGGACTAGCACATAGGAGGCACTCAATAAAATGGGTCTTACTGGATGAACCAATGAATGAGAACTTTTCAAGGCCTTTAATTACTCAGTAAGATCTTCTTCCTGACCATGTTCCTGAAGGTTGGCAGGGCAGTTCACCCTCCCCATCATCTGTTTGATGGAGGCAGGAAGAGGACAGGGGTTTGTCTAGAGGCCCAGCTGTTAACAGAAAGGGCAGGACAAGCACGGTCCCAGCATCTCACCCTCAGCCTCTGCCCTTGCTCCAGCCACCCAGCATCTCCCTCCAGCCCCTGGGAGAGGACCCAGGACTCACTTAAACAGGACTCCAATGGGTTTCTGATAATATCGGTGATAGGCCAGCCAGGGCGGGATGTCATATCTCTCTGGGTAGGATCCCTCGAACTTGAAGAGATGGGCCACGTCTTCAGGGTGAATGATATAAACTGACTCCAAATTGCCAAGCTTCTCCCTGGAGGGGCAGAAGAGGGTTGCTGTGAGGTAAGGATCTGAGGAGAGTCCTGCAGACCCTGCACAATCAGGGCACAGGACCCAGCTCCTCTGTAACCACTTTGCGGCTGACAGCACGGAGCAGACCGGCCTGGGAGTGGATCCTGGCCCATAGTTTCCTCACTGTATGACTTTAGTCTCATCCTCTGAGTCTCAGTTTCTTTAGTGGAGATAAATACAGTACCTGCCTGACAGGATTGCTGAAGAATAAGATGATATGAAATCTATGAGTGTGGCTCCTATTGCATGTATCTGTGCTCAGTCTGATTCTTTGTGACCTTATGGACTGTAACCCACCAGGCTCCTCTGTCCATGGAATTCTCCAGGGAAGAATACTGGAGTGGGTTGCCATGCCCTCCTCCAAGGGATCTTCCTGCCCAGGGATTGAACCCTCGTCTCTTGCGTCTCCTGCATTGGCAGGCAGATTCTTTACCACTGTGCCACCTGGGAAGACATTCTCTAAGTAACAGCTTCGTGCTCATCTTATCATCACAGTGGCTCCTGCACATCCTCAGGACCAAGCCCACCCCTACCCAGGGCCTCCCCTGGATCATCAGGTCCTCCAATGTTCATTCTTCCTGTGTGTCTACACTCTCAGCACCCTCCACCCTCTCACCTATGCAGAGCTCAGAAACATGGCACTTTCATGGCAGCTGGGAGTAACCCTGGACTAGAGTGACTCCATGTAGCTTGCTGGGCAGGTCACACACCAGGCCAGGCAGTCCCTTCTAAGCTCTAGGATTGAAGTTCTGGAACTGGTCACCCTCCCCCAGGAATTAGAGGCCCAACAAAGTACTCTGTCACTATTAAAATAAAACTGAGGTAAAACATCAAGCCCCAGGTATAAATATACCTTAAGGCACTTTGCAGAGAATTAATGTACAACTGTCATGAAACAACAGAAAATTCTGCTTCTGACTTGTATCTGCCTTTTGCATAAGAAAGTTAATTCAAGATACACTTCAAGGTAAAACATAAAAGCATACAAGTATAAGCCAAATTCTCATTCTCTCCCTCTCTCTACCCTCCTTCCCCTCTCTTCCTCCCTCTTCCTTGAGAATGGAGAGGGAGGGGGAGGGGAGAAGACTAGGCTGGGGAGTGGGAGAGAGCATGGCTTTAGCCACTAACCCACAGAGCCCAGGCCTATCTTCCCCAAGTCTCCTTGGCCGACCATGGCCTCCCAGAAAATCCCCTCAGTGTTTTTCCAGCTGCCACACATCCTCAAACCACTGACTCCATTAAAAACAGCTAAGCAAAGTCCTTGAACTGCTATTGTTATTATCAATTCTACCTCTGGGAATCTAGCCCAAGGCAGCTATCTGACATCAGTGATGCCTGATGGATGAAAATGTTCATAGAAAAAAAAAAATGTATAAGGATGTCTAATAGTTAAAAAAAAAAAAACAAAAAAAACCTAGAGTGGTCTAAATATCCACTTTTAAAAGCTAGCTGAAAAATATATGGCTATCCATACTATGGGCTACTATGCTGTCTTTTAAAATTATATTAAAGAGAGAAAAGAGAAAAGAAGTCCTTGGTACATTATTATAGGACAACACAAAATAGCATATAAATACATTCACATTCTGAATGGTACATAAATATTATCAAAACTGAGATTGTATTTGATATCAATTTTTCTAAACTATTGAATAAAGAACAGGAACAGACTTGTATTAAGGGAAAGTCCATGAAACTTGTAAATTCCTCATGTTCATTTAGAAGTTTGTTATCTCAAGGCTATAGTTAGACTACTGACACCCTGAATAATATAATAATATGCATGCTCACTCATGTCCAACTCTTTTCGACCCCATGGACTCTAGCTCACCAGGCTTCTCTGTCCATGGGATTTCCAGGCAAGAATACTGGAGTGGGTTGCCATGTCCTCCTCCAAGGGATTTTCCTGACCCAGGGATCAAACCTGCATCTCTTGGATCTCCAACATTGGCAAGTGGATTCTTTACCACTAGCGCCCCCTGGGAAGCCTGACACCCCGAACTGGAAGCCAAACAATCAGGGTTCCAGCCCTGGCTTTGCCCTGATGAACTGTGTGACCTTGGCAAGACCCTTCTCTCTGGGTCTCAGTTTTCCCATCTGTGAATTAGGAATAATGCCAAATTTAAGGACAGGTTGCAAGACTCAGATGAAAGTGACTCAGAAAATAGGGACTTTATAAAATAAAGAGTTCCTACAAGGGGCTAGGAACAGGAAGGAGGAGGAGGGGAGGAAGCAGGGAATAATGAAAAAATTCATGAAGTAAGACTGGGGAGAGAGGCTTAGAAGGGAGAGAAAGAGACAGAAAGACAAAGAAGAGAGACTAAGGAGCAAACTTCTTCCAAATCTAACATTCAGCCTGGGGCTAAGCGGGTGCCCTGTCTCCAACCAGTTCTAAAAAAGCACTTATAACTGTAAAAGGGGGAATTCCCTGTCAGTCCAGTGGTTACGGCTCAGTGCTCCCACTGCAGGGGACACAGGTTCAATCCCTGAAGAGAACTAAGATCCCACAGGCCACGCGGTGCATCCCCCCAACCAAAAATAAAAAAATAAAGTAAAAGTAAAGCATTATACTTCCTGGTGTCTCCTCCCTGCCCTCAGGCATCATCTTTGCCACCTCTAATCCCCCTCACCTATGCTCTCAGAAAGGAACCCAAATGTCTCTTGAAGCCCACCTACCTTAGAAACTGCTAAACCAGAACAAGTGAGGCCTCCCTCCCAAGGGCAGCCCCCAGACCTCACCCCCACCCCAGGGCAAGAAGGTGGGGTACAGCGAGGCCAAAAGACCAAAGGCTCTCCCTCCTGGCTGGAAGCAAGGCAGATGTTTGGGGAAGAGGGACAGCAGCCAGGCCTAGTGGAAGGGACCAATCAGCCACTCAGAGTCCCACAGGCCAAGGGGAGGCAAGACCAGCACCCCGGGTAGCAGGACAGTCTTCTAGCTGAGTGATCAGGGCTAGAGTCCTAACCTCTTTGAACTTCCTTCTCCTCTGAAAATGGGGATGACAACCACACCTTGCAAAGTGTCCTGCAGATAATGGAGGTACCAGGGCTTATTTTCTTGGCCTCCCCACCTCCCCAAAGTTTCTAAGGGTGTAGAGCCCGGGGACTGTTGAGGCCTCAGGGCTGGGAAGTGAACCCACTGTCTGGGAAGCATTAACTCTACTCCTGCCACTGCCAGGCAGGAAGAAATAAAGTCAGAGGTGAACCAGAGCCTGGAAGGGGAGGGCAGACCTTTCAGGGAGGGGGCCACCACAGGCTTCCCTATCCCGCCAGCCCCAATCCTCTGCCAGGCTTACCTGTAAATGGGGCCATACTTCTGGAAGTTCTCGATGTGGCGAAAGTGGATTCTCTGTGAGCCCTTCTCCCTCCAGAAATGGTAGAGGTTAAGCCAGCCATTGTCACCAGGGGAGGGGATCTCACTGTAGGGGCGAGGGGTCTTTGTGGAGATGCCAGCTCCCTCTCCAGTGCCCACCCTGTGGTGGCCCCAGCCCTCCCCCACTGTGCTCAGGATGGGTGGGCAGGCTTTGACCAGGGCTGAGCGGAGGGGAAGCCCCCTTGCTAGCATGCTGCCCCCACAGCTGCTGCTGTCTCTGCTCGTACTGCAGCAGGTGACTCTGGCCCTGGGACCCTGGGACCCAGCTTATAATCACCAGCTCAAGGCTAAGTGAGAAGCTGACAGGGCGGTCAGCCTCCTCCGGCTGACTCCAGCCCACACAGCTCCTCCCAGACTCAGTACTGTAAACGAAAGAATGTAACCCATCATTCCAGTTCTACAACATCAAGCGTCAGCCACTGTGGTCACCCACCTGAGGGGACTCCCTCCCTCAATGCACCCTGAGGAGACTTCAGGATGAAGAAAAACAGGAAGCATTTGCATTGTACTGGTCCCTAGATACGATGTATATCTAAGGGAAAATTTCCATGACCCCGGATTCTTGCACACATAACTTCCCTGGTGGCTCAGTCGGTAAAAAATCCACCTGCAATGCAGGAGACAAGGGTTCAGTCCTTGGGTTAGGAAGATCCCAGGGAGAAGGAAATGGCAACCCACTCCAGTATTCTTGCCTAGAAAAATCCCATGGACAGAGGAGCTTGGTGGGCTACAGTCTATGGGGTCGCAAAAGAGTCGGACGGGACTTAGTGACTAAACAACAACATATATAGCAAAACACAAACCATTCACTTGAGGTGTCTGTTGTTTGGGATTAGCAGTGATCTTTTTATGTTTGACTACATGTTCATCCCCCTTCTCCCAGCAAAAAAAAAGATTGATATAAACCCTAGCTTTTCCCTTACTTCTTTGGAACAGATCGTCGGAGCTGGCTGAGAGCCGTCTCCTAGGACAAAGTCCTGTAGGAGAGCAAAATCTGCCACCCAAAATATCTCTTTAGAATGCAGATAATTTAAAAATGAAAACAATCAAAGCCCAAAAGCCTTGGGAAAAATTGACCTTCCCTCTAACTGCTGAAGAATTTAAACAGAGGGCCTGTTTCAGGAATCACCAGGGACATCTGCAGAGAATATGGGCTTAGAGACAGAGATGAGACCCCTCTGTATCCCATTGTCTCTGCATAGGCCAGCAAACATCTATTTATCAAACATGTGCTATTCCATCTCCATGCCTCTTCAAAGCCCTTAAGCCCCTACCTCCAACATCTTCTTTTATGGGAAAAACACAGGATACTGGCCCCAGATAGCTGAGATACAAATGAAAAAAATTATTTCAGTGAGCCCAGACTCTTGTTGTTTAGCCGCTCACTTGTGTCCAACTCTGCGAGCCCTTTGATTGCAGCACGCCAGGCTTCCCTGTCCTTTACCATCTCCCAGAGCTTGCTCAAACTCATGTCCATTGAGTCGGTGATGCCATCCAACCATCTCGTCCTCTGTCATCCCCTTCTCCTCCTGCCTTCAACCATTCCCAGCACCAGGGTCTTTTCTAATGAGTCGGCTTTTCGCATCAGGTGGCCAAAGTATTGGAGCTTCAGCTTCAGCATTAGTCTTTCCAATGAATACTCAGGGTTGATTTCCTTTAGAATTGACTTGTTTGATTTCCTTGCAGTCCAAGGGACTCTCAAGAGTCTTCTCCAACATCACAGTTCAAAAGCATGAGTTCTTCAGCACTCAGTCTTCTTATTGTCCAACTCTCACATCCATACATGACTACCGGAAAAACCATAGCATTGACTATATGGACCTTTGTTGGCAATGTCTCTGGTTTTAATATGCTATCTCGGTTTGTCATAGCTTTTCTTCCAAGGAGCAAGTGTCTTTTATTTTCATGGCTGCAGTCACCTTCCTCAGTGATTTTGGAGCCCAAGAAAATAAAGTTATTCACTGTTTCCATTATTTCCGCATTAATTTGCCATGAAGTGATGGGACTGGATGCCATGATCTTCATCTTTTGAATGTTGAGTTTTAAGCCAGCTTTTCACTCTCCTCTTTCACCTTCGTCAAGGGGCTCTTTAGTTCCTCTTCACTTTCTTCCATAAGGGTGATGTCATTTGCATATATGAAATTATTGATATTTCTCCCAGCAATCTTGATTCCAGGAATCAAGCTTGTGCTTTTTTCAGCCCAGCATTTCACATGATGTACTCTGCATATAAGTTAAATAAGCAGTGTGACTATATACAGCCTTGACATACTCCTTTCCCAATTTTGAACCAGTCTGTTGTTCCAGGTACGGTTATAACCGTTGCTTCTTGACCTGCCTACAGGTTTCTCAGGTTTCTCAGGAGGCAGGTAAGGTGGCCTGAAATTCCCTTCTCTTTAAGAATTTTCCACAGTTTGTTGTGATCCACACAGTCGAAGGCTTTAGCATAGCCAATGAAGCAGAAGTAGATTCTAACATCTTCCCATGTATAGAAAAGTGCTAAATTCATTAACTTAGGATATCTGGTTTCCTTTAATTATAATACTTTGATATTCAGACTACGTGCCCTTTGTTACAAAACTTCTATATAACCTGGCTCCTCGTCTCACCTCCTCAGAGAAGTTCTCTCAGGGTCACTTGGGATGCTGTCTCCCAGGCTTAAAGTCCTAAAAATCCCCACCAAATGAAACATATTTCTCAACTTTTAGGCTGTGACTATTTTTTAATTAGACAGTATTTAAGGTGAAAGTTTCAAGTATTTCAGTGTGTTAGTTTTTCCGGATCTCTCCGATTTATGTGTGTTGTTAAACTTCATTTTATTTTCTTCTGATGAGACATCAGTCTCATGTCAATTTCATTCTTAGACCAGCCAGAGGAACCTAGAAGGGCAGAGGAAAATTTCTTCCTCCCCAGTAGCTGGCAACAAAGATGGGATGCAGCTTTACTGGCTGGATGCTACTCACTTCAAAGCTGCTACAGTTAAGAGACCCTAGGATGATTGACAAAATTTAAGAATTCTTACTATGCCTATCTCCTGAGTCTCTATCTTCTAGATCTGTTGGAAACAAGAGTGGTAAGTTTTTCCCTTTCCTAAAATAGATTATCTGGAGAAAACAGATATACGGCTAGCTGGATTTGGCGACTCTTGGCTTGAAATTTGGCAGAGTACTGTCGATTTGTTGATTCTTTTCCTCTCAGAAATTGTCACTGTTTTCCCTTGTCCGTTTTTTGTGTCCTTTGTCATAAGGAAGAAAATCATTCATCTGACTAGGTTTTCCTTTCATCTTGTTCTGTGTCTTGAGAGCTGGGCTTGTAAACAAGTGAGAATATTCTCTATTTTAGAGAGAATTCTGGCAGGCGCACTTTTGTTGTTGTTCAGACACTAAGTCTAGTCTGTCTCTTTGTAGCCCCATGGGTTACAGCATGCCAGGCTCCTCTGTCCTCTACTGTCTCCTGGAGTTTGCTCAAGTTCATGTCTATTGAATTGGTGATGCCATCCAACCATCTCATCCTCTATCACCCCCTTCTCTTCCTGCCCTCAATCTTTCCCAGCATCAGGGTCTTTCCCAATGAGTGGACACATCCCATCAGGTGGCCAATGTTTGGAGCCTCAGCTTCAGCATTGGTCCTTCCAAAGAATATTCAGGATTTATTTCCTTTAGGATTGACTGCTTTGATCTCCCTGCAGACCAAGGGGCTCTCAAGAGTCCTCTCTAGCAACTCATTTTGAAAACGTCAATTCTTTAGTGCTCAGCCTTCCTTATGGTCCAGCTCTCACAAGGTGCACCTACCAGCGTGCACTTGAGAGCCAGTTGAATAGACTGGGATTCTTTGTCCAGCCATGCCAATTCTCAGGGGAGTTTGTCATATGGAGTCTCAGTCCATATGGGCCTTTGTTATCGCAACCCTCATTGCTTTATTAGTGATGTAACAAAGGTCTTTAATTTCTTAGACTATATTTGAGACTGAACTTTCTGGATCTTGTGAAGGCTGAATTCTTTACACTCTCTTGTGGGGATGTCTCTTGCATTTTTTTGGTTTGAGTCACTATTAAGATCCTTGTCAATGGCCAGATAATGGATCCTTTAAATTGGAAAAGCTTCTAAAGTGATATAATATTTTACAGAGCTCTCACCATAAGTACCTGTTTTATTGGTACCTATGAAAAAGATGGTCAACACCGAAATCAGATTGATTATATTCTTTACAGCCAAAGATGGAGAAGCTCTATACAGTCAGCAAAAACAAGACCAGGAGCTGACTGCGGCTCAGACTATGAACTCCTTATTGCCAAATTCAGACTTAAATTGAAGAAAGTAGGGAAAACCACTAGACCATTCAGGTATGACCTAAATCAAATCCCTTATGATTATACAGTGGAAGTGAGAAATAGATTTAAGGGCCTAGATCTGATAGATAGAGTGCCTGATAAGCTACAGAATGAGGTTTGTGACATTGTACAGGAGACAGGGATCAAGACCATTCCCATAGAAAAGAAATGCAAAAAAGCAAAATGGCTGTCTGGGGAGGCCTTGTTTACAAATAGTTGTGAAAAGAAGAGAAGTGAAAAGCAAAGGAGAAAAGGAAAGATATAAACATCTGAATGCAGAGTTCCAAAGAATAGCAAGAAGAGATAAAAAAGCCTTCTTCAGCGATCAATGCAAAGAAATACAGGAAAACAACAGGATGGGAAAGACTAGAGATCTCTTCAAGAAAATCAGAGATACCAAAGGAACATTTCATGCAAAGATGGGCTTGATAAAGGACAGAAATGGTATGGACCTAACAGAAGGAGAAGATATTAAGAACAGATGGCAAGAATACACAGAAGAACTGTACAAAAAAGATCTTCACGACCCAGATAATCACGATGGTGTGATCACTGACCTAGAGCCAGACATCCTGGAATGTGAAGTCAAGTGGGCCTTACAAAGCATCACTATGAACAAAGCTAGTGGAGGTGATGGAATTCCAGTTGAGCTATTCCAAATCCTGAAAGACGATGCTCTGAAAGTGCTGCACTCAATATGCCAGCAAATTTGGAAAACTCAGCAGTGGCCACAGGACTGGAAAAGGTCAGTTTTCATTCCAAGCCCAAAGAAAGGCAATGCCAAAGAATGCTCAAACTACACCACAATTGCACTCATCTCACACGCTAGTAAAGTAATGCTCAAAATTCTCCAAGCCAGGCTTCAGCAATATGTGAACCGTGAACTTCCTGATGTTCAAGCTGGTTTTAGAAAAGGCAGAGGAACCAGAGATCAAATTGCCAACATCAGCTGGATCATCGAAAAAGCAAGAGAGTTCCAGAAAAACATCTATTTCTGCTTTATTGACTATGCCAAAGCCTTTGACTGTGTGGATCACAATAAACTGTGGAAAATTCTGAAAGAGATGGGAATACCAGACCACCTGACCTGCCTCTTGAGAAATCTGTATGCAGGTCAGGAAGCAACAGTTAGAACTGGACATGAACAACAGTCTGGTTCCAAATAGGAAAAGGAGTACGTCAAGGCTGTATACTGTCACCCTGTTTATTTAACTTCTATGCAGAGTACATCATGAGAAACGCTGGACTGGAAGAAGCACAAGCTGGAATCAAGATTGCCGGGAGAAATATCAATAACCTCAGATATGCAGATGACACCACCCTTATGGCAGAAAGTGAAGAGGAACTAAAAAGCCTCTTGATGAAGGTGAAAGTGGAGAGGGAAAAATTTGGCTTAAAGCTCAACATTCAGAAAACGAAGATCATGGCATCCGGTCCCACCACTTCATGGGAAATAGATGGGGAAACAGTGGAAACAGTGTCAGACTTCATTTTTCTGGGCTCCAAAATCACTGCAGATGGTGACTGCAGCCATGAAATTAAAAGACTCTTACTCCTTGGAAGGAAAGTTATGACCAACCTAGATAGCATATTCAAAAGCAGAGACATTACTTTGCCAACAAAGGTCCATCTAGTCAAGGCTATGGTTTTTCCTGTGGTCATGTATGGATGTGAGAGTTGGACTGTGAAGAAGGCTGAGCGCTGAAGAATTGATGCTTTTGAACTGTGGTGTTGGAGAAGACTCTTGAGAGTCCCTTGGACTGCAAGGAGATCCAACCAGTCCATTCTGAAGGAGATCAGCCCTGGGATATCTTTGGAAGGAATGATGCTAAAGCTGAAACTCCAGTACTTTGGCCACCTCATGCAAAGAGTTGACTCATTGGAAAAGACTTTGATGCTGGGAGGGATTGGGGGCAGGAGGAGAAGGGGACGACAGAGGATGAGATGGCTGGATGGCATCACTGACTCAATGGACTTGAGTCTCAGTGAACTCTGGGAGTTGGTGGTGGACAGGGAGGCCTGGCGTGCTGCGATTCATGGGGTCGCAAAGAGTCAGACACGACTGAGCGACTGATCTGATCTGATCTGATCTTCTGCATTCTGGCAGTTTGTGGAGTTCTCTTTATTGTGGAGTTTCCTCACTGTGGGTGGGGTGTACGGGTGGCTTATCAAGGTTTCCTGGTTAGGGAAGCTTCTGTGGGTGTTCTGGTGGGTGGAGCTGGATTTCTTCTCTCTGGAGTGCAATGAAGTGTCCAGTAATGAGTTATGAGATGTCAGTGGGTTTGGAGTGACTTTGGGCAGCCTGTATATTGAAGCTCAGGGCTATGTTCCTGTGTTGCTGGAGAATTTGCATGGTATGTCTTGTTCTGGAACTTGTTGGCCCTTGGGTGGTGCTTGGTTTCAGTGAAGGTATGGAGGCATTTGATGAGCTCCTGTCGATTAATGCTCCCTGGAGTCTGGAGTTCTCTGGTGTTCTCAAGATTTGGACTTTAGCTTCCTGCTTCTGATTTTCAGTCTTATTTTTGCAGTAGCCTCAAGACTTCTCCATCTATACAGCACTGTTGATAAAATATCTCCTTTCAAAGACAATGGGCTGCTTTTCTGGGTGCCTGATGTCCTCTGCCGGCATTCAGAAGTTGTTTTGTGGAATTTTCTCAGCATTCAAATGTTCTTTTGATGAATTTGTGGGGGAGAAAGTGGTCTCCCCGTCCTATTCCTCCACCATCTTAGGACCACCTCCTCTCTGCTTTTTATATGCTATCTAGCTTGGTCATCACTTTCCTTTCAAGGGGTAAGCGTCTTTTAATTTCATGGCTGCAATCACCATCTGCAGTGATTTTGGAGCCCAGAAAAATAAAGTCTGACACTGTTTCCATTGTTTCCCCATTTATTTCCTATGAAATGATGGGACCCGATGCCATGATCTTAGTTTTCTGACTGTTGAGCTTTAAGCCAACTTTTTCACTTTCCTCCTTCACTTTCATCAAGAGGCTTTTTAGTTCCTCTTCACTTTCTGCCATAAGGGTGCTGTCATCTGCATATCTGAGGTTATTGATATTTCTCCCGGCAATCTTGATTCCAGCTTGTGCTTCTTCCAGTCCAGCGTTTCTCATGATGTACTCTGCATAGAAGTTAAATAAGCAGGGTGACAATATACAGCCTTGACGTACTCCTTTTCCTATTTGGAACCAGTCTGTTGTTCATGTCCAGTTCTAACTGTTGCTTCCTGACCTGCATATAGGTTTCTCAAGAGGCAGGTCAGGTGGTCTGGTATTCCCATCTCTTGAAGAATTTTCCACAGTTCATGGTGATCCATACAGTCAAAGGCTTTGGCATAGTCAATAAAGCAGAAATAGATGTTTTTCTGGAACTCTCTTGCTTTTTTGATGATCCAGTAGATGTTGGCAATTTGATCTCTGGTTCCTCTGCCTTTTCTAAACTAGCTTGAACATCTGGAAGTTCACAGTTCACGTATTGCTGAAGCCTGGCTTGGAGAATTTTGAGCATTACTTTACTAGCATGTGAGATGAGTGCAATTGTGGTGTAGTTTGAGCATTCTTTGGCATTGCCTTTCTTTGGGATTGGAATTCTGGTCAGATTTTTCAGTGTATTTTTTTCCAGTTTTTAAATTTTTCTAAAATGGGAGTAAACAGAGTGGACTTGTTTAGAAAAATTTAAAAACTGGAAGGAAAAAAAAATACACTGAAAAATCTGACCAGAATTACTTACAGCAACAGTTAGACCAATTAGTCAAGTTAAAGACTGACCATAGAACCTGAGTCCCTTGGCTCCATCCTTCAGTGATGACCCAAAGTCTTTTATACTGGAGTAGACAAAATACCAGGGGACACCTGAACTATCACAACATTGTTAATTCACTATATGCCAATACTTTTAAAAGTTTTTTAAAAAATAGCCAGAGGATTGGGTCATTTATTTTTCTGGAGTTGAGCTGTAGGAGTTGCTTGTATATTTTATGATCCAGCAATCCCACTGCTGGGCATACACACTGAGGAAACCAGAAGGGAAAGAGACACGTGTACCCCAATGTTCATCGCAGCACTGTTTATAACAGCCAGGACATGGAAGCAACCTAGATGCCCATCAGCAGATGAATGGATAAGAAAGCTGTGGTACATATACACAATGGAGTATTACTCAGCCATTAAAAAGAATACATTTGAATCAGTTCTAATGAGATGGATGAAACTGGAACCTATTATACAGAGTGAAGTAAGCCAGAAAGAAAAACACCAATACAGTATACTAACGCATATATATGGAATTTAGAAAGATGGTAACAATAACCCTGTGTACGAGACTGCAAAAGAGACACCGACGTATAGATCAGTCTTATGGACTCTGTGGGAGAGGGAGAGGGTGGGGAGATTTGGGAGAATAGCATTGAAACATGTATAATATAATGTATGAAACGAGTCGCCAGTCCAGGTTCGATGCACGGTACTGGATGCTTGGGGCTGGTGCACTGGGATGACCCAGAGGGATGGTATGGGGAGGGAGGAGGGAGGAGGGTTCAGGATGGAGAACGCGGGTATACCTGTGGCGGATTCATTTCAATATTTGGCAAAACTAATACAATATTGTAAAGTTTAAAAATAAAATTAAATTTAAAAAAAAAGAAAAAAAATAGCTCAATTGGAATTCAAAAAAAAAAAAAAAATAGCCAGAGGATAAAAGTTTCTGGGACTCATTGCAAAACTGAGTCCCCCCTAAAACCGAGTTCCCATACCAAGTTTGTGATTAACTTCTCTGTCCAAAACTCTATTCTCTTTCTTGTCCCATTCCTGTTCCCCTCACAACTGAGGAATATCAAAGAAAAGGGGGGATTAAAACTGAGCAAGATCCTGTCAGACCTTCCCAGTGACAAGACCCCTCTGTGTCCCCCACTTCTTGTTTGTAGAAAAAGCTTTCATCTCCTAGACCTTCCCTGAGTTCCAAAGAGCAGGTTCAAGAAGTTAGCAAGTAGAGAAGTGAGGGAATGCAAAATCAAATGAAAATCTGTCCATCAAGAAAAAGAATGGTAACTTAAACAAATAGTTCAGTAATAAAAGAGCCTTGGTTCTTCCTCAAGGGCTCTAGACAATCATCTGATTCAGAGCTTTGAGTTGTTCTGCAGAAACTTAAACCCTCTCCTGGCAAAGGAAGGAGACTCACTGACCACGAGGACACGGACCCCAGACTGGCTGGAATCAGAAGGTTGATGATAAAGATTCCTGAAATATCACCCTGTTGCCTCACAAGCAGCCAATTAGAAGAAAGTCCACAAGCTGCACCCATCACCCCTAATGTTGCCTTTGAAAACACTTTCCTGAAAGCCCTTGGGGAGTTCAGGTCTCTTGAGCAAAAACTACCCACTTTCGTTGCCTCGTGCTTTGCAATAAACGCTGTACTTTCTTTCACAACAATCCAATGTCAGTAAATTGGCTTTGCTGTAGAGTCAGGCAAAGGAACCCAAATTTGGTTCAGTAGCAGCTGTAAGACCAGGACTTGCTGATGGGGTCCTAATGGAGGCTATGGTTAACAGTGTAGGAGTTAACAGAATTGAGATGAAAGTTTCTAGGGAAACTGAAATATCTGAATGGGCTTTTTATAAGATGGTGGCGTCTCTTTTGCCTGATTTGAACAGAGGAGCCTGGCAGGTTACAGGCCACGGGGTCACAAAGAATGAAACACGATTGAGCAACTGAACAACAACAACACTCTTGGGGACATTGTGTCTCACTGGGAAATGTTTGCCCAACCTGTAACTCAGGGCGTGGGAATCCAGCCTCAGGCAATGTTAATTAAACATTCTGGAGAGACTAGTAGGGAAGACTTAACCCATGTAATGTGAGGTAAAAACTGGGGCCTCACACTGCGTGGGTTCAGTTGCCCCTACTGATATTAAGGGGCTAAAACGAGCAGTAGTGGAAGCTTTTTGCCCATAGGGTGAATTGATCTGGGGTCGACTTGTGTGCTTGGAAAAGGGGTCTTGTTGAATGCTTTGTGCAAACTTTTGAAGGCATAGTACACTGAACTCTAAAGTTTTAGAACATAAACATCTTTTGATTTCCCATTTAGTTAAAAATCTCACTGATACAAAGAAGCAAAGTGAGAAAAAATGTAGTTGGGCAAATCAATCTTTTGATATCATTTAGACAGCAGTCCACTTCTTTGGGAAATTGAAAGTAACTGTCTTTGTCTTGAAAACTCTACAAAGTCAGAAATATAAATACAGCACACGATAGTCTGAGACTGAGCCTAGTTAACTCGATCAGATAAAACTTGAAACCAAAGAAGAGACCTTTGAAAAAATATAAATTGCTGGAGTTTTCCCTTACCCAAAAACTAGTTCACAGGGCTTCCCTGGTGGCTCAGTGCTAAAGAATTCACCTGCCAATGCATGAGATGTGAATTTGATCCCTGGTCTGGGCCTATCCCACTTGCTGTGGAGCAACTAAGCCCATGAGCCACAACTGCTGGAGACTGGGCCACCTAGAGCCCCTGCAGCAAAAGAAGGCACTGCAAAGAAAACCACCCGCACGACGACTAGAGAGTAGGCACCGATCGCAGCAGCTAGAGAAAAGCCACACGCAGCAACGAAGACCCAGCACAGCCAAAAATAAATCAATGAAATTATTTTTAAAAAACTAGTTCACAGCCTACGTAAGGCTTTATTAAGGACAAATACAAATCTTAAAACTCTTTTCCACAAATAGTAAAAAGCCTTAGCCATCAGAGCAAATAAACTTAACTTATTTCAACTGCTATTTATAAACTAATGAGTTTTATACTGTTATGTCTGATTCATGACTAAAATTTTTAAATGAAAGCTATAAGGTCTCTGGTTGTGTCTGTCTTTAAGTCTAAATGCGTACCTTATAGATGTGGTAGTTTTCTACCTCTGAATGTATTGCCAAAATTAATTTGTAAAAGATCTCTATTTAATGGGCTTAAAAGTAAACACTTACAAATCAAATATCTCTAAATCTCAAAAGTGTAATAGAAACTAATCCAAACATTTTTCAAGTTCACATGTTCTGGGACTAGTGCATGTGTGCGTGCTCAGTCGTGTCTTACTCCTTGCAATCCCATGAACTGTGGCTCCTCTGTCTATAAACTTGTCCAGGCAAAAACACTGGAGTGGATTGCCATTTCCTACTCCAAGGGTTCTAGGACTAATCTTTAGTAAATAAAAGCAAATTTTAAAATTATTGGTTTAATTAAAATAAGCATGTTTTTACTATTATCAGCATTAAATGTAAAACTTTTATTGTACTTAGGCTTACCAAAAGCCAAATAATTTTATGCTATCCCTCTTACAAAATCTATCAGCAAGAAAAATAGCTTGGGATGATGGGTGATTTTACAGAGAGAAAAAAAGTGTTTCGGCAGAAACTATAACACAGCAGTTGTGGGTGTTAGATTCCGGTTGTGTTTATCGTCTTTGAGGTATTTGTTTTTCCATCAGTAAGCTGGACTGGATCCTGAATTCTTAGGGTTTCCTCAAATATTTGACTACAGCCCTCCACACTCTTCCAATTTTTTTCCTACTTTGACTTGGAATCATTGAGAACAAAAACTACCCTTTTTCCTGAAGCCCTGCAAACTAAAGCTGGATGAATGGAAAGAAACTTCAGAGAAATCACCACAACAGCTCATGTTTAAACAGCTTTCACTTCTGTTGTTGTTGGGGCCACTCAGAAAGTTTACCTAAATACCTGGCAGCATCATCACAGACATTTCAAACTTCAGCAGGTGGTTTGGCCCTCACACCTGGAAACCTTGACTGGTAGCTTTCAGGACTCAGACACTCGGTTTATATTAGTAATTTGCTCCAATCACTAACCTTTGTTTTCCTCCATAGAAATGTCTCTTATTAAACACCTGATTGCTTGTACCTTATAGACCTAACTTTGAGAATCCCCCTGTATCAGCATCTCCTAAAATGAGTCCTGTTATCAGGACTAAGAGAGATGGAACAATCCACCAACTCAGCTTTTGGAATGTGAAACTTCTGAAAAATTTCAAAGGCAGGACTGCAAGGAAGCAAAACATGCCCAAAATATCTCTGAAATGCATATTGTTTCAAGATGGAAACAAAAGACTCATGTAGAAGCTTTTCATTTTCTCCCAAATTCCCTGAAGAATTTAGATAGAGGGTCTGTTTCAGAAACAGACTTATTATCAGAAACATCTACAAAGAATACAGGCTAAGTGCCATGAGGTCACAGAGTCCAACACCACCGAACAACTGATCAGGCATGCACGCAGGCACAAGCCCGTGCATGGGGGCGGGGGCAATGCTTGGAGATAGGAGACCACTCCATCCCACTGTCTCTGCATGGCCCACCAAACATTTATTTACCAAGCATTTGCTTTTCTGTCTCCCTGCCCCTTCAAAGTCTTAAACTCCTTCCTCCAGCATCCTCTTTTGTCTTCAGTTGAAGATGGTATCTATGGTGAAGGTTTCAGCCATTTTGGTGACTTACTCAGTTTTTCTGGGTCTTTCCCATGTATTCATGTTACTAACTTCATTTTATTTTCTCCTGTTAATCTGCCTCATGTCAATTTCATTCTTATACCAGCCAGAAGAACTTAAAAAGGTAAAGGAAAATTTCTTCCTCTCAACAGTCTTCAGGTAAGTCCCAAAATAAAACTGAAATCCACTGTTCTCACTGTGTGTGTGTGTGCTTTTTTTTTTTTTTTTTTCAGTTGATAGTACAAAGGCTTGACCTGGAATTCCTGCAGTCAGAGAGGTTCCCCAAAGCACAGGAGACCCCTATGTCTCTAAACTCAGTGCCAGCCTCAGTGAGCCCTTGTAATGATATAGAAATGGTACAGATTTATGCCTGTCTTCTACTGGGACCCTTTGCTAACCACCTCTGTTGTGGGACCTATTGTAACTGAATCCCCCTAAAACTGAGTTCCCTTACTGAGTTTATGATTAATCTTTTTTTAAATGTATTTGGCTGTGCCAGGTCTTAG
The DNA here is from genome assembly GCF_003369695.1 of Bos indicus x Bos taurus. Taxonomy (NCBI): domain Eukaryota; kingdom Metazoa; phylum Chordata; class Mammalia; order Artiodactyla; family Bovidae; genus Bos; species Bos indicus x Bos taurus. The sequence goes on along the minus strand of NC_040096.1, from coordinate 34,232,521 downwards.
CTGTGGCACAGAGGATCTCCATGTGGTGCACAGGCTTTTTTCTAGCTGTGTTGTGCAGGTTTATTTGCCCCACAGCATGTGGGCTCTTAGTTCCTCCACCAAGGTTCAAATCTGAGTCCCATGCATTGAAAGGTGGATTCTTAATCACTGGACCACACCAGGAAAGTCCCTGATTAACCTTTATGCCTAAAACTTTATTCCTTTTCTTTATCCCCTCTGACCTCAGTCCTATGCTAATCAGAGTTAAATGAATAAAAGTGTTAATGTCAATAGTATCATTAATGTACTAAAATTGCTGTTCTAGATATCATCATCAACATAAAAACTCAAGTTGTTTCTTCAGGACAGGATAAGCTAACAGATCTCCAAGCCATAGAGAATTATAAATCAGGGACATCTTGACTCCCAAAACTACATTTAAGAAATGCCACATAAGTGTCACAAGACCATGCTTCATTCCAGCCTCTTTGCTCTTCCCCATTTAAAAAACCTCTAACTTGGGCTTCCCTGGTGGTACAGTGGAAATGAATCCACCTGCCAATGCAGGGGACACAGGCTTGATCCCTGGTCCAGGAAAACCCCACATGTCAAGGAACAGCTAGGCCCAAGCATCACAAGTATTGAGCCCGTGCACCTAGAGTCCAGGCTCTGCAACAAGAGAAGCCACTGCACTGAGAAGCTGATGCATCGCAACTAGAGAAAGCCCATGAGCAGCAACAAAGTCCTATGGCAACCCAAACTAAAATTAGTTAATTAATTAACAAAATAAATAAAAACCTCTAACTCAAAGACCAAGCAGAGTGGCTCTGAGGCCTGTATCTCACTCCCTTGCTTGGCACCCTGCAATAAACACTGTACTTTCTTTCACCACAGCCTGGTGTCAGCAGGTTGGCTTTGGTGCAAGTCAGGCAGGTGGACCCAAATTTGGTTCAGTAATGCTAGCTGCTGCAGGAATCTATAAGGTTGTGCAGACAGCCTGGTGTTGGGGTTAATGATGAGGGGCCCAAGAGGAGATTGGAGCCACCTTGCAACTTTGGGACAACATACATCTTAGTTGCCGCCTCATTATTTCTGTGCATATGATTATCAACTGTGTACAGTTCTATGATTTTTCAACTTCTACTTTTTCTGCTCACCAAAAAAAAAAAAAAAAACCCTATACTTTCTGAAAATGTTGTAACTGACAGGTATTGCGATTATTTTTAAAGATATTATTATCTGTAAAAAATAAACTGAATTACAGTAATGCTTGCTCACTGTAGAACACTAAGGAGAAGGACAAACAAGAAAAATTGAAACCTCCTGAGCCTTTCGTGTGGAGTGAAAGAAACCAGACATGAAAGGGTATATACTGCTGCATTCCATTTTGACAAAGTTCAAGAATTGGCAAAACGAATTTGTGCCGTTTAGAAGTGGTTCTCTTGTGGGATAGTAACTAGGAGAGGGAATGTAAGAACTTCCTGGGGTCCAGGGATGTTATCTGTCTTAACCTGTGTGTTTACATTTGTAAACATTCACCTGAGCCATAAACTTGCAACATTTGTATTTTATGAAATATACACACTTAAAATATAAAGAAAAAGAATGGGCCTCTGCAAAGAGGAAACTGCCTCACCAAGTAGGAGTAAAATCCAAATCAAGCAGATCCCGGATCCTTAGGTACAGTGGAAAGAAGGAAGTCCTTGGCTGAGGGTGAGCACTGCAGACAGAGCACAGACGACCAGACCGGGGAGGGTACTGGAAACCCTGGTCCTGAGGAGCTGTGCACAGCATCGCCCTTCTGGTAAGGAAGGGGCAGCAGTCCACCCAGTGGGTTCCAGCAAGGATGACAGCATCGCCCTACCCGAACATCTGTCTTGCTGGCCCAGAAAGTGGCCATCAGACTCACTGTTTATGGGGCCAATGAATCAAAAACTGTCTTTTATCTAAAAATTGCTGGGGGACTTCCCTGGTGGCCCAGTGACTAAGACTCTGTATTCCCAATGGAGGAGGCCCAGGTTTGACCCCTGGTCAGGGAATTAGATTCCACTTACAGCAACTAACAGCTTACAGGCCACAACTAAAAATAAAAAGATCCCACATGCCTCAACGAAGATGGAAGATTTGCCACAACTAAGATTCAGGACAGCCAAAAAAAATAACTGCTGGGCATCCAGGGCTGTGCTGTCCCAGGGACAAATGCCCACACATTGCTTTCTTTTTAGAGATGCCCCATTTAAGAACTCCACACCCCATTTGGAGGCAAAAGCCAGAAGCTCCCTTTCCCAGCATCCCTTGTACCCAGTGGCAGGCCAATGACTTGGGCTCCACCAATCAAACACCCCTTTTGTGAAATGTTAGTTGAGAAGCTAGTGACATGGAGAGGTAGCACCATGTGGAAGGTATCTGCCACCTGTTGTGGCAGAGACCTCCAGGTTGGGTAGCTGCAGTGTGTGAGCCTGGTGGGGGAGGGGGGCAGGGGGTGCGGGGGGAAGTAAGGCATGGGCAGGGATCAGTGGGTGGGCACCAAGGCAGCCCTGGGATATGATTCACCTGATGTTTCTGACACCATGGCATCCAAGCCTGATTAACTTCCCTCTGAGAGATTTTGTGAATGACACAGTAACCCTTGATAAGTTCCTTCCCTGAGAAATACTAGCTGGAGTGAATTCTATTCTTGACAACTAAGCACTCTCAATGAATCAATAGTAAACAAAGTTGGCTTAAAGCTCAACATTCAGAAAACTAAGATCATGGCATCCGGTCCCATCACTTCATGGCAAATAGATGGAGAAACAGTGGCAGACTTAATTTTTGGGGGGTCCAAAATCACTGCAGATGGTGACTTCAGTCATGAAATTAAAAGATGCTTGCTCCTTGGAAGAAAAACTATGACCAATATAGACAGCATATTAAACAGCAGAGATATTACTTTACCAACAAAGGTCCGTCTAGTCAACGCTATGGTTTTTCCAATAGTAATGTATGGATGTGAGAGTTGGACTGTGAAGAAAGCTGAGCACTGAAGAATTGATGCTTTTGAACTGTGGTGTTAGAGAAGACTCTTGAGAGTCCCTTGGACTGCAAGGAGATCCAATCAGTCCATCCTAAAGGAGATCAGTCCTAAGTGTTCATTGGAAGGACTGATGTTGAAGCTGAAACTCCAATACTTTGGCCACCTGATGCGAAGAGCTGACTCATTGGAAAAGACCCTGATGCTGGGAAAGATTGAAGGCAGGAGGGGAAGGGGATGACAGAGGATGAGATGGTTGGATGGCATCACTGACTCAATGGACATGAGTTTGGATAAACTCTGGAAGTTTGTGGTGGACAGGGAGGCCTGGTGTGCTGCAGTCCATGGGGTGGCAAAGAGCTGGACATGACTAAGCAACTGAACTAAACTGAACTATATTGCTAAAAGTCCATCACACTCCTACATGTCAATCATCATTTATACCTAACTAAATAAAGCTAAGTTGGACCATTTTGAATAAACCTATAGATTTATTATGGGGACATTCCAGGAACCAAAGAGACAAAGTCTCATAACAAAGTGCTTTTGAGGGACCTCCCTGGTGGCCCACTGGTTAAGATTCTGCACTTCCGATGCAGGGGACAAAGATGTCACATGTTGTGGGACATGGCCAAAAAAAATAAATAAATACCAAGAAGCAAAACAAAGTGGTGTTTGATGGAAACAGGGGGCCGTGGGTTTGTCATGGGAACTGCCACTGTAGAACCTGTCATTCTATCACACTAACTAAAATAAACATAAACCAAATGTCAACTGAAGAAAAAAAATGCACAACATGAGAGCTGTGAGTTTCAGTTTTATTGGGAGACTTTCTGAGGACTATAGCCCCGGACACAGCTGCTCAGACAGCTCTGAAGAACTGTGCCAAAGAGGTAAGGAGAGAAGTCAGTGTATACGTGATTTTGGAGAAGGGGTATGTGTAACCAAACACACATTTCGCTGGAAGGCTACTGTTAGTCATGAGGAATGGTATCTCAGTAAATTACTTTAGTTCTTGTGTAAGTATGCAAGGTGGAGTAATCTGTGTTCAGACAGTTTTCTCCTCAAAATATCTAGCCTCTGGAGGCCTCCTCTACTTGTTTTCCCAGGACACAGACTGCCTCATTCTTGATCTTTGCCCTGAATTCCTTCCAGGGTGAATTGTAGGTAGAACTTGATGGTGGGCAAACACTTTGATGTCTTTCCTTTAGTCCTGTTTCCTAGCTCCCCATCCTATTTTCAGGACCTTCCTTAGAAGGAGAGCATGGAAGGTCAAAGTTGAGATCTTGCTATTCTGACAATGTCTGTATTCTACTCTCAACCTTGATGGCGAGTTTAGCTGGATATAGAATCTTGGAACTGTTGTTGAGAAGTCCAAAGCCATTCTGATTGCTGAATCTTCACATTTGCCTTCTTTCTACCCCTCGTCCTCCAATTGTTCATAGAACCTTATCTTTATTTCAGTTGCTTCAAATTTCACAATACATCTTGTCACATCAGTTCTGGGGCTGGATCCTTGGTAAGCCCTTTTAATCTGGAAACTCACATCCTCAAATTCCTGGACATTTTCTTGTATAATTTATTTCATAATTTCTCCCTTTTGATTTCTCTTTTCTCTATTTCTAGATCTCCTAGTTGTTACATGTGAACCTCCTGGATTTATCTCTCTCATTTTTTTCTTTTCTCTCCCATACTACATTTCTCTGTCTCTTCATTCCATCTAATAAGAGACTCTCTCCTTCAACTTCCAGTCTCACGGCGACTACAGCCATGAAAATTAAAAGATGCTTGCTCCTTGGAAGAAAAGCAATGGTAAACCTAGACAGCATATTAAAAAACAGAGACATCACTTTGCCGACAAAGGTCCATCTAGTCAGAGCTATGGTTTTTCCAGTAATCATGTACAGATGTGAGTGTTGGACCATAAAGAAGGCTGAGCTTCAAAGAATTGATGCTTTTGAACTGTGGTGTTGGAGAAGACTCTTGAGAGTCCCTTGGACTGCAAGGAGATCCAACCAGTCAATCCTAGAGGAAATCAACCCTGAATATTCTTTGGAAGGACTGATGCTGAAGCTGAAGCTCCTATACTTTGACTACCTGATGAGAAGAGTCAACTCATTGGAAAAGATCCTGATGCTGGGAAAGATTGAGGACGAGAGGAGAAGGGGGCAACAGAAGACGACATGGTTGGATGGCATGACTGCCTCAATGGACATGAGTTTGAGCAAACTCAGGGAGACGGTGACGGTCAGGGAAGCCTGGAGTGCTGTAGTTCATGGGGTGGCAAAGAGTCAGACATGAGTTAGTGACTGAACAACAATCCATTGTTTAGCTTCCTCAGGCCCCTTCCTGTGTCTGAATGTGTACACAACATGGACATGACAGCTTCTCAAATCTCTGAAGATACTAATCACAGGGTCGTTTTTTAAGTTTTTTGTTTTCAGTTTTCTTTTGTTCTCTGTATTATCTCTGTTTCCTCTGAGTTCCTTTTTCTATTTGTTTCAGTCTGTACTTTTCACGTCAGAAGTTTCCTCAAATGTCTACTGATTTTTGGCAGTTCCCTAGGAGTCCTGCCTTGACTCCAAATTTAACAGTCAGGACCCAAAAGGCTGGGGCTTCCCTGGTGGCCCAGAGGGTAAGAACTGCCTGCAAGGCAGGAGACCTGGGTTCGATCCCTGGGTTAGGAAGATCCCCTAGAGTAGAAAATGGAAACTGACTCCAGTATTCTTGCCTAGAGAATTCCATGGACTGACAAGCTACAGTCCATGGGGTCACAAAGAGTCAGCCACAGCTGAATGACTGAGCATACACACACACACACACACACACAAACACACACAAGGCTGTCCTGTTTGGAGCAGGTGAACAAGGCTTGCCCACCTGTGGCTTCAGGGCAAAGTCATGAGAGAGGACCCTGACAGATCTTCAGTGTCAGCGGTTATATGGCTTTTCACTTAGGCTGATCATTTTCCCTAAGGAAGAATCTTGTACATTTTCAGTACAAGACATCTCACTCACTTCATTGCAGGTGGTATCCCCAGGCCCAGAGCCTTCTTGGTTCAATGAATCCAAGGAGCAAATTTCAACACATTGACCCAGAAACCCTCCAGACATCCTGTCCACCCAGCTATGATAATTATGTTTATACAATTTTCTGTGCTGCCACATGGTTGTCAACCTCTTCATAAGCATTTCTCATTTGTTATTAAATGCCCCTGGACTGTCTCTCGGAAAAGTGGCATCACATTCTGTGAATGAGTTTATCTGTACCTTGTTCTTTTAAGTTCAAAACTCTGAGGTTCAGTGGCCTACTTGGGTGATTAGGTGGGGCCAGATTTTGCCAGGTCACAACCAAGAGGTTGGGGGAGGGGGGCTGGTGCTTTTACTTATTTCCCCAACTGCAGCATTTGACATCTCTACTCTAGACACTGGGCCAGGTAGTGGTTTGGGGGCAGGGGTGTGGTCCAAAGGCCATGCGGGCCCTGACCCCGTGGAGGGCACAATCAGGGGAGGCAGTGAGAAAGCCTTGAGGCAGGGAAAGACTAGATGGACTCTGGCCTCCAAAGAGAAGGATGAAGTAGGATTCGTGGGCTGAGGCTTGGTGGCCCCCATGGGCTCCCAGATGAGAATCTGCAAAGAGGACAAAGGAGAAGCATGTAGAGGAGGCAGGAGAAAACCAGGAGAAAGCCAAGGGGAGCAGGTTTCATGAGGAGAGCGGATAAGGTGGTCAAACCTCCCCAAGGGAGGGGCTGTGTGTCTGGGGCTGTCAGTATTGGCATTTTTCTTTTTCTCTTTTTTTTTTTTTTTTCAGCTTGTATTTATTTTATTTTTGGCTGTGTTGGGTCTTAGTTGCTGCATGCAGTTTCTTCATTGCAGCACATGAATTTCTCTCTAATTGTGGCGCATGGATTCCAGACCACGGACTCCGTAGTTGCGGTATGGAGGCTCAGTTGCCCCTCAGCATGTAGGAATCTTAGCTCCTGGACCAGTGATTGAGCCCATGTTCCCTGCATTGGAAGGTGGATTCTTCACCACTGGACCACCAGGGAAGTCCCAGTATTGGCATTTTTCACTCTTCGAGTGCCTGTGCCTTTGGTTTCCTGACACTGGACTGTCTCATGGAGGGCTAGATCAGCGAGGGGTTTGCCTAAGTGAAGGGCCATCCACCGCCTGCTGATTTCATGCCAATTTCCTCCTCTCCAAGGCAACAGATGAAGGATGAGTTCCAGAGAACAAAGGAGAAGGGAATGGGAGAGATGAAACAGGGAGAAGTAAGATCACAGTTTGGAATCAAGCTGACCAGGTTGACTATGGCTCTACATTTTACCAGCTGGTGACCCAAGACATGTATGCATCTTCGCTGAGAGTGAATATCCACCGTGGTCATCGGTCATTCTGACAGGGTCATCGGAAGTCAGAGAACACAGTTCTCAGAGCCCTCTGCAGAAGCCTTGCACTCTAGAACCATGGGTATGGACCTTCCCTTGGAGCAGTGAGGTGATGGGCAGAAGGAACCTGGACAGGACCCAGATGGGGCAGACAGGTCCAGTCAGGGTGTTTTCTGTTTTCCTTCTTTGGGGCAAAATAAGGGAAACCTATGGGGCTTCCCAGGTAGCGCTTAAGTCACCACCCAGGGAGTGGTAAAGAACCCACCTGCCAATGCAGGAGACACAGGAGACATGGGTTCGATCCCTGGGTCAGGAAGATCCCCTGGAGGAGGGCACAGCAATCCACTCCAGTATTGCCTGGAGAATCCCATAGACAGAGGAGTCTGGAGGGCTACAGTTTATAGGTTTGCTACGAGTCAGACATGACTTAAGCGACTTAGCACAGCGTAAGGGAAACCTGTGTAGGCAGAGGAGCAGAGGGAAAAGAAGAGGCTGAGGGAGGCAGGGCCTTGAGTCCAGGTGCCGGGGCATTGAGGGAGTGGGGACAAGGCCAGTGAGGAAGGAAGGTGATCAGCTCCAGAGAATATTCTTTTTGAGTCATGCCATGTCCAGCAGTGAAAGGTGTCAGGGTGAGGGAGGGGAAAAACCAATTGCAAGAAGGAAATGATTCCCTGGGCACTGGGGCCCTGCCCTCCCCACACAGCACCCCAACTAGAGGGAAGGACTCAGTCCCCAGCAAGCAGCACACAGCCTTGTTTACTGCCTGACACTCACCCCACAGGCCACCCACATCTCTGTGTCATCCTGACCTCCCGGACCACAGCTCCAGAATTTTCCACAGCCCCCTCCAACACACTGCTGATGGGGGTCAAGCAGACAGCCCCAGCAGAAGTAGAGAGGTGTGCCCCCAGGCAGCCTGCCACCCAAGCAAAATCAGTAAGAGTCTGGTTTTCCATTTCTGCACCTGGACAAGCCCTGTAAGTTTCCCTGTCTGTATTTTTTTTTTTCCTGGTAGTACAGTGGTGGTGGTGCACACATAAGCTTTATTTATTTATTTTTATTGGAGTATAGCTGCTTTACAATGTTGTGTTAGTTTCTGCTGTACAGAATAGTCGATCAGCCATTTGTACACATAGATCCCCTCTTCCTTGGATTTCCTTTCCATTTAGGTCACCACAGAGCTCTGAGTAGAGTTCCCAGTGCTATATAGTTGGTTTCCATTAGTTAACTATTTTTTACGTGTGTGTGTGTATATGAAAGAGTCACTCAGTCGTGTCCAACTCTTTGTGACCCCGTGGACTGTAACTCGCCAGGCTCCTCTGTCCAGGGAATTCTCTGGGCAAGAATACTGGGGTGGGTTGCTAGTCCCTTCTCCAGGGAGTCTTCCCAACCCAGGGATTGAACCCCAGTCTTTCGCATTGCAGGCAGATTCTTTGCCATCTGAGCCACCAGGGAAGCCTACTGTACATAGGAGTGTATTTATGTCAATCCCAATCTCCTACCTGTATTGATATGATATAGTGAATGTCTAGCATGTGCAGCGCATATGACATGCATTAATCCACTTAATCATCACACCTCCCTTAGGAGGTAGGTTTTAATACTTTCCCTATTTTACAGATGAGGAAACCAAGGCATAGACAGAATGGGTGTTTGCTCAAAGACACTGCACTAACCGGAAGCAGAGTTGAGATTCAAACCCAGGTTATCCCTCTCCCATGCCTGGGCTCTCAGCATGCTGTTGAGAAGTGAGCCTGAGGACACCAATGAGAGCATAATAATGTGACAAAACCCTACAAGCTGTAGAGCGATGACAACATTAACTGGTCTAGGCTGAAAGACCTAGAAAGGCCCTTGGGAGTCATTTCTTTGGTCTGCTGTTGTACAGATGGGAAGACTGAGGTCCAGAGAGGGCAGAGCCCTACCCTGGGTTACTAGAGCAAGGCAGGAGCAGAAGCAGGCCTGAACTAGGCCTTGAGCCCCCTAAAGAGCCTGAAGGGACCGATCAGGAGTGGCCATTCTCGAAAGGAATGGCTGGCCCATCCCCTGAGCCTGCCATGTGAAAGGCCAGCTGGGCACCCACTGCAGACTTCCAGAGAGTAGGTGTCTGGCTGATGACAGGGGGGAAGGTCAGAGCAAGAGGAAGAGGTGATGAGAAAGTCTTTATTTCCCCAGGCCTTGGAAGAACTTGAACAAAGGAATTTCACCTTGAACTTCAATCCGTGCCATCCCTCCCCAGTTGGCCCTGATCTGGGGCTGTGATTCAACATGGCTGACTCAGATAGAGCTCTGGATCCCTTGAGCTGAGGTCTGCGGTCAGGCCACTTTGAACTCTTTCCAAAATCTTGGCAAATCAGGTCACCACTGAAGTCAGGATGTCAACTCCTATCCACCCACTGGCTCTTTTGTTTTCCTCACTGACCTGCCTCCACAACCCTCCCATCACACCACACCCCAGACCCATCCCAGGCCCCCCACACACCCTCTCCCTGCATCCACCACTTCCCCAGACAACAGGATCAATCGTACAACATCAGTCAACAAAACTACAACCTGGGCTTCCCTAGTGGTCCAGTGGTTCAGAATCCCCCTTGCAATGCAAGGGACACAGGTTCGATCCCTGGTACTGGAAGATCCCACATGCTGAGGAGCAAATAAGCCCACATGTCACAACTACTGAGCCCACGCACTGCAACTAGTGAAGCCCAGTGCCCAGAGCCCACGCTCGGCCATAAGAGAAGCCGCTGCGATGACAAGCCTGTGCACAACGAAGAGTGACCCCTGCTCACCACGACTGGAAAAAGCCAGCATTCAGCAACGAAGACCCAGCACGGCCAAAATAATTAAAAATAAAAATACATAAATCTTTTGTTTAGAAAAACTACAGCCCACTTGATCAATGCATATTTGTTAGGAAGCACACACACCACGCATTGCACTTGACGACTATAATCTACACTATACCTTATGTTTTACAGTGGACAATATGATATTTCTTCTTTTATTTCCCCCCAAAATCTTATCTGCTGGCAAAGCATATATGTAAAGCACACATAAAAGAGAAAGAGGAGCAGTTGCTTCCAGCTGAGAGGATGATATCTAAAGGGAATGGAGTTTCTTTGGCAGGTGATGAGCAGGAAAATGTTCTAAAATCGATGTATGTAATGGCTGCACAACTCTGAACATATGAAAAACCAGGGAACTGTACACTTTAAGTGGGTGAATGGTGTAGTATGTGAGTGACATCTCAACAAGGCTGTTACCACACTTACTCATACACTCACAGGCTGACCTCCTGCAAACCCTTCTGCTATGTTATCAGCCCATAGATCACGTGGGACAGTGAAAGCTGTCCTCTCGCGGTCACTTGACCTAGGATTCCAGCGCTGTTGTGTACCGCTTCCAACAGATTTGTAGCAGCAGCTTTTTTTTTTAGAAAAAAAATATATTTAAAAAATTATATTTATATTATACTTGTATATTTTATATTTATATATTTTTTCTCTTCATACTTATCAAGAGCGGTTGTTGTTCTCCTAGGGGGGTAACCATTGCCCCATCCAGGCCTGACTTTCAGATAAAGAGACTCTG